>NC_091930.1:7993487-8367237 GCF_041260155.1 Ptychodera flava
TTACTCATACGATTTCAACAGCATCGTAGATTGTGTATAAAATTTTAAAGATGGTAAGCAAATATGGTGTAAAATTAGAGAAATTTCTAAAATTCTTGAGAAATTCTGCCAATCCAATTATCCCAATTTAGTTCCAATCGTGTTCCTTGCAAATCCAAGACGATACTGGGTTTGACAGATGCCATATTATGTATGGCAGTGGCCATGTAAACGATGCAAGCGTGAAAGGCTACTCGAACCAGCCTTTAACGGGCCAACAACGGCAGCTGTCATCAACCTGACCGGAAGCGTCTACGGAAATTACTACGGGAGCCATACAAAGACTCTTGTCAAAGGTCAGCTACTGCCAACAATCATGATGACCGTGAACTCTCCGTTGATCTAACATCTCGGCCACCTAGTTCTGATGCACTGACTGTAGTCGGAGACAGCTTTCATTCATCGTTTTTTCTCCTTGTTTGTGCATGGTTTCACCTTGTCTTTTTGCGACATCGCGACAGAGACCCTTCAGCATGTTTGTCAACTGTACCTTTCAAGCACCCGTTTAAGTCAAGTTTTCTCGTTCGCCGAAACAAAATAGCTTTTTTCAATAAGCCGTCGAAAATTAAATTTATAGACACAATTATTAATGATATTTAAACATTTAATAACATTGTTTAACTGTGTTGATACCGTTTGCAACTGAATGCCACACTACTGGCGACATAATAACGATCGTATCGATCAGCTGATACCAGGCAGCTCGCTGATCGTGCTGATGTCGATGCATTAACATTCCGTTTCTTTATGTCTTGTACTTCACCATGTCGGCTTTATGAATGGCATGATATTAAAAAGGTGATTTTGAAGTTCGATATAGATGGTAGGGATGCAGGTCCTTTTCACGTCCTTCGAAAATACATCGTTTTTCTATTCAAAATTGAACTGTGAATGTGCAGCTCATTTTTGTGTGTTTAACGTGTATGTTCAGTGCAGTGCAGTGTGGAGTGCATGTTAATGTATACAGTTTACAGATTCAGGGTCGATCATACCGGACGACGCTCACTGGCTTCACACTCAGTTTAAATTTCCTTTTGTATTCGTTTTTCTACATCGACAAATCAACTGGCATTGCCAAAACTATAAAATAACAGCAATAATGTACCCCCTACCGGTCCATAATGGACTCCAGCAAAATTTGCACTCCATGATGTACTCGTCTTCTCCTCGTACATTTTGTCGTGCAAAGTGTTTTCGGCCATTAAGGGCCGGGGGGGGGGGGGGGTACATTATTGCCGAAGAAAATTATGTGTTTTAATTTCTGTACTCATAAAACAATATTTAAAATTTGCGAAATCGGAACATTGAAATGCCTCAAAAGTATTGTTCTACCGTATTACATACATCTTGTCAAATAAACAACCAGTCTGTGCATATGATTAATAATAATGAGCGGTGGCGCCAGCGTCGGTCTGTCAAGATACTCGAGTAGCAAACCAAAACGATGGTACATCCAAATTGCTTCAGCATTGTCTTCCGCCCTCTCCAGTGTAACGCTGGTGGTAAGGAGAAATAAAGAACTTAAATCTCTGACGCAATTCTAACACTGGTTGTTTTATTCTACGTAACTACATAAAATGGGACTATCAAATATGGTTCATTCACGTACGACAGCCCTATGAAATTTTACTGAAATTTAGTCGCTTAATATGGAAACAAGAAAATCTGCAATATCTATAACATTGGTGCTATGCGAAGCCCCTCATATATCTACAAAATAATAGTAAAATATTACAAGACGTATATGTCTCCTATTCATTATGGAAGCGCATAATTTATGAAGTAACGCTTTAACTGTTTGAGTTACCTGAATATAGCGATGAATATATTGATAAGTAAGATACTAGATATGAGCATGTAGATTGCCGTCAGAACGGGCGCCATCCATCGATATTTGTCGATTTCAAAGCAGGTATTCATGGAACTAGTATCTCCACTACAAGTCGTGTTTTCAACGAATCCTTCAACCAACGAGACGAAAACAAGAGAACTTTAGTTACCAATGTAGGACATTCCGGAAAGTATAGAAAAATGGAACTCTGTTGCATTATGTATTAAGCACATATTGATTTGGCAAATCAAGGTAATTTTTAACAATAATTTTATCGCAAAGACTTTAAAAATAGTTGATTGATGAACACTTTTGAAAAATGACTACGACCGCACGGAAAATGACTTTTACATGTTTTTCTTCTTTCCGTTATATATGAAAGTATTACAGATGCCCTTTTCGGAAATTACAGTGCTCGGTGCTAAAAGGAAAGCGTTATAAACAAAAGCAGGAATAACTTCAAGAAAAAAGTGACAATATATGTTACCTAAGTTTCATGCATCTTGTTATCACCAAACTGCATATTATGTTTGACGTATGCAGGTAAATATATATATATATATATATATATATATATATATATATATATATATATATATATATATATATATATATATATATATATATATATATATATATATATATATATACACACATTTCGTGGTCAATCATTGACAAAGCATCGAGCTAATCTAGAATAAGCAAGGGGTGTTCTCTTTGTATATCAGAAAAGTTGCACGTTATCAACGCTCTGAGTAGGTTTCAAAATGTCGCCACAAAACAAATATTATTTATTAAAAGTTAACACTACCTACAAATACAATGGTTCGTCCCATTATGTAAGAGTGTCAAGCTAGCAATCCTTTCACTTCTACCTGAAGATTGCAGGATGTATGAAACTTATTATAGATTTCAT
Organism: Ptychodera flava; assembly: GCF_041260155.1. Classification (NCBI taxonomy): domain Eukaryota; kingdom Metazoa; phylum Hemichordata; class Enteropneusta; family Ptychoderidae; genus Ptychodera; species Ptychodera flava. The sequence goes on from NC_091930.1 coordinate 7,996,274, forward strand.
TACTTTACTTGAAGTAATTTGTTTATTTATAACGCTCTGCTTAGCATCGCGCAGTGTAATTTCCACGAGGACAGCTGCATACTTCGATATATCAATCGTTAATAATGTATTAGTCTAAGAGTATATCAATATTACACTCTGAGCTTGTATATCCCAGATATTTCGAAGGGACTAAGCCCTATGACTAAGCCCGATGACAAAGGGTAATTACCTTTTGTCATGCAAGGAGTTCTTAATTGACAGTGGCAGTTCTGTATCAGTGACTGTTGTGGCCCCAAAGAAGAAGGGCTTAGTCCCTTCGAAATACCTGGGATATACGAGCTCAGAGTGGAATATATATATATATATATATATATATATATATATATATATATATATATATATATTATATATATATATATATATATATATATATATATACTTTATCTGCGGATTGCAAGATGCATGAAACTTAAGTAATAGATTCCATTACTTTGTACTTGAAGTAATCTGTTTATTTATAACGCTCTGCTTTTGCATTGAGCACTGTAATTTCCCACGAGGACATCTGTATACTTATATATATATATATATATATATATATATATATATATATATATATATATATATATATATATATATATTATTATATATTATATATATATATATATATATATATATATATATATACGAAGTATGCGGTTCGACTTGTCCGATACAAAGTGCTCAATACAAAAGTAGAGCGAGATATATAAGGGATGCTGGAGAATTGATTTTACAATTTCATCTCTACAACGTTGTTTCGTGAGTCACGAGACTCACTCATCAGGAGACTAGACTGGAGTGAATCTATATGGGCTAACATCGCTGGTTACACAGGTGGTGGAATTTTGGTTGAGATTGACAGTTGTTGCATAACAATATATTGCTGCTGCTATGAATATTCATGTTTACGGAGAGGACTGATTTACTTCGATGGATATACCGGGAGTTACTAGTTATTGCATAACAATGTCTTGCTTCTGTGACGGCATGATGACACAAGTTCACTTCTTTTATTGAGTGTGGAACATTCTGGATGGCGGATGATAATAAATTTTTCTGTTAAACAAAGGTTGCACCGCTTGTTAGTACTGTCATATGGCTTGGCTTTGGCTAGGACCTTCCATGAGATAGTGTGCGTGATATTGTTGTCCTTTAGCGTCCAAATGTGTTTACTGAGTTCGGTGGAGTTTCTGGAGCGTTCATGTCGGAATGATGTGATGTGGTTTCTGTATCTTGTCTTGAAGTTGTTCTCTGTAAGCCCAACGTACGTTTCGGAGGTGTTGTTGTCTGAGCGTGTGACTGTGGCTTGGTATACGATGGAGGCTTGAAGGCAGTTACAGTCGAGCGGGCATGTGTCTTTTTGCCGGCAGTTGCATGTCCTGCTGTTATGGTCTCAGTGGTATTGTTGTTGCTTTGAGGCCTCAAAATGCGTTTGTTGTGGCTGTCGATGATCTGTTTCGTGTTGTTCATGGTGCTGTAGCTGATCTTTATGGTGTTTCTGTTGAATATTTTTCTGAGCTTGTGATTTACCGGAAAACATTTGTCTACTAAGGAAAGGAATCTCTGTCCGATGTTGGTGCTTACATTTTTGCTGAATGGTGGGTTGTACCAGATGATGTTGTTTCTTTGCCTGTTTCTTCTTTGTTTGTGGTTGTCGGTTCGTATCTTAGAGTGTATTGGTATCCATTCTCCTCAAGTGCTTTTTGATATGGCGGGGTAGATTGGCGAAGGAGGCTTGGTCGGATGATAGGTTGGAGAGGCGTTTGTTGATTCCGCTGGTATGTTCCTTATAGCGCTAATAGGGTGGTTGCTTTCACGGTGAACGTACTGGAGTGTGGTATTAGGCTTCGAGTAGGGTTGATATGTATTTGCGGCTAAGTTGAAATGTGACATCGAGGAAGTTGATAACTTGTTTGTTAGCTTCGATTGTGATTTTAGCCCGTTGTTTTTGAAGATGCGGCAGATTTCTTTTTTTATGTTTTCTGTTTCTCTCGGGTTGGCGTCTGAAATGGCTAGTCCGTCGTCTCTGTAAAGTCCTATGTTGTTGCCGAATTTAGTCTGTAGCTGGGAAAGAAGGAAGCTGCCTACCAATTCGCATGTTTCTGCACCGTCAAAACTGCCCATAGTTACGTCAAATGCTTTAGTGTTTTTTTTTTCTGCCATGATTGTTGTTTATGTATCAGGAGGGCGTTTTTGGCGTGGATGATGAAGTTTCGATCATCGGTGGTGATCTTGTCGTAGGTAGAGGCGAAGTCAAGCGCTTTGTTAAGGAGGTCTTTGCTGATGGATGGATAGAATTCTTCGATGTCGAAGCAGATGAAGTTGTATTTTTCCTTGTTTTTGATAAGCTTGAACCATTCAACTACAACTGAGGTGTTTTTCCATTGGTTTATTTGGTTGCTGCGGTGATTTTCATGTTTATTCGGTCGAGGATCTCTTTGCTGATTTTGCCTATGTCGGATTTGGTGGGGGTTGATCAATCTGCAGGTCGGTTTGTTTGCAAAGTTCGGTTTGTGGTCTTTTAGCGTAATAAATGCGTCTTTGTTGGCTGTTATGTCTATCCTGTCGTCGATGTCTAGTTTCGATGCGATGCGCTTGTTCTCTATATGGATGGCTTGGGTAGTGGTGTGGTGGGCTTTTTTGTAGGATTTGGTTATGTTTTGTTCTAACAGATCGTTGTACGTTAGGGATCTATCTTGTAGAAGTTTGTGGTTTTGTCGGCGGCGATCAGTAGTTTGCTTTCGTTCTTGATACGTTGGGCATCGTCTTTAAGCTTGTTAAGAAAGGGGTTGCTTACTTGTTTGAATTTCGTCAATCTCAACCAAAATTCCACCACCTGTGTAACCAGCGATGTTTAGCCCATATAGATTCACTCCAGTCTAGTCTCTTGATGAGTGAGTCTCGTGACTCACGAAACAACGTTGTAGAGATGAAATTGTAAAATCAATTCTCCAAACAATTATATATATATATATATATATATATATATATATATATATATATATATATTATATATATATATATATATATATATATTATTTTGTGGGTGTAGGTGTGGGGTGTGGTGTGTGTGTTTATTTAATGAAGCTTATGAATTTGCAAACTTTACTAAGCAATGTAGCCTGCGTCTGCCTGAAAAAGTGTACAGTTTCAATGGGGATGTGTCATGCTTTCTCTATAAGCATCCGAGCGAACCTCAGATGCAGATATGAAGATACGTTGCCTTTTAAATTTCAGTACCGTCCATTTGTACTATATCAATTGGTAGAAACAAAGGGCTGGAAAAAAGTAAGGTCAGTTGAATCGGCTTGTCATCTGAAGATCGATAAAATCCGTAATACTCTGAGCTATTAATGAGTTTTGATTTTCAATCGCGTGTAAGACTGCTGCTCTGACTGTGCATTGAGCGTTTTATGTTCCTTATAGTACAATAAAGAAATTAACAGAAACAAATTCGGACACATTAATTGAAATAAGATGTGTACCTTCATCTTCCTCAAATCCCAACTCGCCAAATAGCTGCCAGTATGGTTTGTACAAAGGTCGAAGCAAGAGGTGGAATGATGGCCTAATATTTGGATTCAAGATAGCCTCCTGAGCAATGCCGAAACTAACAACGAAAAGTGTCAGCATAAAAACAAAGAAGAAGAGATCTTTCATCTGCAACAGAAATTAAAGTAATTATTCCTTATGAATCTAACATTATATTTTATTAGAACATATTTAAGTTTGCAATATGCAACGGAATCTGTGCACAAACTAGAAATTTGCTATCAGCGAATGTCACCACTTCAAACTATATGTAGAATTGCCCTTTGGACGCAAATTTAACATTTTCTACATAGAATATGACCTTACTATTTTCGTGATCAGAATTATCCTTGGTCCAACTTCTTTGAAAACAAAACCCATGTGGAGAAGACGGAGACAGAACGCGATGAAAGTCAGGCTATACATCACTCTTGCGGCGCCAAAATCAGTTGGAGGAAGGAGAAAGCGTAATGATAGAGACAATGCAAACATCAAATACATGACCAAATCAAACCGATTCCGTACTTCTGAAAACCATTTCTTGACGCCGCGATACATCTGTTGAAGAGATAATCAAACAGAGTTATACGGGAAAGTATATTTTGTAAAAAGATGAATTTTCTCACACTGTTAATTGCAAGTGCTTCATAGTTATTCGATTATCAATTGCAAAACAAAAATTATCACACGATGCCGTCGTACTGAATTAATTTACATCAACTGAATATATACCTTATAATTGGATCAGTAACAATACGTATTTAGAGAGATTTTAGTTCTTGAATCTTTGTTCCTTGTAAGCGGATTGCAAACTTCGTGAACACTTTGGCAACTAGACATTGTAACATTACACTGCTACAGTAGCTATGAAGAGAATAAAGTAGCTAGCAGAATCTACAAACTGACCTGTCTGGCTTCTTCAACAATCAAAGTACCGACCCAAACTACAACAATCCTTTCGATAGTACCAGGAGAGTTCAATTTTTCACTTGGTCTCAAATCGGTCATTATGAAGACAGCAAATAGGAACAGCAGTACGATGTATGAGGCCTGAATCGAAAACGCAATCGTACATGTGAGGAAATCTTGTCATCTTCAGTAGTTTGTTATGTTCTTAGCAAAATAAGCCTGTTTGAGATATTCCGATTAAAACTTGCGAGATTATTTTACAAAAAGCCTTTTTAATGACGATAAATAATTAATACATGAGGTAAACAGCGCAAAAGGTGAATGAAGATATTGACACAGTGTATCACCCGAGTCGATGTGGAGAGTAATGCACGATGACATTTCCGAATAAACCATTTGCGGTACTTTCGTATTAACCTTATTTATGTATACATCTTACATTTTAGACTTTAGTGGCAAGCGGACTGAATTGTGACCGTTGTCGTGACGTGTCAACAATTTTGTTTCGATTCGACTTAGTGATAGTTTAAAACACTATCCTGAATACTCTTCTGGATAGCTTTGAAACTAAATTATGTACTGAGTGCGAGCAGTCGTCCATGTGTTCCTTGAAACCGTTCACCAGTGAACGCACGAATTTAAAAGCAGCCGCAGATAGCAGTGCATGTGGGTGACGCCTGGAAACTATGCATGTTACAGAACGGGCGCGCGTTCCTTACGGCTATTTCACGGGTGTATGCTCTATTGTAGATGTAATAAGTTATGTTTCAAAGATAAATTTTATTAAACAAAATCTGCTTTTCTGACCAGTGGACTTACCAAACTAATACAAAAACGCACTGAAAAACAAATGATATGCACAACTCAAACAATGACTATCCAATGGCCTGTAATTTTTCTGTGGCGGTAATTTTAATTTATTATTATAAAATCTTGTTTGTTTTTCAGACACAGTATATCAGGATTCTTACCGTACAATATGCAAATTTTGTGATTGGCGCAGTGTAGTAATATCGCATTCTTTCCCAGAAGGTGACATCTCTACCTGAACGTTTCACTTCTTGTTCAGCTTCCTGTTTCTGATGAACTGGGTTCCATCGAAAGTAGTCTATAATTCTTTTGCAGTAGTTTTCATCGTTATTATTCTGTTTAGATTCTGTCTCAAGCCTGGGAACGTCAGCAAGAGACAGCATGAATGGAAACAAAGGCAAAATAGTCCCAAGGAAAAACTGCAGTTAAAAAAAACAAAAACAAACAGGAACATAGTAATAAATCATCACCGATTTCCAAAGAAAGTGGGTTTTCCAAAATTAAGCATTGTATACGTCAATGTTTGAAGTATGATGATAAATTGATATTTCAGCATTTTTCTTTGGGAAGCAAGATGATCCTAATTTGTTTTCACATTAATCGAGAAAGGAACTTAATCAAATGCTTTTAAAGTTAATAAACTCATACCCATCTTACTCTGCATTTTTTTTTTGTAAAATGAAACCAACGTGCCTCTAGATTTAGACAACATTGTGAAGGGCCACAATACCTGAGAAATGTTGCATTATTATCTACATAATTATCAGCGGGAGACAGCGCCCTCTACTGTTAATGCTTACTTTGTGCCACACTTTCTCTTGAGCCCAGAAGTAGTCTGGTTCCCTGACCCATTTTCCCGGTAGAGGGTGTGGGGAAATATAGGGTCAGGTACCGCCAAATGTAAACATGGACGCTATTGGGTAAAAATAAAACAAGCTGTGATTGGATGAAAGTAACACTTGTAACTTTTTCTCATGTTTCTTGGGTTTTGCACTTTCAGGCTCATTTGACACCAACTTCTTGTTTGTACCACAAAGCCTTGGAGGTAGAAAGAAAGACTTTTTACCTCCATGATTTAGCCACTGTGATTTAGCACACCTCTTGATACTTTTAGAACGTCAACATGATGCCTGGCATTTTTCACGAAATTCGGACACCATTCTATCCATCGAAATCAATCGTCGTTCACAGTTCCAACAAAGTTTGCTTTCAATTAGCTGTGATATCGCAGCAGTACTTGTGGCGTGTATCGAACGTGCTCGGGTCATTGGGGTCACGCCACAGTCGGCGATGACCTCAATGACCCTAGCGCGTTCGATACACGCCACAAGTACTGCTGCGATATCACAGCCAGCCTTCAATCACCTCTATTTCCCCGTACTTCTGGATTAATCCTTTCAGTTTATGTTTCCCGTCTCGTGTGTCAATGTTTTTGGTTTGGATACCAGTGTTCGAACATAATTCTGATCCAGTCGAATTTTGACCGGCGTTTTCATGGTAGCAGCCATATTTGTTGTAGCATGTTCTGTCAGGTGACTAACCTCCGCCATCTTGAACAAAATTCTGTTCAAGATGGCTACCCGGTACCTGACCCTATATTTCCCCACGCCCTCTACCGGGGAAAATGGGTCAGGGAACCAGACTAGCCCAGAAGTCGTAGTCAGCTGTCTCCGTTTCTTCCATAGTTTATCGTATCATCGCGGACACATCTGTTAGCACAAAAACAACTCTGGGATCTAGGACTAGAACAGCTTTAAAAATGGAAAGAAGGCCAGAGCAGCGAAAGCCAGCGACGGACAAGAATGTCAGGGAAAGGAAGCCAGCGACAATGAGCACAACGAGCAGAAACAGGGTAGGTACATCACACCCGAATCGCGGGAATGGTACTGTCATCAGCAAACCTACACCAATTACATCTACAAGAACTCAAGCAAAGTTTTTTAGACTTTACAAAGCAAGTTGGATGCAAAAATTAAAACAAAAATATATGTAAGAAAAATTGAAGAGGAGACCTAAAGACTGCAACTTGAAAAATTACCTATAGCAAAACAGGAGAAGCCGGAGACAGCTGCACACCACACGATTTCAGGCACTATCAATACTTTAGAAAACCAGACTACCTGATCTCAGACACAAGGCACAAGGGGACTTTCATTTACAATGGCCCTTACAATCAGGTTGTTCATGGTGTCTTCCAGGGGCAGGGGGTGTTAACTCAATTCAACATCCTGGTTCGGATGTTGGAGCTACTCCGCACTATGAGTTGTTCCGAACATAATTCAGAGCAGATTTACTGAGGTGGACAGTTCATTAGGATGGACAATTGGATAATAAAAAAACGTCTGCTTGGTACATATCCTCACAGATTGAGAGGGCCTCTAAGGAGACGAATATTTTCATATAAGGTTTCCTGATCATATCCTGGAGAGAAACCTACATATAAACGCACTAGAGTGGTTAGCAGTGACAGTTGCCATTAAACTGTGGGGCAATCTCTTGGGTGGTAACAAGGAGCAAGTATTATGCGATAATTAAGCTACGGTATGGGTGATCAATACAGGGAGAGCTGAACATAGGCCTAAATACACGCTCGGCTGCTTGAAGGAGGTGTGTTTAGTCAAAGCAGTACAAAAGTTTGAATTTCACGCTGTACAAAATGAAGGCATGAGAAAACCACATATCACATGGCATTAAAGCCTATATCACCAAACTCTGTTCTTTGAATCGATTGAAAACCAAAGTAATATCAACATGCAAGTCAACAATTCACTTTTTGAGTTTCAAATAAATGGTAATGCATTTATGGCATTTCAGGCATCTTCACAGGTAGAAGGTTATGAATTGTTTTGTACAGCGTTTAGTTTAATACCATTTTCAACATCAACCCACACCATTTGTCATTTAATTCATTTTTTTGGCATGCTGTGATACAGCTGCTGGAACAATTCACAACTATAAATATGCCGTTAAGTGTATATCACCGACTCAATCGGTTTTACATGGCTCCTTGCCACCATTGCCACCATTATTTTGTCAAACTCACATTTTCAAGGTTTAAGAATGACCACGCGCACCTTGCTCCCACTGAAGCATAAATTGCCAGTTACGCCTCACATGCTTCCAGACATGTCTACTTGTCTCAATTTTGCATCACCGAAATATGCCAGGGCGTGGGCAACTGTATTTTTTCCTTTTTCCGGAAATCAAACTTGCTACCCAAAAGTGTCTCGGCATTTGACCAACAAAACCATTTGTCTAGCGGTAAGATAGAGTGCACAGATTCTTGCTCAATAGTGGGCGCAACATGGTCAAAGTAATAAAGTTAGGGGAGGATTGTTCAACCTAACCCCCCCCCCCCCTTTCGCAAATATTCCAAAATAACCACTCTACCCTTTACAAGCTTACAAACATGTTATCTTGTCCAGTCTTCAAAATCTAGCCAAGCCTTCATTTTCCCCTTTTCAATTAGCGGGATAATGTCAAGCTTGACTAAATTAGGATTAGCTTTTTTGCTCTCAAACAGCTCCTCCTGAACGCAGGTTATTAACCTAGTCTGTATCCTGGACAGGTACTTAAATATACTCTTTCAGACACGCTATCAGATTACCTCCTTCGAGTTGCCTTCATTAAAAGTTGCAGGCTATTGCTTACCCAATGACTGCCAAATTCGTGTCCTCGGCATTTATTTCACCTTATAATTAAGGCAACATTTTCTTCAATTATTGATACATGAGTAATTATTACACTTAGGTAAATTTTATGCTATTTATACTTACAGTCAGCCAATGTTTCTTTGAATATATCACCAGTTTACCCTTCCACACTTTATCAAGTATGCGCTGGCAAGTATCATGTTTTATAAACTCCATGTTTTTCGTTGAATATGCAATGGACATGCATGTTGTCTTCCCCCAGTCAGGCAGAGTGCGCACCAATGCCAGATATGATATCTTGTTGTCAGCTTCGTGAATGTTCTCAAGTATGCCAACGGCATGTTTTTCATATTCTCTAAATGACAAATGAACAGAAATTAGTATTGCAGAGATAAGTATTGCAATTCATTGGATTGAAGATTATTGCCCCTCTTACAAGTTAAATAATAATATTTTTACAGTACAGTAGTATCGTTAAAAGTGAACGTTTCTCATTACAATTATTCATTTCATATTTTCCCAACAAAATAAATTTTAAATGCATTCACAGAACATAACTTAATAGGAAACAAGGTCACAATAATTATTAGATTATGCAGATGTTTCTCGTTCCTATGATTGAAGAATACTGTGCATATTAACCGAAACGATTATATCTGACTTTTAACGACAACCTACTGAGCGTGTTCCACAAGGTTATTGTGCAAGATGAGTTGTTGTTTCTCCATTGCATAGCCAGACAATGCTCTAAGTATCCTGCTTGCGATCAGAGCTGCGCCTATGGCAATGATAGTAACATTCATCAATGCAATACCAATAAGAGAAGGAAACATTTTTGTCATGAAACCTACAAAACTAATTTATTACATTATCCGAGACAGCTGTGCAACAATAAATGCTACCTGTGAACTTGATGTGCTCTATTGGTCGAAAAGGTTAAATAACATCTTACGTGAAGTGTCTCTAAATCGGGGAGCATTACACTACATAAGTTCAAGGACTGCTAAATCAAGGTTATGTACAAGGCAGACCTATTCAATGATAACATTGAATTGTAAACGAATATAATATTTAACGCTAGTTTACAGGCTATATGGACTCTTTTTCAGGCTTATGAATTACATGAAAATTTAACCTCTGTGGTTTCATGGACTTGAAACTTAATTTTGCAGGAGGAGTAAAGAAGTAATTTTTAAGGAGTGTATTACATACATAATATGAGCTTAATACATGGAAAAATATACTACAAACCGATATTTCCAGTTGTCAACCTCTTGAAGAACAGAACGGCAAGGGCTCTTCTATTAAGCAACACCGCCAACAGGAAAAAGTGTTTGTCAAGGCCGGATTTGTTTAATTCATCTATGTTTTTTGAGTAGTCAGTTTCATCATAATCATTGTTTGTAATCTTCAGGAGCAAATAATAAACATGTCTGAGCTTGAATGCCTGAAGGAAAATTGTAAAATAGTACAATGTAACGTCACAACTATACAGGAAAAGTGTATAGATTTTCACATCGGCATTAACATCAAATTCGGTGTCTGGACGCTTTCGCAACAAAGATTAGGCCCTTACAGGTACGTGCGACTGAAATACGATTTAAAAAGCGCATCGCAACATGACAATCCGATGGGTCATGTTCAAGATGCCTTCAAGACATTTTAAAGTTCGAATTTTGATGTCAGTATCTTTAACACCTCCGAATACATAGCAGAACCTAAAGGTTTGGTATGATCAGTTCATGTATAATGCTATTTTTGTTACTTATTTTAGCAGATTTTTATTGTGTTTCATAAATTTTGTTGGCTACTTTAAGGTTTCAAGACAAGAAATTGACTTTTGTAATTTAACAATTTTCTGGTGGTTAATAAGCTCAAAACCCCCTAAATTATACATTTTCTGAAAACCTAGATATAGGGGGGATTTTGGTTACCACAGTGTCACCATTGTTTACATAACTATCACGTAACAGGTAATTTGCATAACCTTTCAAAATCGGGTTTCCCTATGTTTTGTCTCAGTTCTTCAAATTATCTAACTCAAACTTGCTGGAATGCAAGCGTTCACAACGCTCTTCCAATGTGTGTCTCAGATTTTTTATATCTTGCTTATTTTTTTATTTTAGCACAATTTTAAAGAAATCAACTAGGTTTAAATTCACCGCTCTGGAAGTTTTTCTGGCATAAAAAATGTTTAAGAAGGTTTAAAAAAATTCTGAGACAAATTTTTAAAGATCTCTGGGAAAGATTGCACTCACACAAATTTCAGCCACATATCAAAAAGCATTATAACAAAACATAGGGAAAACCGATTTTTGAAAGGTTATGCAAATTACTTGTCACGTAATAGTTATGTAAAAAATGGGACACTATGGTAACCGAAATGTTTCCCGATATCTAGGCTTTCCGAAAATGTATAATTTACAGGGGCTTTGAGATTATTAACCACTAGAGAATTGTTAGTTTAAAAAGGTCAATTTCTTGTCTTGAAACCTTAATGAAAACATCCCTTATTAGTTCACATTCTTGTCGGCAGTATTCTCTAAACGATAGAAAATCGACCATAGATATTGAAGAATCTAGTAAAATGCATATTTTCATTGACAAATGTTAAGAAAAACGTCGTTTACTTGATCAGTCAACGTTCTCACGGAAAACACAATTTTGCGAGCATTTTATGACTTTTGAAACATAATACCAGCCAACAAACATCTACTTTATCACAGATACGTTGTCACAGCGCATGAAAATTTTCAATCTTTTGAAAACTAGCTCGAAACTGTATCGCTTAATCACCAGATGTCTAATAATCTCTGATCATGAATTATAGGTAAATTCAAGGTAAGCAATAAGCTGTTCTAGCTCGGTAAGGAACATTATGCTCACCTGATGTCAGCTTTAGAAATTCGAAACAGTGAAGCAAATTTCCAAAGGACTTTCCTTTGCAAGGAAGCTCCCATGAATAAATGAGTGACACGGAACCTTATTGTACACTGACAAATGTTTAGGCCATTTACAAAGCCCGGGCACTTACCGAACTGTAACTACCGAGCATCTCTCTCAAGATGTGTCTTGTGCTGAATTTAATGCTGACCTCTCTGACACTCCCATACAAAACCTGCAAACACGATGAAAACATTAAGGCAGGATTGTTACTTTAGCGAATTTAATGATGTTTCTGACATTTTCATACTTTTTATGCTATTCCTCAATCACTGGTGTTTAGTCTTTTCCTTTTCAAATTTCCCTTGTCTATTTTCTCTCTTGTAACGACAAACATTCTCACATCTGTACGCAAAATAAGTTTCAATTTATTGAAATTACAGCGTAAATATATACTCGATTTCGTTTACAATCAATGTGATATTTAAAAAAAGTTTGCGTTTGTCATTTCTTAATACTTTACAACGCCAAGTAAGGTAAATTACACTATTTTTCATTTCATAATCGCCGAAGTCCATGTGCCTTGCGGAAAGCAATATTTTTCACAATACTGACTTAAGAAAGAGATACAGACAACCTGCTTTTTTACAGAAAAGACAGACATGATGATTTGAAATCTTTCTTGCTTAGACTGTATTACTGTTAGTCTATGCAAATGTACATGACGACTTGTAGAAAAGTAACGCTTCCGATCGTACATGTACGTTTGGTCCAAGAATCCCGAAATCGTTTCATGTTTTCTGTGAATACATAGCGACTACACTTGTGTCGAAAATAAACGTAAACTCTGCCATGCCTTTTGTCAGAGAACATACATATTTTTAATAAATGCTGACCCACACAAGCCATTTTACTCTTTTTTTGTAAATGTAACGAAAATGCGTATAAAAATATTCGAATTTAATATATGACCCGACTAATAGGGGTATAACGAAGCTGTATTTCCACCTGCCGTAGCACTTTCAGGTAGACTAGAGGAGAACAATTAAAAAAAAAAGGTTCCCACGGCTACCTAATGATCGTGTTCGATGGTGATAACGACTTTACCCGTGGAGAAAAATGCCTGAAGTTGTTGGCGGTTTCCACTATATTTAAGATATTAAACGTGATAAAGGTCGTTCACGCAAGAATTCACAATATCCCGCTAAATGTATGGCCCTGTCCATTCGTATATATTCTTGTATATTCCTCTTATCAATTTTTTGATTCTCATGTACTTTATTTCAAAATCAGTAGTTCACAATAAATACCTCATTGTATAGGTATTCCAGCCACTGCTTGATCGCAAATGAGCCTGTGTCCACCAGATAAGTAAGAAGCAACTCAACAAAATCAGCCTTGTTTTGTATTAACGCATTACGCATTGGTTCTCGCAGGAATTTAATGTTTTTTCTGCAACAAGAACATACACTCTGGTTACATAGTTAATAAGTCTTTGTAAACGTGCAAACAACACGCTGAAATACATGTACACGTTTGGTGTAATATTATCAGCATCGACATCGGCAGAGAATGACCTTCTTCAGTAGTTACATGCTCACATACACCCTCTGCTGAGGTATTAAGGAGCAATGTTAAGGAGCATAAAGGTCACTACCGTGTCTCACAACAATAAATCACATATAACAGTAATCATAGAAAAATGTCAGTTGACCTCAAATAACATTTTGTGCAAAAGTGAAACATTGACAGAGCTCAAACACACAGAAGTGTTACTTCATCTATTGTGAGAGAAGTACTACTGCCCCTCCCGTTCCACTGTATATTCTAAAATGCCAATATGAAACTGATCTCGTTTAATGCCTTGTTATGCAAAGTGCGTCTCTTGACATTGTCAAAACTAGAATTCGACACAATAATCTGATGATGCAATTTTGCTGAGAGAGTCCATTCTTGATAATCGGTGTGTTCACTCTGAAGATCATGCAATAAGCAAGTATAAATATTGAGGGCGCTAAACAGGGGAAAATTCACACGGTACTCATACCTGCCAAGAAACTAGCTTGTCAGCCGTTAAAATCTCATCTTTTGCGATATCACACCTATTTAATGCAAATGCCAAATCCAATTGCTTTTCAACAGGCAAATCTTTGGGTAGAAAAAAAAAATGTTACTTATACATGTGATTAAATATTCGAAGTGTGCTGTTGAAATGAAATTGTGGTCACAAAGCTGCTTCGCAACACGTTAAATACATTAAAGGGTTTCGCTTGCTATTGGTCCATTTTAGTGTTTTAGGTCAATTAGAAAGTGATTAACTTACCCGGCAACACGGCCTTTAAAATGTTTCCGTCGATATCTTTCAAATTGGCATCGTCCATTTGAAATATGGTAATCTAAGAGAACGTTCGAGAATTACACATATGTTTATCTAATAAACAATCGATACCTGCCACATTGCTGGAATTGAATCAGATATAGCCATGGTAAGTCCAAGTCTGATTAAAAAGAGCATTTGATAATGGTTTGAGATATTTTATTATTTAAAGATATCGTAGTGGATTGCTCCAAATAAATCCCTATAAGTAATAGTCGTCCGCTTAATGGCTACATTGCTCACATGTCCCCACTCTCTGTCATGCTACGGAGTATTTTCATGACACCTGTAAACAACGCTATTAGAGAGGGGGTCTGCGATTCTGAATAGACAAGCAAAAAATCACAAGGACAATTAGGGATTACTTTGTTGCTTTTAACGGAAATTCTTAAAATTAAACACTGTTTGCCAATTAAATTGTATCAGGAGATTGAATTTTTAGGACTGAGCCCTTGAACATCATTGTAGCTAATCAATTATAGCTATTCGAAACAGTAACATCGAAACGTCAAGCGGATCTTCGCTGTTGCTTGTGTATATTAGTGCATTGGAAACTGAGGAAAGCAAAAACGATTTACATTTGATGTTTTACATGAACAACATACCTGTTTTCTATTCCTATGGTCACTGATTTCCTTCAGCATGGAGACACAATCACCAACCTGCTTTCTGTTGCCCCCTAGTATACGTTTGATGTCCTCTTTCAAATGTTCGACAGAATCGCTGAATAGCAGAAAAGTGAAAAAAATCATTGCGTTCATTGAATTCCTTTGCGATCGTAGAAAAAATGTCGATCATCAACGATGTATTGACGTTTGGTCTCATTCTTATTATTGTTGCATAATTTTCTAGATAAAAGAGCACATTCATGGTCAGTACTATATTCTGAAATGTTTAAAACGTATTTAAATGAAAAAGTAAAAGTCGCATTGAAAATTATGTTGACTTTTACAGTATGACTACATTTTTCTCTTTCAATTAAATTAGCAGACTAAACACGCGTTTCATTAAAAAAACAACTCAGAGTTTTCACATGGTCATTTAATACCAACATCATTGTGATACAAACTGACGCTGTTCTAAATTCAGAAATTTGACTAGATCTCATTTGTAAGAAACTGTAAGGATTTTATTTGCTTGATATGTGAAATTCTTACTTGTCATTAAATTTGTTGTTATCCATTAGACGCATAGCCTTGACAATAATACCAGCAGCTCTACCGCTCCCATCGACAATAACAACAGGTATGCCACCAACCATGCGACCTTCGGCGTTCATCACATTTTGCCCAAGGGCGAAGTGTACGGTTTCTATTGTTCCGTAACCACCCTCCACAACCACCAATACAACCGGAATGATCGTGTTTCCCTTGCCTTGGTCATTAGCATCTGCGATACAAATTTCGTTAAACACTCTACATCAGGCAACCTAAGTGTCACGTGTATAGTATATACTCATTGCTTTCTAGTGAAGTAATTTGTTTTGGGCAATAATGTATTCGTTCATGACAAGAACATCAATATTTTAAGTACCAAATTGCTGTACAGAGATAACATATATCCATTTAAAAAGTCTAAAATAAATACTGCAGACTACAGCACTGAAACTTATACATTCGGCGACAACACCGGTGCAGACGAGTGATGGTTCATTTTTTTATTTCCGGCGAGTGTCTGTGAACTTACAGTGTTTGCAACCTTGAATGAAGCTAGATGATGACACAGTTATATTAAGATTGATAAAGACTGGATGAAGTAGTGAGACTTATTAAGATTTTGTGTTACATTATACAAAGTGTAACATACCGACTACAACGGAGTGCAATCAATAGTTGGGCATCTTAGAGCGCTTTTCCTCACAAGTAATAGTGTCATGTGAATTGTCTTCAATCCGTTTGAATTTAATGACATTCACTGCATAAAAAGCCAATAATACTTACTGTATTTGCATGGATTATTGCCTGTATTTTAGCTGAATAGTGCATATACAGATGAATACAGTTAATAATCCATTGCTTGTATTCAGCAAGCCTGTATTCATGTGGATTCATGTGAATTCACGTGTATTATTCAATAATACAGTCAACTCATTAATGTGAATTTATCTGTATTATTGCGTTTTCATGCAGTGATTTCCCTATCAAATCAAAGCCAAAATCATCATAATTGCAGTCATAAAAGGTTAAGAATTCACTTCCACTAGCTTTACTGATAATGTAAGTATTTCAAGTCACTTACCAAATTTGTGACTACCATGGCTTTGTATGTATCGTTCGAGGTGAGCCCGCAAATTACTAAATGTTGAGCTAGACCCCTTGGCATTGTCAACTAAGATGAAGTGTGAGTAGTTACAAATTAATGCTTGCTTGAATCTATAACCATCTTCAGCAGGCTCTTCAAGGTCACATTCACGGTATGTGGCAGGCCAGAGGCCTTCGTTGGACTGTTTATCACCGTGAGAAAAACAAATACATTCGATTTATAATACTCGCTAGTACTTGCTCCCCGTAAAATACTGTTTATCATAGCATGAAATAATGTTGTTGCAAAGACAAGATATAATGTTTTGCCTTTGCGATAAAATCCTGCTTCATAAATGCCAGTCTCGGTATGGCAACTGTACACATTATACATACTAATTTACATGAAGTGGATGTGCTCAGAAGGACCAAAGATGTCAACATGAATGTTATAAAATTCAAACCAATAGATTGAGGTTTTTTCTATCACGACATCTGGCGCGACACCTTTCACCGATTTAAAAATATGTTCGTCATATTTATCCAAGAACATGTGACATGTGTAATTCTGCTTATCCATGGGGTATCTTTGATTCCAGTGTAGCAGAGATGCCTTAGGTATTCCACTCATGCTTAACTGGACAAGATGGGCAGTAGAAACATTTGCATGATTTACAATATAGAAACAAAACCACTGTTTAACAAACAGCAAGTATGTCCCTTATAGTAAGTTTTACCTCCTTTTAAAGTTGTAAACCTCGAACTTAGTCTGAAATTTAATGATTTTACTTACCGACGAGTTAGTCAAAGCCTCTTTATTGTCTGTGGTATTCCAGTCAGCGATGCCCAAAGCGACTACTTTCTTCCCCTTTTCTTCTGTCAATCGACTCTCTTCCATTATCGCTCTGCCGAGCTTTTGCATTACCCCAGCCGCACTTCCGCCAGTTATGATCCATGCATCTAATCAATAGAATGCCAGTGTGCACAATACTAATCATGACTACATAAGAAAAGCGACCTAACGGCCGATATAGCTCTGCTGTGTCTATGTAGAGAATAATTATTTTGACACATGTTGATGAAAGTGGTGGAAATCATTGATAGCTTATTTCAGTGGCCAGAAAAACGTGGCTAAAATAGCTGCAAAAATTCACAATGAACATTTCATCATAATTTGAATATATCACATTGGAACATCCCGAAGAACATGTCAACTAAAGGTATCTGACAAGTAGTTTTAAGAATGGAATTTTTGACCAAAAATGCCAAAATCACCCCAAAAATAAAATTTGCTGATATTTCATTACAATTTCAATATATCACATTAAGTTTATCTGTAAAACATGCGTATCGAAATTCAAAGCCCTCAGACAAGTAGTTTCGGATAACCACATTTTGACCGCAAATGGTAAAAATGGCTCTAATATACAAAATTGCAGATTTCATCATTATTTCGATAAATATCATTTGGTACTTCTGTTGAAACCAGTATACCAAATTTCAAAGCTATAAGATGAGTAGATTTTGCAATACACATTTTTTGACCAAAGATGGCATAAATGATCCCAAAAATACCAAATTACAGATTTTAGCAGAAATTTAATTTATATTATTCAGTTCATCTGTAAAAACTGTATTCTTTTTTTCAGAGCTATCAGACCAGTACTTTTTGAGAAAAAAAATGACCAAAAATGGCAAAAACTGCCTTAAAAATACAACTTTGCATTTTTATGCACAATTGAATAAATCTGAAATAGATCATCCCAAGGAACCTTTGTACCAAATATTAAAGCTATCTGACCGGTAGTTTTGAAGAAGAAGATTTTTAAAGATCTTTTCACAAAAAAAAGTTTCCTTAAAAAATAAAAATATGAACATTTCATCACGATTTCAACAAATCTAACTGAAGTCACCTGAGAAAACTGCATATCAGATTTCAATGCAATCGAAGAAGCGGTTTCAGAGATTATTTTACCAAAAACAGCTAAAATGCCCTCAAAATAGAAATATGCAAACTTACTACAGTTTGAACAAACTTAAGTAAAGTCACTCCAAGTGAACTGCATATGAAATTTCAATGCAAGTGGAATTGAGGTTTCAGAGGAGGAGACAGTTGTTGACGGACGACGGACGACGACGAGACGGACGACGACGGCTATTCAATCTATTTGAGAAGCTCCGCGTCGCCGGCAGGGGGATTAAAAAGAGGGGTTCTATTGTAAATCTCTGTGTCACTTCGCGCAATTGTGGTTCATACGGATTTCCGACTGTACACAATGACGTCCATTACGTTTCGACAGGATGTATACAACCTTGTTTGTGAATAAGAAACAAAAACCATTGTGCTATTCAAGGAATAATTTTTACAACACATAAAAGCCACAGGCTATTTTGGTGTCTGTGTGATGTAAAGTTGTCAAACTTTAGTTGTCCTGACACATTTTCTGTCGTGTAAGGAATGTAACTTCACAACTAATGATTTTTATCACCAATAAAATATAACATATTTAAAGAAATAATGGATACAGGTAACCTGTATTAATGGCAGCTTTTACAAATCCTTGGTTGAGCAGTTTCTTCAACCTGTCTTCATTCCATCCAACAAAGTGTTTTACGCCACCAGCAAGAGAAATAATCATTTTCGGTTTAGGAATTTTCCACCCGTCAACCATAAGTTTCAAGAGGATTCTAACGGGTGTGTCATCAGCTACGCGGATGAACTGTTATAAAAAGACGTATAACCGGTCTTCTGTGATAACCTCTTTAAGACATGACTGGTAGGAATACTGAGTTGATTCAATCTTTTATTTAGTAATACTCAGTTAAACTTTGTAATGTTATGTGTGCTTAACAATATCAATAAAAAAGAATATCAAATCAGGTTTACACTATACTTCACATTATAACATATGTACCACAGTTTACTTGCATCGAGGCAGGGGCGTACTACTGGTATTTGCACTGCAGTGCAGTACCAAAAACATTATGCCATTTCTTTATGTTAATGAGTATTTACCAATATAACTCGGAAATATTTTTGTTTGTAAACACAAAAACATTGTTGTCCACAAGATTTCATTTCACTTTGATTCGGTGTGAGTTGTTGTAAAAAGGATGAATTAACAATACAAATTACGACAGAGAAAATTGCATATACTTATCGCCGTGTGAGGATGATGTTTGTTATCCGAAGGAGCGCTTTGTCGTCAGCGAAGCAAAAGACAGCAGGCGAGGTCGGCGCAATGACAGTTAGGGAGCGTCCAGTTATTACGGCCAGGGTAGGCCGGCAAAATCATGAGGGATTACCTCAAAATTTAAAACTTCAAAGGGGTCATATATATTTCATACGGCTCATAGGGGAGTCACTTAATTTTCATAAGTATCTGTCCCGTCAAAAAGCAATTTCAGTGTTCAGAAATATTCTGGGAGATAAAAATTATTCGCTGCATGATTTCATTCTCTGAAATTTAACTTTAAATCTGACAAAATTATAATTATCTGTCACATGAACATTTTCACTTGGCAACTTTGAGGCTTGTCTTATTGTAAATCTTGCTCACTGCGGGCAATGAACGATTCGTATTACTTACATATGAGAGATAGCGCAAGTTTTGTCAGACTTTGTAGACTACTAGTACCATGATAATTGAAATTATACTTTTTGTTGATATTCTAATATCATAATTGTTGTAAACATCTGAACTTTCAAATATATTATTTGAATCAAGTATATTGGAATCAATTATCAAACACCTATAAAAGTACAAAAATAATTTTACCATGATTGTAAAAAAAATATCGTAGTTTTCTCATAGACGCTGATGTATAGTGAATCAACATTTCAGTGAAATTCCAAAATCCAATTTCTGGCGAACACATCCATTTGTTACCACTCTAGTTTAATAATCGAGAGTACATAAATACACAGGTTTACCTATTTTGTATTGGAAAGAAAATGTTACTAGTTTCCTAATAGACACCCATGTACGGTGGATTAACATTTTTGATGAAATTCTAAAGTCAAATATTTATTCACATGCAAGTTGTAGCAAGCCTATTCCAATTAAGTAAATGTATGTCAATCATCAAATATCTATATATGCATAGATATAGTCTTGTATTGAAAAATATTACATAGTTTTCTCATAGACTACCGTGTATAGTGATTCAACATTATCAACAGCTGATTATCAATTAAATTGAAATATCAAAATTTTCTACACAAACACGTGCGCAAAATATTGCAACCCACCTGAAATTTCTGTCCAATCTCTTTGAGGGTTAATATCAATATTATAGCAAGTAAGAAGGGGGAATTTCAACATTAACATCTTGTATGTTTATAAGGAGGGTCATTTCAAATAATCTGATTAACTCTTCTTTTGATTTCCATCTCCCCTTCCAGAGTTGTTTGTGTGTGCAGCTTTACTAAGGCAATGGGGAGGGGGGGGGGGGGTTGTCATGAAATTATGTCATCTTAAAATCGGAGGTCATCATTTTTTTGTGCAATGGGTAGGGGGCTCACTTACTTTGACTGATGCGCATGAAGAATTTGCCGGCCCACCCCCGGCCATAATAACTAAATGTTTCCTTACGTTTGGTTTGATTCACGGCGGGCGCATTGGCCATGTGTAGCCAACGCGGCCACCGTGTATCGAGCCACACGTGACTGTGGGCGCAGAGGAGTGAATTAAACAGTTAATATTTGCAGCGCAGACACAGTTTTGCCAGTACTTTTCTCAGAATATTTAGAACGTCATTTTTACGTGCGGTTTATTCTGTGTTTGTGTTTCTACATGCTATTTATAACAAGCTTGTCTGTGTCGTGGCAAAGACAAAGATTTGATCGTTCTACAAGTTGCGTTTGCTGTATCTTACTCTTCAAATTCCCGTTAAATATCTTGAAAGTGTTATTTGTATCGATCATTTGGGAGAATTTCACGCTTAAAATGTGCAAAGTTCTCTTCGTTTCATTATGTATGGCTTATGTAAAGTTGCAACCTATGTGTTAGCCATCGCAAGCGGAGTTCGAGCACTTCCTCGTTCGACGTTCCTCTGAGTTCATCCTTGATAAACAAATAAACAATGGTTTAGCCAATCAAAAAACGAGGTTTTGGCGGCGTTGACCAATGAAAAGTGAAAGCCGATTCGATGCCACATTACAGTGATGTCAATCTTATATAACTCCGCAGGGTCGAGCGGAAGCTTATGGCAGACAAGTAGTACGCACGACTAATCGTGGATTCTCTTGCTAAATGATGCAAATAAAAGATGTAACATATGTAATAATAATGGAATCCCTTGACCTGTGCATGCAAGCGCGCCTTACTACACTGCATGAAAACGCAATAATACAGATAAATTCACATTAATGAGTTGCCTGTATTATAGAATAATAAACGTGAATACACATGAATCCACGTGAATACAGGCTTGCTGAATACAAGAAATGGATTCTTGACTGTATTCATCTGTATATGCACTATTCAGCTAAAATACAGGCAATAATCCATGCTAATACAGTAAGTATTATAGTGTTTTCATGCAGTGCTAGTGGTATTTGCACTCGTGCTGCGGTGTATTCGGCGGTTCGCGAGTGAAGAGACTGCGACCGAATGCACTGCACTACTCACATGCGAATACCGCTAGTAAGGGGCGCTTGCACTCACAGGTCATGGGGTTCTGTCATATTACTTAATTGTCGCTGGGTGTTGAAAGACAATGCATTAGCTTAATCTATATCGTGGTAAATGTTGTGTACTTCGATAATTTAAAAGAAGAACGCAAAAGCGCCGGAAAAGAGAACAGACAATAACGGTCAAAACGATTTCAATGGTGATTTAAATTTACTTTTTTTCCATGGCCTCGCCAATCAAAATGGTTCGATAACTGGAAAGGAAAATATACAAAATGGTGTAGAATTATTCATAGTTTAGGATGCTGCTCTTTACTATAGATTGTGAGGTTATAATCGAAGGTAGAGGCTTCCCTTTATCGCCCTCTTTTCAATTTTTTACAAACGTGAAGGATTTATTTTTTAACATGCCCAATTCCTCAACTGCAATGGTGAAAAAGACTTTCACATTTGATAACGACAGCAAACATTTATAATTTACTCAACTTACTGAATAAGAACTACTTACCGGTGCTCTCTTGTTTTCAAACTTGTCAAACCCTTCAAATTCGATTTCTCCGAACGAATTCACGTCTTCTTTACCATCGGCTGTTCTTTGCTTTATATCATTATCTTTGATAAATTTTGAAAGTCTCTTGATCGAAAAAATAAAAGACCGACATAATTATTAAGTGTCAGGTTTAAGTGCTAAAATTTCGGGAACAACGACGATAGACTTTTACATTGACCTTTACATTGGCACTAGGTTGAAGGTATGTGTGTTTCGCTTTAATCTTCCAATATTAATACATTTGTGATGACAAGATCATGTTTTTAGCGAATTTTAGGTAAAAAAGCGAGATGATTTAATATATTGTACAGTACATTTATAATAAGAAGACAGTTTACTGGTCTTAAATGCAGACATTTACGATCAACGGCATTCACAGTAGCAAAGGGCTCATATCCTGAAGGTTTTTAAATCAGATGCAGATGCTTGGAATAGTTATTGCCATTATGTTGCATTTTCTTCTTCATCATAACCATTTTGTTGTACTTAGTTGAGCGCAATGTAAACACGTTATTGGAAATTAGGAAAGATTTGAAATTTAGAAAGTTTCTCAATCACGGAGAAAAACTAAAAATATTTTATCTCCGACCTGTGATATTTGACAATTCAACTGCTCATTTGCTTGTTCGTCAGAAAGAAAAAAAACTGATCCTGGTCCTACGAGTCAACGGTACGACAGATTACCAATGCGCTGGCCACAAACAAAGTTTGTATTTTCACAGACAGAGTTAATATAGTCTCTCATTATTTTTTAGTATTTAAGCTGTTGATTGAGGTAATCATCACTGTTTATAATATTTTACTCATTGCTTGCTTTCAGCAAAATTTTACACGTGTTTTGCTAACTGTAAAGCATTTTGAAAATATGTCAACTGCCATTAATAATGTTTACATAGAAAACCATGGTTAAGAAAATCATTGCACGCTGAATTATACAGATAAGTTATTATCCTGTAGTACTTTCTATTGGTAAATATTATCGCTTGCTTCTGAAACATGATAAATATTGAAGCCGATTGTATATCTGTGGAGGAAAATGATTATTACGATTGGCACACCTTTATTTATTTGGAACATTGCGAATCAGGGTTTAATATCAAAGTGAAACTAATATCTCGGCACGGATGGAACAAACTGTGAGTGTGACTACGATGGAAACGGTACCGGTCAAATCTACGGTAAAGCAGTCTGCATCTGCAAGATGCGGTCTTGACCGAAAACGTCAAAGCTCTCGTCGGGTTACAATAAAACAAAAATACCGTTAGGAAAACGAGTCGCGAAGTTGCTGTTTCCGACGACTGGCGTCGGCCAAGACAAACAGAAATTCCGCGTAGCCTCGAAACTATTCCATCAGAGGAGCTTGACCAACTACTGCACAGATTTTACTTTAGCGTACGGAAACATAGTGACGAAGACTATGAACTAGATTCGCTATCCAGTTAAAATAAATCAGTCGTCAACGAAAATCATCAACGGTATATGTGTATGAGTGGGACTGATAACAAAGTCAACTCTCGAACGAACACATAAACAGGTAAAGCCATGGCACAAACAAATCTATGTGGTCATGGCCAACATCGCGAGCGATAGATCGGCTCCTGAAAACAACGTGGCGACAGCATAGCCAGCAAGTTAAAAACCAGTTACTCGAGCTATTCTTCAATACTCAAATCACCAGAGAAATCTTCGGCTTACCATTTAACATCACGGCCACTGGAAACAAGCCTTCACCGAGTCTGTCTTCCCCAGATGCTGTCCGTGAACCGCCAGTCTTCTAACGGCCGCAGGCAGTTCAGCCGTATCGTACTCGAACTCTGATCCTGATTTAGTCTAAGACTAAATTTCGCGCACAATTTAGAAGTTACAGTCATTCGAATATTTATTACAGTTGATCTTTCCAATTTTGTTAAAATATGTTAAAAATATTTCAGATTTCTGTCCTGAAACGTGTTTGTTCGTGTCTGTTTTAGTTGTCTCTTACTATGTAAGAGAGGCATGTAATGAAAACACAGGTCTAACAAGGGACTTTGTATTCTCGACGTAGGAGATAATTTTGCCTTCCAGATGTCAGGCAAATAGTCAAATACCCTCGGCAGCACAGTCCCTTTTGGCTGTAATATACATTGCTTTGCCGCATTGCAACAATGTGTTTAGATTGCGTCTGAGTTCAACATGAAACACGGTGCTGAATGTTCTGTTGCCCGATAATGAAGTATCTGATCATACAAGTAAGTTTATTGGTACCGGTGAATATCATTTTTGTGAATGGAACTGTACTACACTACTGTTTAACATAGATAATGTCATATGCTACAGAAGAATAGGAATTGGAAATCTGATATGTGATAGAAACGTAGCACTTCTCAATATATTCCTACAATGTATTGATTTGTAACAATGAAGGTTTATTTTCTTTCCAATGACTTCAAGTATCTAATAAATAATTGTTTAATCACAACTGGTAGATATATCATTCATAATTTTTTTTTAATTGCTATTACATTGGACAGCCCTATGAAGGTCATGCACTGTAGGTGCTACTACTGGGAAGTCAGTAATAATAAGTTATACAAGTTGCTCTCGCCTCTTTCAATCAAATATAATTTTCCAATTCATTTTAAATCGAGAAAAAATGATGTGCTGAAATTTATGTTTCAGAATTTTCAAAATTTTCTATTAATTTGCCTATACATGAGAGACATGATAGACTTCACTGAGGAATCTCCAATGGTTAAGATCATAGTGGATCACTAGACATCTCCAGCACTGTGTGAAAGTAAACGTTGCACGTTATGTGAACGTAGATCGCGGTTAACCTAACAGCAATATCACGCTGACTGTGTCTATCTTATGTGTTTTCCTTGGGCCAATATTAAACATCTTCGCCAAAAATTTTATCCGTAAGTTGTGCTATGCGTTCAGGCAATATATATATATATATATATATATATATATATATATATATATATATATATATATATATATATATATATATATATTATATATATATATATATATATATATATAAATCCTTTCACTCTATCTGATGATTGCAATATGCATGAAACTTAAGTAATAGATTTCATTACTTTGTACTCGAAGTAATCTGTTTATTTATAACGCTCTGCTTTTGCATTGAGCACTGTAATTTCCCACGAGGACATCTGTATACTTCGATATATAATATATATATATAGATAGAGAGAGAGAGAGAGAGAGAGAGAGAGAGAGAGAGAGAGAGAGAGAGAGAGAGAGAGAGAGAGAGAGAGAGAGGAGATAAATAGATAGATAGATAGATAGATAGATAGATAGATAGATAGATAGATGATATATGAAGTATGCGGTTCGACTTGTCCGATACAAAGCGCTCGATACAAAAGTAGAGCGAGATATATAAGGGTTGTTGGAGGATCGATTTTATAATTTCATCCCTACGACTTTGTTTCGTGAGTCGCGAGACTCACTCATCAGGAGACTAGTCTTGAGTGAATCTAGGGACACAGCAGTGGTTACGCAGATGATGGAATTTTGGTTGACGTTCAATAAAAGAAATGAACTTGTGTCATCATGCCGACACAGAAGCAAGACATTGTTATGCAACAACTAGTAATCCTTAAATACAAAACAAACGAAGTAAATCAGTCATTTCCGTAAACATGAATATTCATAGCAACAACAATATATTGTTACGCGACAACTGTCTATATATATATATATATATATATATATATATATATATATATATATATATATATTATATATATATATATATATATATATATATATATGTATATGCGTCCGAGAGGGCTGGTGTCACTCGTACAATATCACCTGAACTACGGTTACTGTTGACCTTTGACTCTCATATTATACTTTACCTCATTAAGTATGCACATATCTAATTAAGGAAATGCAAAACGAACTAAAGGTAGGATGTTTAGGTCTACAGAGGTAAGTAAAGGAGCAAAATGTTTTGACAAAATGTTATATGACCGGCGACTTTTTGTCTCTAATTAATTATGCGCATATCGTATTTAAATAATAACACACGCTAGCAAGGGCAAGATCACGATTTGTTGCCCGCCCAAGGGCTGGTGCTCATGACGGTAATATTGATGATGCCCGAGCCGAAGGCG
Source organism: Ptychodera flava (assembly GCF_041260155.1). Classification (NCBI taxonomy): domain Eukaryota; kingdom Metazoa; phylum Hemichordata; class Enteropneusta; family Ptychoderidae; genus Ptychodera; species Ptychodera flava. The sequence continues at coordinate 8,023,022 of NC_091930.1, forward strand.
AGGGTATCATCAATATTACCGTCATGAGCACCAGCCCGAGGGCAGGCAACAAATCGTGATCTTGCCCGAGCTAGCGTGTGTTATTAATTTTATTACACCGAACAGACACTTGTTTTCGAAACTTTGCTCAGAATGCAGTCAAGTGTCGATCGAGACTCGCCACAGTGAAACGTTCTATTTGTTGCTCGATCGCAATGCTACATGAAGTTGAATTAACGTCTAAAAACGAAGACAGTGTTGTTCAAGATTTTCTCATTTAATGTACTAAACGTCGTCGTGAACTTCAGGTCGAGCTAATTTCTTGAACCTTTTCAAAAGCCATTGCTTTACAGAAAATAGCAAGCAAATTTACGCGATGATGTGGTACGCGCGAGAAAGTATACGCGCGGTATTCCAGAACGTGGTAGCGGGCTATATCACTGCACGCGACAGGGCTATATCAGCGCACGCGACAGGGCTATATCACCTTAGCCATGTTCTATCACTTTTTGTTCTATATCACGTGAGTGAGGCTCAGCCAATCACAGTACCTGAATTATACGTGAGGTGTAATAATCTGAAATATGATCTTTTCCCTAAAATATGCATATATGCCTATGAATCAGTAACCACAAGTGCTATATCTTTCATATTCAGCATGAAGGGGACCTTATGGTACCACTCCCTGTACATCATAAATTATGAACACATCTAATTTTGGAAAAGCAAATAGAGCTGGAGGTGTGATTTTTGGTATAAGAGATAATCAAGGGACGAAATCTCTTTCACAAAACATCTCATAGCCTTGATGACACTTGATTTCAAATCTGGATAAATGCCTATAAATCAGAACCACAAGTATTATACCCTTTATATTTGGTATGAGGTTGAACCTCATGGGGCAACTTCTTGTACCTCATTAATTATGCACATATCGAATTACGGGCTAGCCAATAGAGGTGCAATTTTTGGTTCACGGAGATGTCATGTCACCTCGATGACCTTTGATTTCAAATAACATATATGTCTGCATGTCAGTAACCACAAGTGCTATACCTTTCATATTCAGTATGAAGGGGTCCTCATGGGGCAATATCCTATACCTTATAAATTATGCACATATCTAATCCTGGGCTAGCCAATAGAGCTAGAGGTGCGCTTTTTGCTATAGGAGAGAACCATCATTGAGAGGAAATATTTTCAACAGAACATCACATAACCTTGATGACATTCGATTTCAAATATGGATAGTGGTCTATAAATAAGTAACCATAAGTGTTATACCCTTCATATTTGGTATTAGGGGGTATCATGGAGCAACATCTTTTACCTTATTAATTATGCGAATATCGAATTCTGGGCTAGCCAATAGAGCTAGTGGTGTGATTTTTTGTTTATAGGGATAACTATGAGAGGAAAATGTTTTTTGACAAAATGTTACACCACCATATGACCTTAAATTTCCGATGTGCATATATGTCTATAAATCAGAAACCACAAGTGCTACACCCTTCACACTCGGTAAGATAGGGAACCGTATGGCGCAACGTCCTGAACCTATATCTAATTCTGGGGAAGCCTATATAGAGCTTAAGGTATGGTTTTAGGTAAACGGGGATAACTGTACGAGGGTTTTTTGACACAATGCCACGTGACCTCAATGAAGTTTGGCCTCAAATATGCACATATGCTCAAAATAAGTAACTCCAAGTTCTACACCTTTCATATTACATGTGATGGTGGACTAATGGCGCCACATCCTGTACCTCATTAATTATGCGCATATCTACTTCTGAGCAAACGAACAGAGCTAGAGGTTTGAATTTAGGTGTACCTTGTTAAATTTGGTAACAAACGATCTTGGCAAAATATCGCGGCACTTAAAAATTGATGAATTCCTTCAAACACCAGCATCCTGTGACTGCTCTACATCTCCCTTCAAATATACTCCAGTTGGCCATGTCATCACTGGTGATCTGAACTTGGTTGAACATCACCATCTTCGTAAGATATTATCTTGTGGACCAAAGTTCAGAGAACCTCGCAGGATCAACTGGAACCATAATTTTAAGATCATTATGGACTCTGTTGAAGAATATGCCAGGAAATGGGCTAAAAGGGAGGATGTAGAGTTGGACACACTGTCAGAATGGGTCAAATCTGTGAGGGAAACAGTGCGTGGCCGTATTGGTCGACTATAATCACATATTTGCAGAAGACCCTATTCTGTATTTAAAGATCCAGATGCTGTTAAATGTTTGAATGATATCCATGACAAATATGTTGTCGTCCCTGCTGATAAAGCTGCCAATAACATTGTATTTGTCTGTAAGAAGTATTATTAATTGAATGTCTTATAGACGAAGATGGTGTAACTAAGACCTCCACCAACTCCACTTGCAGACAATCAATGTTCGACAAATCTGAAATTTGGCAAACCATAAGTCATTCATGGATAATTTTAATATTACAACAAACGATGACCATAATAAGTTGCCTAGCTTATAATGGATACAGAAGCTCCACAAAACACCTTACAAAGCCAGGTTATCGCAGGATCTTCAAAATGTTCAACAACAGAGTTATCAAAGATACTGACTTCTGTTCTTTTTACAGTTAAACAGGGACTTTAAGCATACTGTGATGTTGTCTTTTCTCAGAGTGGTATAAATCAAATGTGGATATTAAAAAATTCGAAGGAACTCTTGGAAAATTTGAAATCAAGATCGGTTTCAAAAATAACATCTATTAAAACTTTCGATTTTTAAACATTGTATACCACAATACCACACGATAAATTGAAAGAACGCTTGAAAACATCATCAACCAAGCATTTTTCTACAAAAACGGTTCACGCCGTTACAAATATGTAGTATAAGGGTATAATTCTACATATTTTGTTAAGATGTTACTAACGGTAAAGTGTTTTATACCGAGAAAGACATTATCACTATGCCTGATTTCCTCATTGACAACATATTTGTTTAATTTAGAGGACACATTTTCCAACAGTGCATAGGAATTCCTATGGGCACTAACTGTGCTCCCTTGCTTGCAGACTTATTTCTGTTCTCATACAAGGCAGATTTATCCAAAACCTTATCAAGCAGAAAAAGGTCTCTGTAGCTCGTACTTTCAACCCTACATTTATATACATAGACGATGTTATTTCATTTAATAACTCTGAATTCAGTAAATATATCGCTATGATTTATCCTCCAGAATTGGAGATTAAAGAAACAACAGAAACGGCCTCTTCTTCTTCTTCATATCTGGACATTTTATTTGAATTTGACTCTAATGGTCACCTTTCTACTAAGCTATATGACAAGAGAGATGATTTCAACTTTAGCATAATCAATTTTCCACACCTCATAAGTAATATTCCACTCTCACCAGCTTATGGGGTATACATTTCCCAGCTTATTCGATATGCTAGAGCATGCAGTTCATATTGTGATTTTGTAGAGATACATGGCCATCTCTCTTACAAACTATTAAATCAAGGTTACACCAGAGCTAGACTTGACTCTACATTTAAACGCTTTTTGGCAGGTATCGCAAGCTGGTAGATAAATACAATATCTCTCTTCGACAAATGATCGCTGATGGCATCGGTGACATTGGGCCTTAGTTAGTGACCACTACCTATCTGACTAACAGATTATATATGGCGGGTGCCACATGTGGGGCAGGATGCGCTTACTATTTTCGAAAACCTGACATCACTTCTTGGTCTTTTGGCCAGAGGTCTATATATCTTTCTTTCATGAATGTTACTTTGTTTGTGTACCATCTATTTACTGTCTGTTCTGTGCTGTTTTGTGTCTATGTTTATAACTATTGTCTTACGAATTCTGACCTAGCATCATTGGATTATGGATTGGTATGATTGCGATTATTCAAGAGGCCTCGGTGACCTTTGATCGGGATTTCACAAATATGCCTATAAATAAATAAATTACTACATGTGCTACAACCTTTCAACTTGACGCAAAAAGAACCTAACGATACAATAAATTATGAAGTATTACTCTGGCACCTTTTGCAAATGTTTGCAAGTGCTTTGGCCCCATGAAGCTGCTTGCAGCTTTAACTTAATTTTTGAATATCACCAAAAGTGTTGTTTTTACTTTACGTTGCGATCGACGATGCAACTATCCAATTCAATATTTCTTTAACAATACAAACTAATTAAATCTGTACAATTTGAAATAGTTTAAAATTAAAGCGAATGTACTTTATAGCAACACTGTGGAAAAAACACGGTCTTAGATTTCCGCTGAGAAATTTAAGTTCACTCCTACGATAGTCTAGAGGTAAAGTTTGCATTCCCCCTAGAAACATGCGATACCTTTACATCGTATGTATATCTTATGAAATATTACCTTTTAGGTAGTATTTAGTTTCTCGACAAAAAAATTATGCTCTCTGTACAATCTCCTTAAGATAAATGAAGGTAAACTATTGTCATTTATATCATAAAAGCAAATTATATTATAAAAGACTTACCCCTTGGTGTCGCTCCAAAAGTTATAATTATAAAGTTTTGTTCTGCCTAAGATGCAAAGTCGGTGCTTACGCGGCATTCACAAATACGGGTTAGGGTCACTAAGGGAATGGAGGGGGATTCGAAAATTTGGGCGCTAGTAGATTGGAGACTTGAAATTTTTGCTCTGCCTGTAAGGGAGTGACATGAAAATATGTGGTTTCAACACTTTACTGTCATCCAATAGGATCTAATACTAGTAATGATTAAACACAATCTAGAACCATTTTGTCGCATTAACAGCAATTATGTCGAATAAAAACTACAAAATATATGAATGCCATTGACTTTTCGTAAAAGCATCAAGTTGGCCTTCTAACAGGGCAAAAGCTGCAACGATTGATAGTTTTTTTCAATATTATGTTTCTATGCAATGTATAAAAAAAACAGTTTCATGCTGTCTTCCTGCAGCACGTTCAAACACACAATATTGAATTTATCAACAAAGTATGTGCATATAAATATTGGTGATAATTAAATAAGAGTCCTGACTGAAAGTCACTGTCAATTCTAACAATGCACAGTACTCTTTGTCGGCAACTATTATAGGTGAATATTGGAGAGTTCAACATACTGTAGGGATTAGAAAGAGAATTAGAAGAATTTTGTCAGGTATACTTCCTCTTACTTTCATAGTATAAGGCGTATGTGTAGTCAGCGGCTGGCGCAACTTTTAATTTTGAATAGCCAATTGTACTCCAGATAGTTAATGTAATTATGAATGAAAAATCTGATACCATTGTAATCAATAATATTAATTGTAACGATTAAAATACATTAAAATGTATTCTTCGAAAATCCAAGAGTTCAAAGATGAAATTAGAAATCATAAGATAAGATACTACTGATAGACCTGTGCCACACTGGGGAAGGTCAATATTTTGCACACGAAAAATTGGGAAGGTCTCTTGCCTATGAAGCGTCACTGCTTTTTGCAGAGTTTTATTTTGAAAAAAAAAAGAAAAAAAAAACACCGCACTTGCTCTCATTTACATTTTATGTCCCTTGTTACTGTATGGAAGTTGTATCGAGATTTCAACGCTCCACCTAGGCTTCAAAATATTTAAACTTTCCACAGAACGAATTAATCGTGACTTCTTCCCGAATTAAGAAGACGTTGGCCATTCTGTATATAAAACTTCGATTTTCTTCACAGCAGAACATTTTTAAAAGAACCCTCATATGGGTATTCCCAAACTATTCTCGTTGGATGTGGCATATTTGAAGAATGAAATAAAACACTTAGGCCTACAGGCCGTGAAATCGGTATCAAAGGAAAGCGTTGCCATCCTGAAAATGCCCTCGTGTGCCAACTTGACACCATTTTAGTGATCAACTATGGATTTTGCAAGTCGTACAAGTTTCGCAGGGTACGCGTTGCGGGTAAGTTGTCAATTGCGGGATTTTCTAATTCGCAACAGATTTTTGGTAAACTGAGTGGTCTAAATTTCACAACCAAATTTGTATCCTACTACCGGTCATGCGATCACCTATACAGAGAATCATTTGTAGTAAGGTTGTTCTTCAGAGTTACTTTATAAAATATTAAACAAGGGCATTTCAAGAATGCTATCCTTTATAAAGTTGACCAATGCAGCAACAAAAGAAGAAAGTGCACAAAACTGAGAAATAATGGATGTAGTTAAAGTGTATGTCCCGCATAAATTCAAAGTTATTTGCTTAAAATGAGCCATGCTATATGATTTTGCCATTCCTACTTTATTAAATAAATGCATCACCCAAAGAAACGACGCGGTTAAGTATTATAAAAATGCAATATGTTGTGCGATTTTGAAGTTGACTGCCATACATGTCGTTTCGGAATTCATGGATATTGCTACCGGAAATGACGTAACTAATTGAACGTACGAGTGAGCGTGTTCACCACGGCCGTAACGAATGTTTTGCTGTGGCTTCAACATGGTGAGAAGTTACCCTTTTGGTGGCTGAAGTAACCGCAGCCATAGCCAGTATAACATGCATTTTAGGATGCCGTATTTGCCAAAATTTTAAGGGTCGGAAAAGAGGCATTCAAACAAGCGTTTTCTGCGGTGCACACTTTCGAGTGCCTCGCATGCCGTATATTGGCCTTGTGACTTCGCGAATACACACGGTTCGGAAGCCACATGAACGGTAGGATAGAATTTAATGTCTGGAGCTACAACATCGATTATGTGATCGCAATGCCGTACCAGTACGACCATTTTCACCAGAAAGCGTTCGCGTGTATCATCATCAACTGTGGACGAGAGTGAGAACAGGTTGCGACAGGTTGCCCAAAACATGTCAAGGGTATGCGGAACCCGGAGAAGTATGGCCGTGTTAACATCAACCAGTGCTGAACGCTGATTCAGCTGCTTTACGAAAATGACTGTAAATAAAAAAATACAAGTACTACATCTCATGTATGTGTGACTCTTTAATTAGTAACATTGGGAGATATCTAACTTATTCCAAAAATGTTTACGTAGTGATTAACTTACTCTTTGCGTGACTGAACGATAGGCAGCACGGCGCTGCCAGTAGCAGTGACACATATAGCAAAGAAGTTTTATACTGTTGAAGAAGCAGTCGCGTTGTCGTCATATGTTAATCCCTTCTGCCAGACTAAGTCTGCCCTAAAATATTTTAGCTTCTTTAAGAATTTCGCAGTCATGAAACAATGAACACTGTGCTTTATATCGCTGACACTTAACCAAGAAAAAAAAAAAAACTTGAAAGAGTAGGTGATCACTCCGTCCATGTTGGTAGTACTACCTCCATGTTCCGTCACAGAAATGGCCAGCTGAGCCGCCCGGCCTTGGGTGCCAGTGTGCTCGATATTACATCATATCAACTTTAATTTATCTCTCTCAGAGATTAGGCTAGACATGGTGTTAAAGGTGCCAAACTTCATGTTAGGTTTTATAACGCCAAACTGAAGATTTTGTGGCGAGAATGCTACTTTGTTTTTTTTAATGCTAAAAACATGACCCTCAGCCGGTTCCACTTCCAGCTGTGGATCGGAAAGATGCGTGTTAGGGGAGAACCATTTGATTTCTTGGGGGGGGGGTTATGGAGGAAGTGGGTTTTGGAGCACTTTTTTTCCTGTCAGAGTCACAGCAATTTGTTTTCCAACTGTCAGACCTGCATCATTTTTTTTTTTCAAATGGAGTTGCAGTGCAATTTGTTTTATTGGTCATCAAGTTTGTAATGCGTTTTACATAAGGGGGTCGTCATTATTTACGGCCTGAAACTCCGAAAGTTCGAGTGACCCCCCCCCCCCCTTCGCCAACCATGCTTAATTGGAGTAACCTCCATCTGTAACTCTGCAATGTTGACTGATCCCCTACTTAGAAAAGCTAAATACATGTAATTGTAAAATTTACAAAATACAGGAACAGTGAAGTCCTTTCACATCCTCATGTACCCTGCTAGACTATCATCAGTTATCTCATGATGGTTCAAAAAAGGTGAACCCATCAAAATTAAATTCAAAGCCACAATAAAATACAGATGTAAAAGCTCACGCAGTATCTAACCATATAGTATATTGTTTAATTTGGATGGGTATTATGACAGGGTTTTCAATAGGATAACTGACCGGCAGAATTTCAAAGTACAAGGGAGAACATGCGAGAGGCTTAGGGGAAAGTGTCATGCATGCATGCATCATGCATGGAATTTTTAAAGATATTGATGTGTGCAATGGTGCAGTCTGGTGCCATCTGAGAGGTGTTTTTTAATTATTTATTAAGTGAAACTGTTAGAATACTCCAAAGGGGAGAGCACGAAAGGGGGTTCCCCCTGTCGTATTAGAAATTTTGAGAAATTGATGTGTTTAATGGTGCAATCTGAGAGGAGTTTCAGTTTATTTTGCACTCGGCAAAATGTTTGAAAGTGACATTAAAACTGATATTTTTTACATTTTTTGCATGATCAGTATTTGAGTCACAATATTCAACAACCAAACAATGACAATACAATTTGTGAAAAACAGTTCTGTTTGCCTAGCACTGAAGACAAATGAATATACAGGAACGGAAATTCTGTGACCTTTTTGTGACATTTCACCTGCTGTCAGCTTCTAATGAAAAGTCTGAAAATGGTATGTTTAAATGTCAAAATGGTCATTGAACTTATGTAAATGAAAACATGTTTCTATGATAATAAAGAATGAATTCACAACAGTTCAGTTTTGTCCTAGATCCTGTGAAAACTTTGAGAAATTGATGTGCGCCATGGTGCAGTGTACTGCAATCCGAGAGGTATTTTCAATTTGTCTTTTACCAGTGAAACTGTTAGATGACCCAAGGGAGAGAGTTTGAGAGGGGGCGCCCCCCCCCAGCTCGCATTGAAAATTTTAAGAAATGGATGTGTGCATTGGTGTAATCTGAGATGTGTTTCAATTTATTTCGTACACAAAAATGAGTAACGCCACCCCCTCTTCCTCTCCACATTTTGAGTAACGCCCCCCCCCTGAAGTTTTCAATTTTTTAATGCCTCCCTCACATTCCTCCGAATACATGGCGAGACACCGGTGAATTGATAGTGCTTTGACCCTGGTCATGTGATCTCAGTCGCAAGTAAATCGGTTTATTGATTGAGTGATTCATCTTAACGGTATTTAAGAACCAAAAATGGGGTTCCTTCATCAGTCGCTCTCCTGTTTTGTATCCTCTCCGCTTGTTGTGTGATTATTAAGTCATCTCTGTCCTCAAAGAGGAGAAGCCAGATTAGTTATGAGAGAGTTCGCTACTATTGACAGACTCTATAGTGAGCGATCCGGTGTGTGGTGTCATATTATAATTAACTTGACCAAGCATCGACGTAAGTTCTCAGGGAAGATGTTTACTTTTGTGGTCAGAGAAACAAGGCTCACACATTGTATTTCATTATATTTGTTGTTCCTCAATTTTTCATTGTCAACTTGTACATCTTTCTAACATATTTATATTGAGAGAATAATATATTGGTTTTAACACTAGTTTATTGACTCCTGTCTTGTGCTTTTAAATTTTTCACAAATTACAGAAGTCAAATAGTCTCCTTTAGATAGTGCCTATGCCATTGAGATATTGCAACAGAAATACTGATATATGATATCTTGGGTCAGAAAAGGGAACGAAAACATTGAGTGTACCAAGGTGTAAACTAGACCTATGTAGTGCATGCTTTTATCATAAGTGCAGGGGAAAAAAGATAAGAATTGCTTGTGGTAAAAACATGCGCGCCGCCTATGGCGGTGCGCCGGCAAAGAATACAAGAGAATAAGGTTCCCAAATTTTGCTCATTCTGGTGCATTGTGACAATTTTTTTTTCACTTCTGTCTGTCTGTTAAATTTTTAGTCCTTTGGGCCTTTGGCCCAAAGTACTAATGTGATGACGCGGCCTCTGTTGTCGCATACAGTGGGCTGTGTGCTGTGGACGCAGGTATCTCAGAAACGCTTCAGTAACTTTTTCAGAAATTTGGTCTAGTGGTCACTTGGGCATGTATCTCAAAAGGTCTCTTTTCTTTTTTGATTGAATCATTTTAAAGTCACTTTTTTAGCATTTTTGTGAAAACCACCATTTTCAATTTTCCTCAAAACCACTGATTTGATTATTGTGATATTTGGCATGGGTGTTCGTATAGTTGAAATGCCGTCAGAAATGTTCAAAATTTGGTGATACATGCCTTTTATTATTTTTAACAATACTTTTATCCATTTTTATTTTATATTTACTTGGTTTTGACTCACTTTCGCTAAAGCTACCGTCTGCGCATGCGCACAACTGTAGGACAAAATCTGAGTTGAAGAATCGAAACGGACGCCATCTTGTTTCTTGGTCTTGGCATATTTTTTACGTTGTAAACGTTTCACTGTGTATTACTGGATTTTGACTCACTTTCGCTAAAGTTACGTCTGCGCATGCGCACAACTGTAGGACAAAATCTGAGTTGAAGAATCGAAACGGACGCCATCTGGTTTCTCGGTCTGGGCATATTTTTTTACGTTGTAAACGTTTCACTGTGTATTTCAATATGTTCTATAGTTATGAAGTTGACAGTGATGCACTTTTGCGGCTGTCGTGTATTTTTTGGTACAAAATGCGCCTTTGATCGACTGAAGAATGATGGCCTCCGTAGGCGATAAACACCGGTACCAGCAGGCATATCAGTTCTGCTGAGGAAGTAATCCAATGGCCCTATAGGTCAGGGGCTCACATAGGCGAGAACCACTTAATTTCTGGGGGTATGGAGGATTTTGAGAAAAAAAGAAAGAAAAAAAGAAAAAAATTAAGCTTGTAATGGCTTGAGAAAAAAAATCTCATAACAGACAGAAATTAAAAAGGCATTGTCACAATGCACTTGAAATGAGCAAAATTTTGGAAACTTCATTCTCATGTACTCTTTGCTGGCATGCTGCCATAGGCAGCGCAAATGTTTTTACCACAAGCAATTCTTATGTGTTTTTTTCCCCAGCACTTATGATATAAGCATTCACTACTTTACACCTCAGTGCACTCGATGTTTTCCTTCCCTTTTCTGACCCAAGAAATCAAATTTCAGGATTTCTGTTGCAATATTTCAATGGCATAGGCAATATCTAGATGGGACTATTTGACTTCTGTAAATTGTGAAAATTTGAAACACAAGACAGGAGTCAATAAACTAGTGTTAAAACCAATATCTTATTCTCTCAATATAAATATGTTAGAAAGATTACAAGTTGTCAATGCAAATTGAGGAACAACAAATATAATGAAATACAACGTTTGAGCCTTTTTTCTCTGACCACAAAAGATAACATCTCCCCTGAGAACTTAAAAGGAATCGACTGTTTTAAAGAAAAGCAGGTATAGTACTGATCACAGTTGATTTGCCAAAAAAGTGTTCTATAATTTAAAGTTGTATATATACTAGATTTTCCATTTTGTTTTCATTTGTTGGAATGTAAAATGAATACATAAACCATCCTGTGATATGTGAAACACTGGCTTAAATTTGAAAAATTGCACTGCTACTCCATTGAATAAAAAAAATTGATGAAGGTCTGACAGCAAAAATAAAAAATGTTGTTTCTCTGACAAAAAAACAAAACTTCCCATACCCACTTCCTATATACCCCCCGAAATCAAATGGGTCTCCCTTAATATGCGCATGCGCTCATAACAAGTTAGCGTTGTTTTGCAAGGACTTCGAAAAAAAAACCGACGCCATCTTGTTTCTCGGTCTGGTGCGAATTTTGACTTTTTACAGTTTTTAGCGTGTATTTGATGATGTTTTGTAAATATGAAGTTCACAGTGATGGTACTTTTGTTGCTGTCATGTATTTTTTGGCACAAAACGCTCCTTCGATAGACTGAAGAATGATGGCCTCCGTACTCGGTACTCACCCGGTACCGGCGAAGCCATTGCTTTAGCGAGGCAATCCCACCGGCGGCCCGTACTAATAGCTGGGTGAGAGCGAGGGAACGCTCTCTCCTTCTACGTCCATGTCATAACAAACTAGCGTCGTTTTATGTTGATGTACTGTCCTTTCGACACAGCGATAACTTTTAGTTTTCTGTTGCTTATTTTGGGTAATTTCGTCAGTTGTGCATTGATTTTGACATCATTGTTGACTTCGATCGCTAAAGACAGTGTGTGCTTATGTTGATTTACTAAGGAAGTACGCGCACTTCAGAATCACGGCATAATCCGACATGGCAATTTGGCAGGATCATCAGATCATACATGATCCGAGATTGCACTTTAGCACGGTCACGATAACTAATATTGTTTGTTTCACTGTTGTTTAATACCTATATTTCCACTAAAAGACCATTAGAATTTCCTCATAGCTACTTGAAATCGTGCACTGGCATGCATGTAGTTGTCAACATCACTATGCTTGAATGTAGTAGACTCTTACTATGAATATATCGACTGTCACTGCATATTGCATATGTGTGCAAGTCACTCTGTATCATATCAAAAAATGTAGTATTGCGACGTTTGAGCTGCCAGGAGCCAGAATTTATAGTTCACGAGAAAGTTATCTTACATGTAAAACTCAGTTCTACTGTGAACAAAATGCAAGCTATGTTGTATAACTATCGTGAATAGCATAATATTTTGTACTGACAAACTGTGGTCAGGATGATACTGTCCAATTTTAATATTTGTCTCTTGGCACACACCAGATACTCATGACTGTAAAACAACATTTCCATATAATTGTATATTCAGTTTTTATATTTAGTTTGCTTTTCACCATATTGTATGTCCTTCCCTGCACTACATAATTCAAAATTAAAATATGTTTTTGGCCTATACATACTTGAGGGGTAAGCTTATTTAGTCTCATACATTAAAGACGCACTGTTGACCTACAGAGTCCAAACTTTTTATCATTGTATTGTAGATAGGTGTACACTCCAAATACTAAGTACAAGTGTGGTGAGTGTAACAAGCAAATGTGTTTTAGTCAATGGCCCAAATTTATTTTCTATTTGATGGACAATAAATACATGTGTAATCAATGCCAACAATCCAGTTTAAGTAATTTGATTTATAGATTAGCCATTGTCCATTATATTACAATAGTTTGTGGCTAAATTTTCTCCCCTTCTGTATTATATAAGTTCACCGTTTCCTGTTTTAGATATTGTTGATCCTATTGAGTCCCATCTCTTATTCTTAATTCACTTTCACACATATCAAGGCTGTTGATACTTAGAATCCACACTTGAACTTATGCTGGAGCAGTAACCAACCAGTTCAAATAACTTTCATTTATGTCCAAACAATTTGACTTTTTGCCAAATTTCACATTTATGGCAAATAATAAACAGTAAGGAGGTACAAAGGACGTCGGTGCCCCCGGGCCCCATGTTTTCTCAGGCCATGACAAGGCCATTTTTTCCTTCTATCTCAACTTGTGACAATTGTTTTTCTCAAATCATCCATACCCCCCCCCAAGATATCAAATGGTTCTCTCCTTAAACGGTGGACAATTTTCAACTTGATCTCTACTACATTTATCTATAACGTCATGGTGTAATTCAAATTGTTGTATACAAATTTTGAACAAGGCAATTATGTTGAGAAGTAATAATGAGGTGGGATGGCAACTCCAGACTTTTATTCATATTTTGGTAGCTTGCGGTTGTGTGTACGGTAGTGCACTTGTGGTGGTGTGTTTGACTGTGATCACGGTGGGCTCGTCATACACGGTCAACAAGAGTTCCGCTCATGTTCTCGTTTAGGTTAAGGTCCCGACTGTTAAAATTTACAGGCCTGTAAATTCTGAACAGCTTTGTCATATCTTCTGTGACGATGACATTCTCAGTTGCACTGCTTTCACTCATGAAATTATCACTATCTCCCTTGTCAATGCACTAAGTCACCATCGCGCATCCTATTAGTGACGTCACAGCTACTTAAGCCAAAACGGAGCGAGCTCGGCAATTTCCGGAAAATGTCGCCTTGATTGAAGTAAAAACGTGCAACCTTTTCCTTGTCTTCGTCAAAATAACACAATTCAACCGTCTAAAAATCGCTCAAATAAGCTTCAGTTTGTGTGTAAATGTTTGTTTATTAATACTAATTTCATTGACAACCAAGACTTAGAGTATTCACCTCACGTCAAACGAAAAAAAAACCAAAAATGTGGCGAGACTCACACTTTAAGGTCTTTTTCTACAATGATCGACACTATAAAGGAAAAAACAAGATGACCATAATAGGCGTGCAAATGCATTAAGGTGTCTTTTTTGCTAAGTGCCAAAAAGCGAAAGACAATGTGAGTTTGCTTTTTTTGCGCAGTGATTCTATGGTACTCCGTAATTATGATATAAGAATGTGTTGTATAGTACAAATTGTCTTGAATAATTTGAAATGTGAGAAATTTCGTCATCACAAATAAAACCTTAAAGTACTTTCCCGAAGATATAAATCGTAATATTATGATAACAATATGCTTACCTTTTGATAATCTTTCAGACGGTGTTCTTCATCCGTCCTGTTCTTGTCTGATTGATCCAGTTCTAAAGGTGCCTCTTCATCGGTTCCATTAGCAGGTTTCTTACTACGTTTGAACATGGCTGTTTCTGACTGTTCAGTGAGATAATATCTCAAGCCTTCTCATACGAACTCGCGAAATTTATTTGTATTCCAATTTCACTCCTCCGACTCTGTAATGAACAGTGTTTATAATGTGACATCACGTCGCTTTACTTCAATATTTTCCTTGACTTTTCGAATATATTTCTAATCACTTACACTTGCAATAAAAAATGCAGAGATGACTTTTTTTCATCACAAATTCTAGTGTACGGAATACAAGAAAACTCTACATTTTCATAGCTGTCAAAGTTATGCTATGACATACTGCACAGGGTAAATAAATGACATCATGTAGTTTCAAAATGAAAAACTATCCTGCTCGCCTGGATATGTAAAACAAGAGAGGTTTTGTGTCACCGTTTGAGCCTTTACGGCCTCAGAAGGCTTTTTGCCATTCAACCCTGTGAATTCCAAGTTCAGGACCGCAACAACGGTTGGAAACCGGGCTACCCACGCGGGCGACTGCGCTCTAGAAGAGAGCCGCGTCTCTTAAGCATACTGGTGTCCAAAGAGCCACAAAGCCAATTCCAATTGAACCGTTCTACGATCCCTTGGCCCCTATTGACGTTCACGTGCAAATACCATACCGAGACATAAAGCTTTGCAAACAGTTTCGTCACTTCGCCAAAATAACTCACGCTCTGGGTCGACCTGAAGCAGTTTGGACCATATCAATGGGGAACAGCGTCTATAGACATGACAGAGGACCGAAGCGACGATTTTGCTTCTTTGGTGGTCAGGAGTTGAGCGGCCCTGAAGCGGAAAGTAACACGTGCGCTTGCCCACCTTACCGTTGGCAGAAACAGGAGGTCGACCTGGTGGACCTCGTTTGGCGCGCAAACTTCTAATTTTAGCCGCAAATGTGGCGTGGAGGAGGCAAATAGATATGCAAAATGGCCTGCCGACCGACTAGAAAACTTCAACGCCAGTGTGAGCGAGAACATTGTCAAGAACCTCATTTTTTTCGCTATTATGGGCGCTGGCTGCTTGTTACCGATCGACAGTACGCTGTTGTTAGTGCAGGGCTGATCGCGGCTTAACACATCGACATAAAACAGGGGGCCAAAAGATTCCGGGTACGTAAATATCGGAGAAGGATTCACCAGAGAGAACGAGAGTAGCTGCTGTGGAAGCACTTCGAGTGGAGCTTGCAGACACACAGACACAGACAGACAGACAGATGGACACACGCACACGCAGACACAGACAGACAGACATATATCTATGTAAATGTTTACATAATATATATATATATATTATATATTATATATAATATATATATATATATATATATATATATATATATATGAAACACTTTTGTGTATATTCACTTAGTAACATCACATCTACATACAAGCAGAGCACATTGAACACAGGCCAACATTAAAGCTTTCAGGCATTTTGCAACTTTGATTATTGGAAGCAATAAACTAAAGAGTCGACCTTTTGTTTATTCGAGTGATTCATAGGTATATGAACGCTGAAACGAGACAGAGACATTGTATTGAGAAAAAAATTCCTAAAGTCTTCTGCATCTAAATCCAGTTGAAATCCAAATTAAAATCCCATTAGGTGTGACTAAGGGCGCACGAGAACGAACTGCATTTCGTATCGACAATGAATGGATGCCAAATATTTTGAAGATAATTCCTTTCTTTACAACCAGCCAATAATGTAAAACGAGACAGAAAAAGCTCTCAGAACCAGGCCACCCCACTGCTGTTACTATGATAAGGTCAGTAAATGAACTTTGGACGATTTTGTCATGTATTTCCAAAAACCTACTTGAAAAGCCGAGAATCAGTCACCATCTCATGACCTCTGTTATTCGAGGTCAAGTATTTGTATGGTTTGAGTATTTAAGGTGAGAAGAGAAGGGTGGCATAGATGAATAAGTGAGAAATGGGTCATTGAGTATCTCTTATTAGGCAGAAATAAACAGGACAATTCACACAAGTTGAAGTATAGTATATGTATATTTGCTTGTGTATAAACCAAACCATTAGACATTTTTAAAGACTTAAGTGATAAACAATGAACTTCGCTTCAGAATTTTGTGATTCTTAGGTATGTTGAAAATCACGATATTGTCAGCAAGATTCTCTGCTGTGTTTCTATATGTACTATTTAGAAAGATTTTCTAAAGGTTTCTGCTGCAATATTTAGTCACTAAAATTGAATATGTCAATAAGGGTGTGATAGAAGCCCCTGGCGATTAGCTGTAGTTCTTATTTGGATATAAAGACTTAGCAAATGTTTAGAGCTGGATTCCTATTTGTTACATAAAGAAATCCTTTAAGCTCTAGGACGTTTTCTAGCCCACTGATTTTCTCCAATAGGTACCCCATATAAACGTAGGAGCATTATGTCATCAGTTACCGATCGTAAAGAAAACAGAGAATCAGTTACCATCCAACGACAGCCATTGGCCTGAGTATAATAGTTTTCTTTATGCCCAATAACTCTACAAGCAGTGGGCTAGCCTAGTAAACTTCTTTCTCTTTAGTAGCAGATATCTTACAAACGCTTTCTCAATAGTGCACACAGAAACACAAACGCAACATCTTGCCTACAATGGGTGGACTCTGCACATAACTAAAAATCACTAGACTGACCAAAGGCCCCAATTTAGTTATATTGTTTGCTTATCACTAAAGTCATAGAAACGTCTAGGAATAATTTTGACCTCTGTGCTCATGCTAAGTTGAATTTAAGGTATCACACAGAGAAAAGTCACACAATGAAAACTATAAGTATATAATTTAGAATCACAATGCATGACCTATAAGGACCAAATATGACATGCAAAAACATAGATTTAGATTGAAAAAGATCAAATGTGTCATTGATAACTACTCAAAAGAAGACTCAAACTCACTTTGACATATACTTTATTTGCCTATTTGTGAACTTCGATTTCGAAAAAAAAACCTTATTCTTAATTGATGCTTTATGGTCACTGGGCAACACATTTAAATTATCACCGAGAATGCTCATTGACGAGGGAATCATAATTCATACTGTGTCCTTACTGGATCACCACGCTCTCTGAAAGGGCTGTTTGATTCATATGAAGAGTCTTCCAACCAATTTCTCAAAACAATCAATCTATATGCTTTACCACTCTCCGAATGTGGCGTTGCTTGCACCCGATGCATTAACCTCACACCCGGCAAGAGTATCTACTTTTACTTCCACGTCCGTACACCAGTCTGTTTTTGTCGCATACTTTTGGAAACTGTTGTATTAACCCCCTGCTGTATTGGGATGTTTCAACTTTCTTTGATTAAACGAAAACATGACTTGTTTCTTGATATTTAAAAAATCAAAGTCGAAATGAAGAAAAGTAAAACTTCTGAATTATTGCACTTAATGGTACGTTTGATTCCAAACATTTTCCAAAGTCGTTTCGAATTCATGTGAAAAGTGATCCACCAAATTTCTCAAAATGATCGTTATGTGTGATTTTCCACTCTCTGATCGAGATGGCGTTTGCACCTGATGGATTATGCTCTCACCCCGGGCAGAGCATCTATTCATTACTCAACACCGGTTCACCAGTGTGTGTCTCTGTCGTAAACGTTTTTGCGCTCATGTATAAAACCTTTGTTTCGGCTTACTATCTATTCTGCTGGGATCGAAAAGAACATGTATTGGTAGTTCCTGCAATTAAATGAAAACTCGATGGTTTTTGGAGAGTAAAAAACTTCAATTAAAATGAAAAAAGCAAAACTTCCTGAACTATGGGGCTAAATGATGCGTCTTACTCCAAACAATTTCAAAAGTGGTTTCGTACGGGACACATCTCTGATTTTCTTAAAGTACACAAAGAATAGAGTCACGTGTTGACCTGTTTTATGTCAACTGTTAATTTCTACAGTCACATATGGCAAATTCCTCCTAAGAATATTTATTAGATTTGGAGTCTGCTTGTTACATGCCATATACTTTACGTGGATGCTTAGCGTTAAAATTGAAAGTAAAATCCCAAAAGCAGATCCAAAATTTCTATTTTAAAAGTTACAAAATGAGGGAGTTCACTTTTATGGTAAAAGTTCAAAAACTTCATCAATGATACTTGGCTCACATTTGGTTCGATGTGGCAGGCCAGAGGGAGCGCACACCCAACGTTAAATAACTATTATTGGCCTTAGCTTGCAATAATAATCCACAGTGCATTTGAATACCATTCCATTCATACTGTACTCAATCAAATACCAAGACGTATTATTAGTTTGCAACTGTTTCAATAGATACAATATTTTTGACTTTGAGGTCTTCGGTTGTGTTCTGTAAAAGTATCAATAACATGTAAAATTCTGACACAAAGTTACTAACATTTTCACCAAGTTCACACTTTTGCTTCAATCTTAATATTTTTATTAGCATACTGTTTGCCAATGATTACTTCATTCAAACAAATTTCTCTTTTGAAGTTTAACATGCACCTACACACTAACTACGAAGATGTAATTTTCACCTGTTTTTAAGTTTTTGAAACTCGCCCTGAGAATTCAAGCATGAGATATGTAAATCCGTGGCACATTTTGGCCAACCTATAAACCATTTTGCACCTTAAAAAAGGAAATTCAAAACGGAGCAAATATTCAATTTTCAAATAGTTTTATGATCGTCATTATTACGTTTTAGGCCCATTTTCGAATTTAAAATCTTTTGTCTGAGATTGAAATAATGGAAATAGGTGTATACTGCTGTAAGGTTGGCACTTTGCAGCCATTCAAATTTCCCTCTAACAAATTATATTTCCTACAATGCATATTAGTTTACGTTTTCCCAATTCGCAATTTAACAGAGATCTCATTTTCCTATTATATTTTGGGCGTGGCTGATAATATCTATCTTTGGCCTAGGAATGCTTCAAATTGTGACAGGTATTTGAACGGGCATCTTGTTCAAAGGATCGAGTAACGAACATACAAAAAAAAAACAGTTATATTGTCGCTGGAAAGGAAAGTCCGATATAATCAGTTTGACCTAACCAGCGAAAGTTTTGCGCGGTTTCCAGCCAATGTCGCAAATTGTACGTAGTGAAATGTGAAAAAAGTTGTGACAGCTATCAATCCATTAAGAGTGCGTCATCCACATTTAATTTATTTGATTATTTTATTACTCTGTCGATCTTTTATGCAACCAGTTCTCAGCATAATAATATAAGTACCAAGTCATGCCTGCCCACTTTATGAATTGCATCCTTTACAACCCGATCAAATCTTGACCGTGAAGGCGCTTGACATCATTTTTGAGATAGTATAGTCTTTCATTTCCTTAAACATTTTGGAGATGAACACTTATTTCGCGGCGACTTCTTCCTTTATCACCATTTCTTGAATTTGTTGCGCCTGAACGCACCGATTCAAATTCAATGAATGAAGTACATGTACTCTACCAATCAAAGAACAGTGTTTGCTTCTCTTCCAGTATAACTTTGTCGGTCGTGAGGCGATGTTATTTCCGCTAATTTGTGAAATTATCTGATGCAATTATCGTTACCGGGCTCGTCCCCAAGAATTACTTTGGTGCACCTGAATTCCGATTCGATACATTTATTTCTGCCATAGTATCCAAAGTTTCCAAAGAAACTGCGCCACCTCCTCTCAAAATGAAATGGGAAGATTGGATATTTAGTATATTGGACAATGAGAAAACGTAAATGTTATGTGCATCGTGGAAAAGAGTTTGTCAAAGGACATTGTGAATGGCCGCAAAGTGCCATCCCCGCGGCAGTATACACCTGTTTGCCATATTTTAATCTCAGATCAAAGATTTAAATTTAAAATAGGCCTAAATGTTAATGACCACTATGAAAACCCTTTTGAAAATTGGCTCCATTTGATTTTCTGAAAATTGGTTATTTTTTTGCTAAGCCAAAATGTACCATGAATTTATGCGGCATATTTTGAGCAAACCAGGGCAAATACTGTCACAAAAATACGATGCAGTATGCGTTTCTCAATTTGAACATAATCATTTCAGGTCACTCCTTTTAACATGCATACAAAGTTTCAAAGCAATCGACAAGCGATTTCAGAGAAAATGATTTTTACCACAACACCACATGACATGATAAGAAAATGGTCCTAATTTCACACACATTGTTCATAAGAGAAGCAGTAGCCCTGCCAGCTTCTCAGCGCATTGCTGGTCTCGTATGAGGATGACTTTATTGACTTTATGAAGCAGAGGGGAATGCTGCCAGGGCCTTTGCCACACTCCAATGGAGATGATCAATTTTAGTGACTGAATTTAGCAGCAGATATCTTTAGAATTTTTTTTCTCAATAATACACACAGAAACACAAATGTCACGAAAACACGAATGTCTTGCCTACAATGTCTGGATTGTGTACATACCTAAAAATCACTAGACTAAATAATAGGCCAAAGGTTAGTTTATTGTTTGGTAACCACTGAAGTCCTAAAAACTTCAAGGTATTTTCTCGAACTTTGCTCCAACTGCTCTCCTTAGTTGTAATTGAGGTATTACTCAGAGAATAGACACACAATCAAGACTCCATGCATGAGTTATAAAGGACCAAACATGACATGCAAGAAACATCGATTTAGATTGCAAAAGATAAAATGTGTCATTGATAACTTACTTAAAGAAGACTCAAACTCACTTTGACAATACGTTATTCCCAACTTTATGCACTTCGATTTCGAAAAAAAATATTCTAAATTGAAGCTTTATGGTCACTGGTCAACACACTTTAATTATCACCGAGAATGCTCATTGGCAGTGGCATCCTTATTCATACTGTGTCCTTGCTGCATCGTCACGCTCTCTGAAAGGGCAGTATGATTCACATGAAGAGTCTTCCAACCAATTTCTCACGTCATGCTCTCTGAAAGGGCAGTATGATTCATATGAAGAGTCTTCCAACCAATTTCTCAAAACAATCAATCTATATGCTTTACCACTCTCCGATTGTGGTGTTGTTTCCGCCCGATGCATTAATCTCACAGCCCGTCCAATTTCTTCTATTTTATTATATTTTTTCTTCCGCGTCCGCATACCAGTGTGTGTCTCTGTTGCATACCTTTGTGCATTCTTGTATTAACCCCTTTTCAGGCGCAATTCCTGTTGTGTTGGGTTGTTTCAACATTCTGTGACGAAACGAAAATACGACCTCTTTCTTGATATTCAAAAAATCAAACTTGAAATGAAGAAAAGTAAAACTTCCTGGACTATTGCACTAAATGGTACGTTTGATTCCAAACTTTTTCCAAAGTCTTTTTGAATTCCTGCAACAAATTACTCAAATTATCGTTCTGTATGCTTTACCACACTCTGATCGAGGTGGCGTTTGCACCTGATGGACAAAGCTCGCACCCCGGGCATAGTATCTATTCATTACTCCACGTCCGTACACCAGTGTGTGTCTGTATCGTGCACTTTGTGCGCTCATGTACTATAAACCCTCTGTTTCGGCTTAATATCTATTGTACTGGGATCGAAAAGTACATTTATTGCAAGTTCCTGCGATTAAATGAAAATTAAACTGGTTTTTGGAGAGTAAAAAACTTCAATCTAAATGAAAAAAAGCAAAACTTCCTGAACTATTGGACTAAATGATGCGTCAGATTCCAAACCTTTTTTTAAAAGTTGTTTCGTACAAGACACCATCTCTGATTTTCTTTAAAGAACACAAAGAATGGAGTCACGTGTTGACCTGTTTCATGTCAACTGTTTAATTTCTACAGTCACATATAGGAAATTCCTTCCAATAATAATCATTAGATTTGGAGTCTGCTTATTACATGTCATATACTTGATGTGAATGCTTAGCGTTAAAATTGAAAGTATAATCCAAAAAGCAGATCCAAAAATTCTATTTTTCAAAGTTACAGAAAGAGGGAGGTCACTTCATGCACATAGTAAAAGTTAAAGACACTTCGTCAATGATATTTGGCTCACATTTGGTTCGATGTGGCAGGCAAGAGTGACTTAGCATACTGTTTGCCAATAATAACTTTAAACAAATTTCTCTTTTACAGTTTAACATGCACCTACATTATTCCGACTTTTCCCCCAACATAACTAGCAAGCTTGGGATTATAACACATGAATACTTCTATTGTTCTCGATGTTTATCTACAAATGGTAGATCAGCCCAATGTTTTGACACCTTTCACGAAGCGCCTATGTGTGTTTGATAAAATGGCTGTTCTGAGCATTAGTAATTACTCCTAGGCCTATGTACTGGTCAGACATCATGTTGCCATATATAATAGAAGTTCTAACATGGACAGTAGAGGGGAAAAATCCCCCCCTGCTGCCTATGTTCTAAACTAAACTACAAAAAGGTGTTTCACTACTAAAACGTTTCGTTTGAGACGCCATGCCGAGTTCCTTCTCATTTGGGTAGACATAGCAATATATTTAGATCAGACGCTACAAGACAGCAAACGATACAGAAATTGTGTAACATACATAAGAACTGAACATTCATCTACATTGAAACGTTGAATATATTGTACAGTATAGCAGTCGAAAAATCCGAACTTCGGTCATATGTTTTCACCGTGACGTGACGCAACAAACATGGAGGTAGCTCCATGCAACAAATGACTCAATCGCCACGCTAAAACCCGGATGTTTCGCGACGAGAATATAGAGAAGCCGTCGGGGATGTTGAGGGAGGGGCTAGAACTGCAACAAATCGACATCAAATTGTTCAAGTTGGTGACGGTCATATCAGTTCAGTAAAGATAAAAATACAATCAAATTTGCAACACACGTGGTTGGGCCGAAAAAAGAAAACTAATGCTATGTTCAGACAGGAAAAAATTGGAAATGCTTCTGTGACACTATCTGCGTTTATTTAAACACAGGGGATTAATAGTTGGAGTCCGCTTGTGTCCACACATACAAAATTAAATCTTTTTCGGTGTTTACACTGGCTTAATGCGCTCCCGGAGTTCAACGTGTATGTGACCAAGCATATAACATTGTAATATGAGTGTTGATATACTTTCATACTGCCTGTTGCTGTCAACAACTGCTTTTTACTTCGGTTTCAGTGCCTTTATCGTGCGCTGGAACAGATCAGCTATCCTGCTTCAGGCCTTTTGTAGAGCCCTTTCAGTATTTTCCTTACAGCATTCTCTGTATACTTCGCTGAGACTGAGATAAGCACACTGATCTCAACATCAAACCAATTATTGCCACTGAATGTAGTGTTCTGTTCGGCAGTCATGACGAAAGAAATTTAATGTTGGTTGTTGTTTGTTATATGTTACAAATACCTGTCGCGTGATGTAGTTTAAGACGGCTCTGGAGCGGATCAGTCCGTCCACACAGCGAGTTGCGGATAGGAGTTAATCCCTACACCGGCTCAGGTCTAGCCGGCTAAACAGTCTCAAATTTGAAACGTTTCAGAAGCACTTCGGAGCGTCCACACAGAACTTTTTGTGCCAGTATTTGACCATAGCCGTTGTAGAGGCGTTTTAATGGCCTGTGTTTAAAAGGCAAATCAATTCCTTCCACGGATCCTTGAGTAAAAAAACTATGATGTCCCATACATCACGGACAAAGTCTGTGTCTATATGGACTGTTAATACTAGAGGAAAGGATTCAGGGTCAGTTTGTGTTCTCTAATACGTTGCCACAAGTTTGAACTAGGTGCTAGTTGTATGTATTCTATCCCTCTCTATAGATACAAAATTTTCACATTTTCTGATGCACTATGGGTACTATGCTGTGTGGATCGTATTAGTGTACATGTTCCGTTCACTATGCTCTGCACCACAATATGTAGAGGAAAACACTGTGGACGAACACAAATCACCATACCTTGACTTAGGTTGCTGCAAAATTTGCAAAGACCAATGACTACATGTACAATAGAAGAAGGGTCCCGGCTGTACCTCTTTGGCGCCTACACAGGCGCTACTCCGCTCTGTGTTGCAGGGCTATTATACGGCTACGACGTAGTCATAGCCGAGCACTCTTGACACATACAGGCCTTAGGGCTAATAACTGACCATCGTGCATCGGTTATTACCGTGACAGAAAATAACTTAAATTCATAGTAACCTCTCTGGCTTTATTTTTAGGTCACGCGTACGTCAGTCCAAGGAGGTAAAAGTTCTCTTTTACCTCCATGATTAGTCATGGAGCCGGGGCGGAGCAAGTACCCCCATGCTATACGGCAAGTATTGAGAAATATCTTGGTCATTGCATGCTCATTGTGTTTCGAATGTCATTACAAACGGCTGTGCTAGGTCTGCATAGTTTCCCCTGTTTGATGGACGTTAGTGTTGTAATTATAGGGAAATTAGTGAAACCAATATTATTCGGAATCGAAACTGTCTTACACAGAGCAATGAGCTACTACATGGAAAGAGTAGTCTGAACTCGCTGCCCACATGTGGGGGTTGTCAACCTTATGTAATAGCCATTCTCCTGATTTCCATCGATACAGTGTGTGCGTAAACAAGTAAAGTAAACTCATGAATTTTAATAGACTCGGTGGGTATGGCCAATTTGGGCCAAATAGGCTATAGCCACCACGTTTAAATCTGTGTCGGGAAAAACTGTCACGAAGTACGTCACACTGTAATACCCCCAATCATAACAAATGCAATATTAAAATAATATCAGAAATGCATTCAAAATTTTTATCACAACAAATTTCCAATGATCGTCCTCTTAGCTTTACAACTCTCTGATTGAGGTGGTGTTAGCACCCGATGCATTTACCTAACACCCCGGCGAAAGTATCTATTCATTGTCCACGTCCGTACATCAGTATGTGTCTCTGTCGTATACCTTTGCGCTCTCGTGTATAAATACTGTGTTTCTGCTCAGTGTCTATTGTATTGTTATCAAACATTTTTATCATAGTTTTTACCCATAAAGTTCTTGTTTGACACACGGAGAGGCCCAAATCAGTGTAAGCCATTAGCAATATTGGAAATATCGTACCAGATGTCATCAGCTGATAACAACTCCTCTTTAGTAAGTCACATTGTAATATTCTCAATCATGACAAATCCCGGTGGTGGCAGTCTCGGAGCAGCCGGGTACGCACGCTCGTTAGAAATTTCGCGGAAAAGGGGTCGAATTTTAGTCGGACATCATGGAGACATCTAGGTCCGTGAAATCGAGAAAAAGGGGTACTTTTTCAGATCACCCTCCGAGGTCGAGAATAGGTCTGGTTCTTCTCCCAGGACGCTTTCTCACTCGAGAGAGTAAAACCCAGCAGCGCCCCCCCCCCAAGCCATGATCCAAAACCGTCCCGGGAGAACCGTACATCACATCGTGAAGGTGATTGTAGCTACGTGCCCACCCTCAAATCAGTTCGATTAAAATGTAGTATGTTCTGGCTGTTTAGAAATCCAGTGACCGTCCCTGTGATGGTAAACTTTGTTCTTGTGTTTTATGAATTGATACGCTGTAATGACGGGGGGGGGAGGGGGGAGAGATAGCTAATTCAACATCCAACAACAACTTCCTGTATGACTAGCAATATGGCAGTCGATGGTAGGTGTTCTTCGCGGGAGATGCAAAACCTGTGCAGAATGCATGGAATTTGTCAGTGAAAATGACAGTTTGAGATGCGGTTACCTGGAGCACACACAGTGATTCCAGAAGTGATTCATATGTTGGAAAGTGAGTTCTCCGAGTCAAGTAAGTCTTTCCAAAAACTTAGCGAAACTCATAAATTAATGAATGTAGCTTGCTGCGGATCCGTAGCCCTACCACTCTCTTTGCTGGTTGTGTTGGGGGACTCCCCAAACACAACCTGAGCAAGGGAGTGGTAGGGCTACGGATCCATTGTATTTGATCCGTAGCCCTACCACTCTCTTTGCTGGTTGTGTTGGGGACTCCCCAAACACAACTAGCAAAGGGAGTGGTAGGGCTACGGAATCCGCAGCAAAAATGTAGCTAGCTGTGCTGTTTGGTCCATAGTGGCTGTGATATCGCAGCGGTGCTGTCGCGTCGACGCGTCTATCGAATGCGCTCGGGTCAAGGTCTGTGGCGATGACCCTTGACCAGAGCGCGTTCGATAGACGCCACAACACCACTGCGATATCACAGCTTGGTCCCTAGCTACTACCAGCTTACAAGTTGTAAGGCACCGCTGGTCAACTCAAGTCAGCGAATCAACATGATAATGCCTACTGATATTTCTAGTTGAATCAGTTGTCATTTTATAGATTGTACTAATACTTGCATGAGGTGTTTTTCTAATTGTAGTGTTTCTCGTTGGGTTGGTTGTCATTTATTTGTAGATTATCTGTTCAGGTTATTGTAATAAAAATTACATGTGGTGTTTTGTACTAAGAAGTATTTCTAGTTGAATTAACTGTCATTCAGTAGATTGTACCCGGTTTATTTACTGACATTTACATGTAGTGTTTTGTAGTACATGTAGTTGCATTAACAGTTGAGATTTGTAGTAGATAGATAGTTACCTGAAAGCAGGAGAGTACTATTTATCTTTGCTGAAATTCTGTGAAAAAATGGTTGTTGCTGGTGGCAAATTTCCCTTAGCTACAAGTGATTTTTCTACAAAAGGATTTTTTTTTTTTTGTTTTTGCAGCTACAGATGACGGATGATGTCTAATAACTCAAGTGCCATCAACTAATACAAGATCAAACAGATCAGAAAAGTGATTGTATATGAGTGTGACTGATGAACATATGGTGAAGACAAAACATTGAACGATCACTGTATTTCAAGTTTTCATTATGTTACTAAGCATACATTGAACAAGGCAGTCTGTTACTGTGCACATCAAACAAAGTCAACCCATGCTAAGCTAGTGTATTATGTGTTCCTTTTTCACCAAGAGTCAGCACACTTGCTTTGAAATTGGTAAATTATGGTATTCAAATGTCTTCGCAAACATTTAGGTAAAATCTCCCAGATATCGGAAAAAAGGGGGTGTTTTTCGCAGTGATTTTCTCCCAGATTTTCCCCAAAAAGGGGGTGTTTTTCAGAGAAAAATTCTGGGAAAAGGGGTACATTTCAAACTCTGCTAACGAGCGTGGGTACCCATCCATCCAGTGACTGCTACCGCCGGGTGACAAATCCTTAAAACATAGTATTGTGAATACATTTGAATACTTATCATATGTCAATAGCTATTTGAGTTAACAGAAAGTTAATTTTGACATACTTCTTACATAGATTGCAAGTTCCATAAAGATATGGCCGGACATCCATCGTTGTTTGAAATGGGATACAAATATGTTATATGTTACGTATCCCTGAGTTGTCATTACCCCACCTTTAAAGGGCCTATGACATGTTCATACAACTAAACGTGAAATCACTCTTTGCGTCTTGAAGTTAGCTTACGTCACTGCCTTGCATTGCGTATCGCCACCTTCGCCCAGATAATAGGCAAGTAAACGTTACGGGTGGGCGAGTACCCTAGCCCATCTCAATAGACTTTTTCGGCTTTTCGAAGTTCAGCCAACGACTGATATTAATGCAGGCAAACAGTCTTTCACACCTTCGCAAATCTCATATCCGTAAGGGTGTGAGGCGAGGACTTCCTTCGCTCAGAACGTACACCCGGCGGTCACCGCACGTCTAGTGCATAAATGTTTGCTATATTGACATGGTCTTTTCACAAGATCACCACGGTCACATGTTGCGTACATCCGATCGCCGCGCCGATCGAGTAAATCAAAATGACTTGTTAGGCTATCTGATTAGGTCTACTTTGCTTTCGTGCCAAATATGGGAAATAAACATTACAAGAAGGATGACAGTCGATGTCACATCCTCATTCATCGGGAAACATTTATGAAAGCTTCCCGTATCTACACAATCCATCAATAGTGAAGACGGCGATTCAAAATGGCGACCAACAATGCAGCTACAAGCTTTCTTTGTTTTTCTTCATTCAAAACATGTACAAAATAGGCCTAACACAGCACTTTTTGCAGGATTTGCTTGCTCTGACAATGCACGGAAACATTTGTCGATTGCACCATTTGTCTTGTGCTTAAAGGAAATGATAGTTCTGTCATAGGTCGAGGTCCAACACAGCTACATTCAGTGTGATAGTTTTCGGACAGGGTAATGAATTTCGCTAAATGCAGTTTCATAACTGACAAGCACTGCGAAATCTTATCACTTTACCTTTCGAACTTTATTGTGTTTATCCTCAAACTGGGTCGGTATAATTTACTCAAGGACACTAAATACACTTTCGTGTCATTGGCGTGGTAAAAATGACGTCAATTGTACCTGTTGGTCAATTTGCAAATGCCACTGCCTAGATCGAGTGGCAAAAGGCCCCTGATCACAAGGAAAAAGAGTCAAATTTCGTCATTCGCGCACATCTTTCCGAACTTAAACAATATGCAATCCATAGAAAGGTTACCTAGCTAGGTTTGGAAGGGAAAACATAAAAAAAACTTTGAAAATGATGTCATAGGCTCTTTAAAGAAAAAAACACATTAACACAGATATTCAAAAATAGCCCCTATCGCTCGTTATTTTTGTTCTTTTCTGCTCCTTAATGTTGACACCTAAAACACGCGCTGTGATAAAAGTAAAATGTTGTAAATATATAATAATGAGTATTATTACATCATGTACCAAACTATACTTTCATTGTAGCTGGCGTACCATCCATATTTGCAATGCAGTGCAATATATACCAAATACAGTATGCCATAACTTTGAATTAATAAGCGCTCATAACCCGTCCTACTTTTGTTTGAAAACATCATGTCATAATTATTGTCGTCTGAAGCTCTAATACTTCGTAGGAGAAACATACATCGACACCTAGTATTTCAAAGAAATATAACAATTGCATAAGATGACTGAACATTTTAATAAAAAGAGAACATCATATTTCTGAATTAGTGTTGATATATATTTTGACAGCAGAATTATTACCCACACTGAGAATTATAATCCACATTGTCTCATCTACAAATAACGTTACCATCAGGCCTTAAAAACTAGATAAGAGAGAAAACTGTCGTGCATATGAACGAGGACATTCGCAAAGAATACTGGGGTTGAATTTTAGAAAAGCGCCCTGTGTGTCAATAACAAGATGCAAAAAATTGCCAGTTTGCAATTGGAAGTTGACCAGTGCATTTACCATTGCAACGATAATGATGGCACAGTACGTCCCTTGTTAAACACAATAGGTTGTTATTGTGGTTAAAATTGCAAATTTTTATTCAACATTTTTAAACATTACAGGAAATCTATACCTGCATGGTCTGACATTGTGTACGTGAACTGTTTTCATCAGAGGATAACTAAGGCATAGTTGTGTACAAATGTATACCAATTAACAACTTATTCTATTTTATCCTTTACTATTACTAATAATAAATCAATACATATAACATTTCTAATATTAACCTTTGGTAGGACACCAAATGCTTATCCCTATATAATATTTAAGCAATAAAGCACACCCAGCAACGGTACACAGCGAGATTTTGACCAGTTCACGACATATATGCACGAGCGATAGCGAGTGCATATATGAAGTGAACTGGTCAAAATCGAGTGGTATACCGTCGCCGGGTGTGATTCATTGCTATTATATCATAACAGTATATTGAAATTCAATATACCACGGTTCTTTTTGCGTCTCGACCAATCAGCTCGCCGTATTTGTGGCATTAATATTCTGGTATGATGTAATATTCATTACATTAGGACGAAGACAGTCGAGAAACATTTCCTTTGAACTAACTGGTCTGGAATACATTAAGTTTGATTTGCATAACCAGTGATGAACAAGTCTAATTACATCCAACTGTCGCACAATCTCGCAAAATATGCTTGCTTCAGTGTGTCCTAAACACAACTTTTTCGTAGCAAAGAAGAGTGGTTCTGAATTGTGTTTCTTCAGTATTAATTGATATTATATTAAATACATGAACTTCGGCACAGTTGGTAGCTAACACGCAAAGATGAAACTCGCGTCAGTCATTCCACGGAGGTTTTTTACCACCATAGTCATTCTGTCCTGTACTTCCGGTCCATACGCTTGCTTTCTCCAATGCGATTGATTACATATTTTTCTGTCGCATGACCGTAAATTTTGCAATTGCGACAACTCGTCGGGTTCGTACAGGGCTTTACACAGTGAGTATATCTTAACAGGAAAGTGGTAGCCGGCCTGAGTAATACTACACTGCTTAGAGGCCCCGTAAGGGTTTCTGACTTAATGGTACCTGCCGGCGAAGTTCTGCTGGGGTTAACGCCCAACCCAGGCCAATAAAAACACTGGGAGTCGTGTATTACAGCTCTCTGCCATTCGGCTTATATTCTTTAATGGTTAAATACAGCATTCAACAGGAACTACAGCAACAGCTTACTGGAACTAAAGCAACAGCTTTACTGCTAAACTCTCTGCTCTCTAAACTCTCTGCTTACTTTACTCAGGATCGTACGTAGCTCCACTCAGCAGGGAATGAATGTCTGGAATGCCAAGTATGCCCACTGGAACTAAACGACAGCAACGGAGTACTAGAACGAACTGTCTTTCTGTTAAGACAGTCTGGCAAGGCTACAGCAGCAACACCAGAGTTTACGGTGATACTCTGGGAACAGGAACGAGCAGCATACAGCCATTAACCAAGTCCTTAACTGGACTTATCCCTCTGCTTGCTTAACAGGAACCTGGTCACAGTGGGGTTGGCTGTCGGCACACTGGCCGCTGGATCAATGCTGAAGCCCCTCGAGGCTAAGTCACCCTTACAAAAATGTCTTTTAGTACTGCTTTAAGATTACTATAAGACCTTTAGCCAGCCTAAAGGACTGCTTTAGGACAAAATTGTCCTAAAAGACTGTCCTTTAGTAATACTAAAGGATAACATTTTCCTATAGGACATTTCTTTAGTAACATAAAAATAAACTCTTGTCATATAATGTTATTGTTGTTGATTTAAGCTGTTTTTTGAGAATTCTTAATTTATTTTCCCAAAATTTATATTCGCAAAATTTCTTCTTTGAAAGTTGTATTATATTACGTACACAGAGAAGGATATTTAATATAAACACTATAATCACCTAATTTCTAGTCACACATACATGTAATATCTTATGATTATATTCTTTAAAGCATATGTGTACATTAGTATGTATTCGGTCAGAATACTGAAGATGCGTTTTATAGGAATTTAGTTATGCATTTAGTATTACTATAAATATGTTTTATACAGCTATAAAGTATTCTTTAAGGAATACTAAAGAAAGAAATCAGAACTTCTATCCTTTACAAAAAAGTATAGAAAATAGTCAGTGGACATCATACACTTTTTTTAATCTACACACAAAAAATAGTTTAATATTTATTCGTTCTTTCCTGTTGCTCCACCATCTTTGCCATGAAGTTGTATTTTACACTTTTTAAGTCCTCTTTAGGTCGCTCCTTAAGCCCAGAATGCATTGGGGCTCCAATGCATTATGGGTAGGCATCATCAAAACAATATGGCCGCCACTGAAAAGACACAAGGCAGTTGCAGCTCTAAAAATGACTGTGTAGCGACATAACCAGGTGTTTGACAGCTTTTATTCTCTGCATTATGGCAAGGTTAGGTACAATAGATTATTATAAGTCAATGTTTTGGTTTTGAAGACTGAAAACTTACAGATACAGTCAGGTTCACAATGATCCTTTGTCTACATGCCTGTTCAGTGCTGCAGCCACTGTTGTTGACCATGGCATTTTAGTCCACACACAATATAAACTGGAGTACAGTTTTAAGGCAAGGTAGTTATGTACTGGTAGTTAGGGATTTCCACAATGCATTGACATTTAAGTGAGACCATTGAGGTAAACGAAAGACCTTTATGGTGAGACAAAGGAGCTATGAAACAAAGGGTTTCGACTGTGTTACATAACAAAACAGGAAGTGGATATCTAATTAATTGTGTGCTCACATATTACCCTCATGAAGCCTGAATTCCTTTTACACTGGTGACTAAGACCTTGTTTGGCTATTGAATTGTTAACATTATGATAGTGAAAATTGAATGTTTTGTGTCATCAGCTTGGATACTTGATAATGTACGGTAGCATCTACTGAATTGATCATCCCTAACAAAGGTCAAGATATCAGTTTTACACAATAATAGCATGTGGTAGCAAGTCAAAAACATCCTAAAAGGTAGATCTTCATTTCAATGCATAGAATGCTTGTGCAGTTCCAGCTATAAGAGTCAATTTGAATTGTTACATACAGCTTTGCATAATATTTTGTATATCTCAACAACTTGTCATTTTTTTTACTTCAGAAATAAAGTTTCTTTGTATAAAAATACTAGCTGAATGTATAAATATGACTTTTGTGTCCTTGAATGTTACAGAAAAAGTACATTAATGTACTAAGTGTTCTTTTAAGAAATGTTCAGGGTTGTAAATAGTA
The DNA here is from genome assembly GCF_041260155.1 of Ptychodera flava. NCBI lineage: Eukaryota > Metazoa > Hemichordata > Enteropneusta > Ptychoderidae > Ptychodera > Ptychodera flava. The sequence goes on from NC_091930.1 coordinate 8,056,015, forward strand.
TTCCTTAAAGAATACTTGAAAAATTCAAAAGTATTTTTTCAGGATACTATTTATAGTCTTAAAAGAAAACTTTTAAAGCCATAAGTATTCTTTAAAGAATTTTGTTGCCATTTAAATAGTATTCTTTAAAGAATACCTTAAGATTCAAAAATAATCTTTTAGTAATACTTTTCAGATTCCTTAAAGATTCTTTTAGGAAGGGGCCAAAATACTGAAGGTTCTTATAAGAATATTCCTTTAAGATTACTTTAGATCCTAAAAGACATTTTCTTTTAGGAGTCCTAAAAGACATTTTCGTAAGGGGAGCAGCTGCTTAGGATATCTGCAAGCCTTGCCGCCGAGACGTCTGAGATGTCTCGTGCACATACAGCAACTCCGTTCTATCAGCAACTCCGTCTATCTGCTTACAAAACTGTAAGTCCAGAACTTAGAGATCTCTGCTACTACTGCTGGGCATAACAGCATCCTTCCCCTGTGCGTGGAGTAGCGCCGATGCTAACTCAACAAAATCACACAAAACACTGGCTTAAGTATACTTCTCTGCCAATCAGAAGCTACTTTTGCACACGAACAAAGCCTTGAGCCAATGACATACAATATTTTGCTCATTATGATTGCCTAATCTGTATATTAATATCCCTACTTAATATCATCTTAATACTAATACTGCCACGTTGGCAAAAACAACTGTCAGAAGAAGTGATAAATGACTACACACTCTAAGACAAAGAGACGCATTGGAATGCAGTCCAGTCATGTCATCGGATATGTCTACTGACCTCTTAAGTGCATGTACCAAGGACAGTACTCTACTCGATACTATAATTAAACGTAAACACAACAATTAAAAGACACTTAACTAATTAAGAAACCATTACAAAGACGTTTACACATCCAGAAACGTCACATTACCCCCTCCTTTGAGTTCCATAACTCCCGTTGGAACTTTCTTTCCTTGGGCAATACATCAATGAAACATATGTCCGCTAAAATTTAACAGCCAGTCTACTTAGTATCAAATACTTTCACTACATAAAGTATCAAAGTAAACGTAATACAAAAACAAAACTCAAACACACAAAAGTCTTAAATGTCCACTAAATACGGTCCAATAAAGGTTCAAAATAAAACAAAACAAAACAATGTCAACAATTGTCCGAAAACACAATGTTCAACGGGGAATACACGATCGTGACTCTTCCAGGCTCACACAGAAAAGCCCATATAAATATCGACGAATCCCTCTCAGCTGGGAAAGTTCACGCGAGGTCAAAATGTTCAACGTACAACTGTTCACGGCAAAAAGTTTCTAAATGAAGTCAAACGGCGATTAGCTACTTCTATGCCAGGGTTGAAAATCTAATACTTTACTTGGTAGAAGGAGCCGCTGAATCCCTCGAGTTATGGTTTGGTCGCCGCAAATGAAAAGCGCGTTGTACAATCACTTCTTGTACTTCAGTCACTCTTTCTAGCAGGTCCAGAGTCAGCTGCAGTAGACTATCTTTTAGGGAAGTGAATCTACTACCAGCAACTGAGGCCGTCTCAGGCGTTTCTGTATCGCCACTACATGTCCTCGAATCGGGGTCAGTTGTCTCAATGGAGATCAGCTTATACTCTCGTCTTTGCTCTGCACTGTCAAACAATGCCTTGCCCTAAGTTGACCTCTCTCCACAACAAGTTGTCGCGCATACTGTATCAGACTCATCCCCTCAACCAGCTCTCTCAACTTCTGCCTGGGGTTTCCCTTGGATGACCTTTACACTGCCGGTCTGTTCACTGAAGTTTTTTTCATCTCTGCCTCAATAGCTCTGCTGTCCCTCATCACTGTCGTCTTTGGTTTCACAGCTCTGCTATCTACATCAGACTGCTTGCTACCGTTCAACACTCCACTCCGCCCAGCATTACCCACCGTGTGCCTCGGCTGCCTGTTGCCATGGGCACGCCTATGATGCACATCCAGGTATCTCCTACTCGCCCATTGAGTCCTCTGGTCACACTCAGTGCATCTCTTATGGCGCCAACCCTCTCTCCGGTCTCTTTACAGATCGACTCATGCTTTCTCAGTTTTCTCCAGTCACGAAAACACAGGCCACATTGCCTACATGAGAACCGAGGTTTGGGCATGTTGTCAGCTCAGCAACATCAACTTGAATAAAAACTGTCGTCCACAGGCTCATTCAACCATGACTTCAGATGGCAGGAAGTCAAGTATCAGATGAAACATCCCTGTCATTGCCATGGTGACATCTACCGGAATCAGGATTCTGGCCAGCTGGTTCTTTTTGTCACACATGACAACATTGTCATAGGTCTACTTTAAGTGCACTATCTATCATCAAACAATGAAAGTCTACTCATAGAAGTTCAAAGTCTGTCATCAGTTCATCATCAATCTGGTTAGTTGGTTGGTTTGTGTCCTATTTCACCGTAGGAACTTCGGGGGTGAAATAAGGTCACAGCTGGGTGTCAGTCCTGTTTAGTCGGACGAATAGTACCAGTCGCCATAGCGATCAGGCGCCTTCCTGTTTCTCCTTGTTGCATACTGTTGGATTTCTTTCTCAGTGTGATCAGGGTCAAAGTGGATGTTACATCTGTGTCCTCTGCCTGGTAAAGGTCATCTAGGGACATACTACCAGGGAATGTTTCAGTGTCACCAAGATGGTTGTCTTTTGGCATTGTATTGTCTATCAGCTCAGGTGAGGCAGATTTCTTGCCATCGGGTTGCCCTGGTCCTGGTCAACTGCTTGCATCCCCTCATAGGGTTTTAGTCGGTCGTAATGCACTACCTTTGGTTTAGAGTGCTGACTCCGCTGAATACGGAAAGTGACATCAGAAAGTTTGTCGATAATCAGGAACGGTCCTTCCCATCGATTTGCTGCTAATTTCTTGGATTTTCCTCTCTTGCAGGTTTCAGCACGCAGCCATACAAATTGACCAGTTGTCAATTCACTTCCATGCTGCCCTGGTTCATAATGTCGTTTCTGGGCAATTGCACTTTTCTGCAATGCAATTCTAGCTCTGCAATGTGCTGATTGTAATTTCTCTCTCAGCTGCAAGGCATAATCAGTACGCTCGGTCGAGTCGGTCGGTAGAGGTTCGACCATCAAGTCCACAGGTAAATCTACCTGTCTGCCCAGCATCATCATATTCGGTGTCTCGCCAGTACTCTCCTGGGGTGAACTTCTGTATGCCATCATAGCATAAGGTATCACCTCATCCCAGTTCGATTGATCAGGATCCACTAGTACTGACACAGTCTGGGCTAGGGTTTTCATGTATCGTTCAATGAAGCCGTCAGACTTTGGATTGTATGGCGTCGTTCTCGTCTTGTCAACGCCCAAAAGTCGACATACCTCAGCTATCACTGCAGACTCAAAATTTCTGCCTTGGTCAGAGTGGAGTTGCCTGGGCACTCCAAAACGGCTTACAAACTCATCGGTGAGTTTTGCTGCAACAGTTGTGGCTTCCTGGTTTGGGATAGCATAGGCTTCTACCCACTTTGTAAAATAGTCACCTATGACTAGTGCCCATTTGTTTCCACGTTCAGTCTCTGGAAATGGACCTATGATGTCAAAGGCCACTCTCTCCATCGGCACGCCAACAATATATTGTTGTAATGGTGCACGCCGTGTCTTACTTGGTGCTTTTCGTGCAGCACAAACATCACACTGTCGTATCATGGATTTGATATCGGCTGTCAGACCATACCAATAATACCGCTGCTTTATTTTCTCCTTGGTTTTGAACACGCCAAAGTGGGCGGCGGTCTTTGCGGAGTGTAACTCTGCAAACACTGCTTGCCGGAGTGTTGATGGCAATAGTAGCTGCCATTCACAGGTGTTTCCATCAACAGACTGATATCTGCGATACAGCACTCCATTTCTCAGTTCAAGCTGCTTCCATTGGCCCCAATATGCTTTGGTTGCCAATGATTGTGGTGATATTTTCTTCCAATCTGGTGGGTCTGCACTCAGCTCTTTATGTTTAATGATCGGGCCAATATCAGGATCGTCAAGCTGTAATTGACGTAATGTGTTTGCTGACCATTCAGGAACTAGACTGATTGCTCTTTCTGCTACCCCGGTGTGCTGGTGTGACCGGGTAAGTCTCTGTCCTGAGAACTGGCATTCTCAGGGTCAAGGACCTGTGCAACTAAGGATGGTGCAACAGGTGGTTGTAGTTTTTCTACAGAGATGCTGCTCTCCTCTGTTTGTGTAGCAATGGTACACTGTGTCTCTGTCTGCGTTGATACACTGGCAGTAACTGCTCCCACAGTGTAATTGTCTGGTCCCTGTTGATCTGTGTGTGACTGTCCACATTGTCTGCATGGCCTCCGGGACAGGCTATCAGCATTTTGGTGTTTTCTGCCGGGTCTGTGGATGACTTTAAAGTCGTACTCGCTGAGTACTTCTAGCCATCGTGCTAGCTGTCCCTCTGGATCTTTGAAGTTCAGCAGCCAGCGTAATGAGCTATGGTCAGTACGCCAGGTGAATGCTGCCCATACAGGTAGGACGGAAATACTTCATAAAGTGAACTGCTGCTAACAGCTCCCACCTCATCACACAGTAATTTCGTTCAGGTTTACTTAGACTTCGGCTGGCATAAGCAATAACTCGCTCTTCTCCATCCTGTATTTGAGACAGGACTCCGCCTATAGCGTATAGGCTCGCATCTGTGTCCAGGATCAGTGGTGAACCTGGTATCGGGTATGCCAGGACAGGTGAGTTAATAAGTCAGTTTTTCAGTGTCTCTAATGCTGTGTTGCATTCTTCGTCTGACAGGAAAGGCTGGTACTTTTCGGTTAGTTGTACAAGGGGTCTGGCTATAGCTGCAAAATTCTGCACAAATCGTCTGTAGTAAGAAGCCAGGCCAAGGAAACTCCGCACCTCATGGACATTTTAAGAGGTCGGCCAATTCTGCACTGCATCAGTGTTATCAGGGCTGGTCTCCACTCGTTTTGCTGATACTCTATGCCCATGGTGGTCTACCTTTTGCTGGAACAAACTGCACTTGCTCGGCTTCAATTTCAGGCCTGATTCCCTCAGACGTGTAAATACTATCTCTAGTCTCTCTAACATCTAGTCAATGGAATCGGCGCACACCACTATATCATCAAGATACAACAGGAGGATTTCCCATTGTAATCCTGATAATACAGACTCCATCAGTCTCTGGAAAGTGGCTAGGGCATTGCATAAACCAAATGGCATGACTTTCCATTGGTATAGCCCACTCCAGGGGTGAATGCAGACTTCTCCTGTGCATCACCGTCCAGCTCAACTTGCCAGTAACCGCTTGTTAGATCTAATGTGCTAAACCACTTAGCACCAGCAAGCGCATTTATACTGTCTTCAAATCTGGGTATGGCATATGCGTCCTTCACCGTTATATCGTTAAGATGGCGATAGTCCACGCAGAAGCATGTGCTGCTATCTCGTTTCTTGACTAAAACGACCAGCGCTGCCCAAGGACTATTGGACTTTTCGATCATATCTTTCTCCAACATGTCGTGTACGAGAAGTTTGGTCTCCTCCCGCGACCATGGCGATTGTCGTCGGGGCTGCTGACGGATGGGTTGGTGGTTACCGGTCTCAATGTGATGTTTAGTCAGACTGGTGCGTCCAAAGTCCAGCTTGTCTTTTGAGAAAATATCTCCCATTTTGATAGAAACTGGGCAATTTTCTCTCCGCATTCAGTGCCAAGTTTATTGACACTCTCCTCCCATAAGACCTGCAGGTGGTCAGGTACAGGTGTGGTCGGTTTACCTGTCTCAGGTTGACTGGTCTCAACAGGTCGTTGGCTGGGCTTGACCTCAATGTTCACACCACTAGCAAGTGCTATGGTGGTCCCCTTCTGCATTATGTGGGTCGTTTCGCCTACATTCATAACACGGACAGGAACAGTGTTATTGGTGACATCAACAAGTACGCGTCCTACCAGGACACCTTCGGCTGACAGTGGGTTGCGCTTGGTCGGTTCAACCAAGGCCATGGGGTTCACGCCGATAGGTCGGGACAGATGTCCAGGTATGACCATCTCATGTCCAGCTTTAACAGCCATTGTCTCTGCTACCACAACTCGAGCGCACAGGTGTCTACCTGTACGGTCAAGTAGGGGTACATTCCCCTCATGGAAACCCATAGTTAGACTATGTGTTCTGATCTCAGCAGGTGCAGCCAGGATGTAGTCATTGCCAAGTATTACTCCCTCACTGATCTCCGCCACAACAACTCTAATTGTTGTTTTATTCGGCCCAACTTTGATCTGGAAGTCGGCCTCTCCATTCACAGGTAAAGGTATTTTCCCATCAGCCTGCAACGCCCTGATTGCAGGTGGTAATAGGGCAGGTTTCCGGGCAGCTGGTATCGAGTTGTAGACATCAGGAGAGAGGAGGGTCAACTCCGATCCGGTGTCGACAAACGAACAAACAGCGACACCATGGATTTCAGCAAGAATGTAAAACTGTTGTTGTCTTTTATCTACTTTCACATCATTCAACTGTAACACCAGCTGGGCTTCCACGTCAGGTTTCTGGTCATTCTCTGTTTTGTGGTTGATGGTTGGGACTGGTTGTCTGTTGTCGACCGAGCATCGGTCCCCACACTTGGTCCTTTTGTGTTTCCCGAGGATTTTGCCTTTGGGCAGTTGCGACATATATGGCCAACTTCCCCACATCCAAAACACTCTATCAGTCCTTCTTTTGTCGCTCAGCTTTTTCCCTTTTCATCTCCTCTTTCATCGCATTTACCGCTGCCATGAGTTCAGTGAACTTGACTGGGTTGGCAAGCTGGTGTGTTGATAATAGGAGTTTGCAATCTCTACTGCATCATCGTACAGGTCATCATCAATGCCAACCTGTCTGATATGTTGGCGTTGTTTCATTCATCCAGCTTCAGAATGCAGGAACGACTCAGTATGAATAGCAATTTGTATTGCTGCATCGAGTGTTCTGGGCCGCTGTCTGAATAAGTCTGCACGAATTTCTGCATCAGGGATTGCATCGGAAAAATACTGCCTAGCCAATTGTCAAAGGCTATCGGGTCCAGCTCAGGATAAGCTTGCTCAGTCAAATCTAGTATAGCTTGTCCTAGATCTACGAGCGTCTCATTTTTCATCTGCTTTCTGCATTTCAGCTGGGTTAAACGTAACTCAGCTTTGCCCAAAGAACCAAAGCGTGCTTCCAATATGGCCACTAATTCATCATACTGCATCTCCTCAGGTAAGCCATAAATACGGGGAAGCATGTTCTGGGCACGGCCTCTCAGGGAAGCTGCCAGGAAATGACCCTTTTCCACTGCATTCCATCTGTTAATTGCTGCACAGTGGGTAAAGTGACAATAGTAGTCACGCCAGGAACTGCGGCCATCATATTTGTCAGGCATCACAGCCGGCTTTTCCAGCCTAGCTCCCCTTACTGGATTCTGAGGAATCCCTATCTTGTCGACTTCCCCTTCCCCCAGTCAGGTAAGGTCCTCTATATTGACTGCTCTCTCCCTGACCTCGGCTATTTTGTCTCCCCATCACTGGATCAAGAAGGGCATTCAGTCTGGCAAAGGAGGACATGTAGCTATCTGCACTTCCAGCAGGAAAAGCGCCCTCTGTGTAGCTACCTTCATAGGCTCCTTTGTTTTCATACAGCTCAGCCAGGGGTCTCCCTGGTGACCCCCTCCTAAGATTCGGTAATCTTAGATAGTCACTGCTTTCCTTCGGTCTAGCCCAAGACATAGAATGATTTCTGCCCTCAAGCGCGCCCTCTTTGTTCTGTCTCAGGAAACTGCTTTCTGGTCGGTATGGGGACTGCATTCCATACTCATTCTTACTTGTAGCCGGTTACCCAAATTTAACCATGGTCTCACAATAGGGGTGCTTGTGCCTAGAGCACTGCCTGAAAACTGCTACCAGGGAAACGATAGTCAGGGCCTTTCATTTCGCCCCTTTCTGTAGTTTTTTTCTGCTCATCCTGCCCAAGCCAAACCAAAAGCTAATGTGTCATATCCACTTTCGCCTACTACAGCCTTCCACTGTGCTGTAGTTTCTCCTGTGATCTGACATCCTGCTATTGGACTGTTGACCTTGCCTTGGGGCTCACTGGGCAAAATGCTTGATATACAACAATATATACACATATACTGATTCTGTTCATGTGTCAAATACATTCAGTAAACAGTACGTCTGCTAACAAAATGCAAAACTATAGTGTAAACTTAGTGTGCAAACATCTGCATTACGTATACTCATAATCTGCATAGAAATACGCTACGCATATCAACGTAATGGAATGTTCCATACACAAAGATATACGCTGCATATGCAATTAGTAGTCTGTTCCATATACATCAATATACGTAAATATGCTAAGCGCATATCACGTATTTTGTCTAGTGGCTGGTCATGTTCACCTCCAGTGAACGTAATGACCTCCTCAGTTTTATCAGACTGCTCAATTTCCGCTGCCCTAGCCTTCACTCATATGTCTGCATGTGACCTCAGTCAACTCTTCCTTTTGTCTGCATCAATTTCTCTAAAACCTCTATAGTTTTTCACCCAGTGTTACTCTTGACCATATATTCGCCTAAATCTGAATATCATCCCACCGCTGCCACCAGTGCGACACTTTTTCTCTTTCGTGCCTTTGTGTCGTGAGTCGGGTTCGTACAGGGCTTTACAGTGAGTGTATCTTAACAGGATAACTAAACTGGTAGCCGGCCTGAGTAATAGTACACTGCTGAGGGGCCCTGTAAGGGTTTCTGACTTAATGGTACCTGCCGGCAAAGTTCTGCAGGGGTTAACGGCCCAACCCAGGCCAATAAAACACTGGGAGTCGTGTATTACAGCTCTCTGCCATTCGGCTTATATTCTTTAATGGTTAAATACAGCATTCAACAGGAACTACAGCAACAGCTTACTGGAACTAAAGCAACAGCTTTACTGCTAAACTCTCTGCTCTCTAAACTCTCTGCTTACTTTACTCAGGATCGTACGTAGCTCCACTCAGCAGGGAATGAATGTCTGGAATGCCAAGTATGCCCACTGGAACTAAACGACAGCAACGGAGTACTGGAACGAACTGTCTTTCTGTTAAGACAGTCTGGCAAGGCTACAGCAGCAACACCAGAGTTTACGGTGATACTCTGGGAACAGGAACGAGCAGCATACAGCCATTAACCAAGTCCTTAACTGGACTTACCCCTCTGCTCGCTTAACAGGAACCTGGTCTCAGTGGGGTTGGCTGTCGGCACACTGGCCGCTGGATCAATGCTGAAGCCCCTCGAGGCTAAGTCAGCAGCTGCTCAGGATATCTGCAAGCCTTGCCGCCGAGACGTCTGAGATGTCTCGTGCACATACAGCAACTCCGTTCTATCAGCAACTCCGTCTATCTGCTTACAAAACTCTAAGTCCAGAACTTAGAGATCTCTGCTACTACTGCTGGGCATAACAGCATCCTTCCCCTGTGCGTGGAGTAGCGCCCGATGCTAACTCACAAAATCACACAAAACACAGGCTTAAGTATGACTTCTCTGCCAATCAGAAGCTACTTTTGCACACGAACAAAGCCTTAAGCCAATGACATACAATATTTTGCTCATTATGATTGCCTAATCTGTATATTAATATCCCTACTTAATATCATCTTAATACTAATACTGCCACGTTGGCAAGAACAACTGTCAGAAGAAGTGATAAATGACTACACACTCTAAGACAAAGAGACTCATTGGAATGCAGTCCAGTCATGCCATCGGATATGTCTACTGACCTCTTAAGTGCATGTACCAAGGACAGTACTCTACTCGATACTATAATTAAACGTAAACACAACAATTAAAAAAAAACACTTAACTAATTAAGAAAGCATTACAAAGACGTTTACTCATCCAGAAACGTCACACAATTGAATTTCAGATTAGTATTCATAACTACACCTGCCATACATTAGATACCCATGTACTACAAAATCCAACTTGTATCCGTTTTTAAACAGTACAAAAATCATCAACACACGATAGCTGTTATGATGACACGCATAATACACGCACGAAAGGTTGTCGATTAAAGCACGACATAAAATCATGGTGTCTCCAATGTGTCGCAAAGCCCCTACAATTATACATACTATTACATCAGCCGATACCACTGGTAAATAAAAAATAAGCGCAACAGACATAAACACAATAAACCTAGACACGGAGATCAAACTAGTTTAGCTTTCATGAATCAAACATCCCGTTTTGTGTTATCGCTTGAAAGCGTGTTAATGCTTTTCTTTTAATGACTAACTGAAAATCATGCGAGTAATTTCAAAACGCGATACGACATTACACTTGTATTTTGGTAGATGGATAAGCATTCCACGTATTACAGTGATTCAGACTATCAATGTACGTCTGGCGAAAAGACGATACACAAACTCGAGTGGACTGACATGATGCGCGACTGCACTGTATACGTCTGCTATGGGGTCGTTGACGTTCTGTATGCGATCACAAAATCTTTTTATTTCATGGATAATTAATAAATGACAAGTTGTCTTTTTTACCTTGTGTATACATTAAAGTCACTGAGGTAGAAACAAATCTGCACACTTCAACACGAAAACACAGGGAGCTTCAGTAAAGATGACGATCAGGCAGCACATTTGAACGTACTGTCAAAGGTTTTTAGGTAATATGCACCTCGAAAGTGAAAGACTTAAACTTTTGCTCTAACTTTCCTCAAGGAATCTTCAATCATTCTCTTTCAAAATCAAGAATAAAAATAGGGGTCACCGTGCAAATTTTGGTACTAGAGAAACAAATTACGCAAGATTTACCGATATTAGAAATTCAAAATGGCCGCCATCCCTGTGTTAACTCTACGGCCGAAAAATAAAATTTTCGAATTTCGAAAAAAACTAAGCCGGTGAAAAGTTTTCTTTCACCAGAGCTTTAAAATGAACCCTACATGTTGTATATCAGAAGAGAACTGTAAAAGTTTGAGAGTCCGAATGTCTGTCCCCGAGATGCGTTCTACCTTAAGCTCTGCTATGACGCAGTTCGTTCGGGCTCGCCACAGCTTCAGTGTTGGATTTAAATATGATTCTATATCGCAAAAGTTGTGCCTCAGCGAGGCAAAATTTTATTTTGATATTATTCATTGTTTATTAATGTCAAATAATAATAAAATGTGTCTTTGTCGCATCTAGGAATAAACCAATCTTAAGGATAACGGAATCCGACTTTAATCGGAATGACAACTTTATGCTGAAAATAAGTTCAATGAAGCTTTTTCACGACGAACTACCGGATATCGAGCATCGGCTATCGCTCAGCTGATAATTATAAAAAATCGATTCATGCGTTTTAATTATTCCAAACTAGATAGCTCGTCGCTTTTTCACATTTCTTTTGTTCTTTGCGGTACCTTCCTATCCTCATTCTCGACTGTCTATGATTGGGAGTCTGCTATTACGTATGTCATATACTTAATGTGAAACCTTAGTGTTCAAATTGAAAGAATAATACAATCTGCACATTCAAAATGCAAAGCTACAGAAAGAGGGAGGTCAGGTCACATTTCAAAAGTTCAAAACATTGCGTCAATGCAACACATTTGGTTCGATGTGGCAGGCCAGAGTGTATGCACAAACAAGATTGAATAACTTGTATGGGCCTTGGCTTATAACACTTTTAATCTCAGGTGCATTTGAACAAATGTTGATGCACCGTCAATCAAATACCAAGTCGACGTCTTAACAGTTGAAAACGCCTGCAATTGACACACACACACAACACCATGCAGCCTGGTGTATCAACAATCTACCATAATAAGCATAGATATTCTCTGCAATATTGTGCTGCATTGATTAATGTAAGTAATATTTGGTAATTCATCAACGAAAAATATTTAAGAGAAAACTTGATTGGCTATAAGGTCTTTGGTTGCGTTTCTTTAAATATCACCAACATTTGAAATTATGACATACAGCTACTGACATTTTCACAAAGTTCACATTTTTGCTGCTCATTATTTTATTGGCAGTAGGTTTGCAAATCATAACTTAATTTAAACAAAGTTACAGGTTCAGTTTTATATGCACCTACACATCAATTATAAAGGTGTAATGTGCACCAGTTTTCTAGTTTTGTTTTTTTTTTAATTCGACAAGAGAATTCAAGAATGAGATATGTGCAAAATACGACAAACATTGGCACAAAAATACAATACAGCATGCTTTGTATCAATTTGAACACAATCATTTAAGTCACTCCTGGTAACATGCTCCACGTTTCAAAGCAATCGGAAAAGCGATTTCAGAAAAAATGATTTTTGACCAAAAGAGGGCAAAACAACAAAATGTTCCTAAGTTCGCACACAGTGTTCATAGGAGAAACAATGGCCTAAAACATTAATTTGCTCATCTTTATCGTTAAGTTGGAACTGCATTTAATCTGCCCGGGCCTTTGGCACACCTTGGGGGAGATGTTCAATTTCAGTGACCGAGTTTAGCAGCATAAATCTTTAGAAACTCTTTCTCAATAATACACACGAAACACAAACAAAATGTCTGGCCTACAATGTCTGGATAGTGTAAATACCTAAAAATCACTAGACTAAACAATAGACCTCAGGCTAGTTTATTGTTTGTTTATTACTAAAGTCATAAAAACGTCCAGTATTTCTCGACCTCGACCGAAAGATCAAAGGCGTCACTGATAACTAGTCAAAAGAAGATTCAAACTCACTTTGACATATATGTTATTTGCAAAATTTGTGCACTTCCATTTCGAAAAACCTTATTGTTAATTCACTGTTGCCGCTATGCAACACACTTCAATTATCACCAAGAATGCCCATTCACGAGGTAACCATAATTCACACTGTGTCCTTGGCGCATCATCACACTCTTTGAGAAAACAGTTTAATTTTAGCAACTAAACTTTTAACGATTTCATGTGAAAAGTGTTCTAGCCAATTTCTTACAATGATCGTTCTGTTGGCTTTACAACTCTAAAAGTCATAAAAACGTGTAGGTATTTTCTTGACCTATACTCCATGTGCTCTGCTCAGTTACAATTGAGGTATTATTTAGAGAATAGACAAACAATCAAGACTATAATAAAAATCACCATGAATGGCTGATAAGGACCAAGAATGATATGCAAGAAACATCGATTTTATTGCAAAAGATAAACTGCGTCACTGACAATTCGTCAACAGAAGAATCAAACTCATTTTGACAAATACGTTATTCGTAAGTTTTGCACTTTGATTTTTAAAAACCTTTTCTAAATTCACACTTAATGGTCACCGGCCGGCAACACACTTCTATTATTTTCTAGAATGCTCATTGACAGTGGAATCACAGTTCACACTGTGTCCTTGCTACTGCATCACACTCTCTGAAAGAGAAGAACTATTTTCGAAACTTGACGACTTTAACGAATTCAAATGTAAAGTGTTCCTGCCAATTTCTCAAAATGATCTTCCTCTTAGCTTTACCACTCTCTGATTGAGGTGGTGTTTGCACCAAATGCATTAACCTCACATTCCGGCCAGAGTATACATTTATTCCTCTACGTCCGTACACAAGTGTTTGTGTCTGTCGTATATGTTTGTGCACTCGTGTATAAACCCTCTTTTTTGGCTAAGTTGTTTAATTTCAAAGTGCACATATTACAAGTTCCAAATGTTAACGATAATAATCAACTTACGCCTAAATGATACATCCGATTCAAATATGTCAAAAGTGGTTTCGTACAAGACACCATCTCTGATTTTCTACCAATGCACAAAGGAAGGAGTTTAGTGTTGACCTGTTTCATTTGTACTGTCACATACGGGAAACTCTTTCAAATAATATTCATTATTAGACACCTGTGTCTGTAATGTATAGACTATGTTTCGGTATCAGACGACGCGGGTCCAATAACCTTGACACCGAATACAAGAAATTTTGCCGTTATTGGACGCTATTTGACCTCTGACCTCAAAGCCTCTTCGTCAGGCGGGAAAAAAAGAGATGATTTTAATTTTTTACAAACAATTTACTTCTACACATTTAGCAATTCACAACGTAAGTAGTGGTGAATCTAAAACCTGTGAATTTGAGAGAAAGTATGCTGCCTGCCTACAATTTCTATCACATACACTGAGCTGCGCTGGTTTGAAATTTCGTTCTGTGCGCTTAGCGAACACGCTGAACGTGTTTTCAGTTTGCTCTCGATCGCTTAGTGCAGTGCGGGCCCTGCATCCTCCAAAAGCTTTAATTTTGACTTTTTCGTAGTAAAATTGAACTAACAGCTGTATAATAATAAGGTTATTCTCAAAATACAGGGAGTTATGTCCTCGTACATTGTAGGCTTTGGTAATGTCGAGGACAATATCTTCGCTGCATGATGTACTTGGACATAAATCATGGTATTTTGTGAATATAAGATTAGCCCTTTGCACCCTGACCCCCTGGTACTCTATGACGTCATCGGACATTTCTGTCCGAGCCGGGTTCAAAGGGTTAGGAGTCTGCTTATTACGCATGTCATTTACAATATGAAACCTTCGCATTCAATTTGAAAGTGCATTCCGTAGGCAGTTTCAAACTTCTTGCTCTTACGTTTAACATGGTAGCAAGAGCTTACTCTAATGATGAAGGGGTGTATATTTGGGTTAAAAGCCTTAATTTTGGTATTCCTAGTCCAATCAATCTACGAGATTTTGGCACCTAACCCACTTCAATTTGTCCTTCAGAATACATTTTGGATAGGTATCCAGAACAACATATCAAAAGTTTACTAGAATCTACCTAGGGGAAATATGTATAATTTGCATAAATCAAACATGGCTGCCAGCCGTCCTACAAAATAACATATAATTAGCCAAATATCTCATGTTAAACAAGCTATTTCAGTGATTTGAAAATCTGACGCTACCAATATGGCAGGGGGATCAAGTTGAAGATATAATGTTGTGTATAGTCAGTTCGTTATTTTGCGTACTTCCAATATGGCGGCTAACATTCCTAAAAATACATTTTGGTCCTATAGCACGTATTAAACAAGCTATTTCAGTGATTTTAAGATTAAAAGTATATTTTTGAGCACGGACAAACAATTTTGGAGATACAATGGTTTGACTAGGCAATTTGGTAATTTGCATAATCCAATATGGCGGCCAACCTACCTACAAATTATGTTTTAGGTCATACACTACGTATTAAATTAGCTACTTCAGTGATTTTAAAGTTTAAATATATTTCTTGGGCATGAAGGAACACTTTCGGTGATTCAATGTTTTAAAAAGGCGCGTTGATAATTTGAATAAAGTAAATATGGTAGCAAAATAAATGTACCATTGTTTAAAGGTTTTCATGTAAATACTATTCTTGTATAATTTGTAGCACTGCGACTATATCAAGAAGAAACTGTTAAGTCCTAAGATATTTATATTTAAGAAATGTAAAAAGTATGCTATAAATTGATTATAGTAACTATCCATTTCAGAATTAAAGTTTATTTTAAAAGTGTTTTGTGGTACCTGAATGTGTTAAAATACTCCATAAATATACTGTATTTTTGGGGAAAAAAACGTGATCCCAGCGAATTGGCAGACTTACTTTTATGACTTACAATGGATTTACTTAAGTATACAATGATGCGCTTTTACTATTAGATGTATATAAGAAAGTCATGCGGTTTTAATAATATTGTGATTTTTCTGTATATGAAGAGAGTAAATGGTTGTTAGTCGTCCGAATATATTCTCTTACTGAAAGTAACTTTGGGTTCATCTGTGTACGGCATTATTTGTTATTTGTATGGGTGTTTAATATTGTACTTTGTCAAAACATGTAATCTGTATATAATGTTTACTGGATTTTTATTTACAAAGACTTTACAAAATCTTTAGTTTTTATTTATACTGAACTCCATTCATATTGACGAATGCATCTTTAGAAGACCCCCTAGATGATTGGCAAGGAGTCATCACACATAAATACTAAACTACAATAAACAAAATAGCGCTAATAAAAAATGCATATACAAAAATAATTTGATCAGACATAACAAAGGCCACAATACGCAAAAATTAAACTTACAGTAGTATTGTTGCAAACAATGTCAGACTCATAAAAATCTTATCAATACACAAACTTATAAAAATGAAAACTGCATGCTTAGTAAAGGCTTAAAATTCATTCAAACACCTTACCAGCCCAACAGAATCCAACTATTACGCGATGCAAACATGTACATCTGGAAAATGACACTGCGGTATATTATGAGAGTTAAACAAATCATGAAATTCCCATTCATAGTGAAAACAAAATGGACCACAGGACAACAGAAACATAATGTTTAGAAAACAACTTGAAAGCAAAGTTACTGATACTTGTGAAAATCTCCTTTAAAAACCATGGATCACATGATGCTTACAGAATGAAGGCATTAAAAATTATATCTAGGAATAAGAAGATAGCAATTAAACATTTTATAAACAACAGCTCTAGATGCTGATGATAACATAGGGAAATTCAGCAAGAGATGAGAGAGCAGTGATACTACAGAAAGTTAAAAACAGAAGGCACAAAACGAACAGAAGAAATAAACAACCTAACAACAAAACGTATGATAAAAAACACATCGATTATCACATAACTAGCTTAAGGTGGCTTTCCGCCTTTGTTTTGGTATATAAAGTCAAAAACACGATTTTTTTATCCCTGAAAAGTATTCCTATAATAGTGATCTTCATGTGTGAAGAGTGTCTTTGTCTGAAAGTTTCTGTTTCTGGCTGAAATTTTGCGATAAAAATTTACAGGAGGAACAGATGCACGTTTTTGCGTTTTGAGACTACCGCTAAGTCTTGATTCGCAAGGGATTAAAATGAACGGTAGCGCCACTGTATTGTCGTATGCACTTGGATAACATCCGCTGTGAAAATCCCATTGACACGTGTATCTAAGACCATCGTGTGCATGCCTCGCTATCTGGCGCAGAACGGTGGATCGTATGTTTTTCTCATAGGGGTGACCGCTCCCAAAAGATGCAACTTCTGAGTATTAGCGACATAATGAGGCCAGACGTAATATTTTTGACGATTAAATTTCAGGTTAGTACGGATCACAAATAGTAGCATATATCGAGTGTTACAATCTACAGCATGAGTAATGGCAGGACCTGTAGTCATAAAAAATCACGGTCAAGTTCGCTTGTCAGAGATCGCCCGCCTATTGACGTTTTGTGGAGGGACGGCGTTTCAATGATCATCGGGGCAGACAGTAGTTTTGATCAGAATCCTAAGACTATATTTGGCAGCATATTCAGAGTCAGACGAGTCGTGTCGGCGAGCCGTGTATTTGTAGTTGCTTTTGCCACATACCGAATATTTTATTTGAGACATTTTTGCGCGTTTGAAAAAGCACCCGGAGCTCGAGCAGTGGATACATTTCTCAACGTTCAACATTTCTTGGAGAAGCTCCGGCCGTCCCGTATACATAAATGGTACGTTCCACAGGAGGCTTCATAGCGATGGCGAATACATGAATACCGCGACATACACGTTCACGTTCGCGTTCAGCATCCAAGGCAGAGACAAAAACAGCATCGTGAAAGGAAGAAAACGAAAAAGGGGTCATCAAAGGTCCAAAACAACCGCATCGATGTCCGCGAGTGTAAAAGATAGGCCGAGAAAGTCAGACAAAGGCATACTACAGCCAAACTTTAACGCCAATGGCTGATGGTTTGTCGTACGATGAGAAAATTTGTAATGATACCGATGACACAGTTTTTGGACAGCCCTGGACGGGAACAGCGGTGACAGATTGGCGTTCTTGTCTTAATGTTCACGTTTTCTCAAATTATCTCCCTCAACTTTGTTGCCGCTGACTGGCATTTGGCTATGTCAGCCAAAATGACTCGAGAAACGACCCTCACTTCAGAAATGTCGTACAGAGAGAAGGCAAGCTATTGTCTTAGAAACGCTCGGAGTTGAGTCCCGTCAATCTATTTTCAAGGTGCGTGAAGTTCGAAAAAAATATCGGCTGACTGAATCACAGCATGGATGTCTTTTTACCCTCATGATCACACATATTGCGGATCTATATCTACATATAAATGCAGGTGCATTAGTTGTGGTGTCAACCTATATTCCATTCGCGATGTCACTCATTAATCGGAATCGCTCAATTAGAACCTTCCACGGCTATATATGAACCCTTTCCTAGATCGAATGCAGAATTAACATTACGTTACATTTACGCTTGTTTAGACGGCATCAAGATGCCATAGCAGTCCCGACAGTTAGGTCGAACAGTTAATACTTTGTCTACATCTTACAGCTAATCCGTCATAATTATGCATAATCCTTTCCTGGGCACTCCTAAAGATTATTTAGTCATCGGAGACTGATTTGGGTTAAACATTGATAGCACTATCTTGTTTTGGTGTTTTTTTCTGTCAAGTAAATTGTTTATGGTCATTCACAAAGCAAAAACCAAAGCAAATTATTAAATCGCCCTTTTGTCAGTTCGGCATTTTGTCACTTTGCAGCACGCTCAAAAGAGTTTAACTCAAGAACGCGTGAACGGAAGTCCACCAGATTTTCACAGATGTTTCTCGAATAAGTTTTCTCAAAAACAATGTCTCATTTTTTTATGTAGGTCTTTAAAACGAGTTATCACTTTTTAATTAGACGGCATTGTGAGACTAATCGGCTGATAAACTTTGATTCAACGCTGTGAAAAAAACTATGGCTTTCTTCAAAAATCTGAGACACGGTTTTGTAGCCAGTAATCCGAAGTGCAATTTCTCGCTGACACCTAGACAATGGCCCTCTTCCACTCTGACTGAAACTTTTTACGTCAGATCCCACAAAAAAAGAAGCCAAAAAATTCATAGAAATAGCTTTCATGTGATATTTAATACTTGGGTAGAAATACACAATTGATGGCAAAATTTACGTTCAAAAAGAGGTCGTCACAAAGGCGGAAAGCTACCTTAATCTGTTAAACAGTAAATACAAACACCACTTTCATACCTTCTGCCAAAAATACACAAAACTCGATCACGAAGCATTAAGTTCATACATCGCTCGATAAGTGGACTCTGAAGACTTAACTTTTCACATTTCGAAACAAACGTGGAAATACAAGAAAAATACATAACATACACAAACATATTTATACAGCAAATTGAGAAAATCAAGTTCTAAGCAATGCAACTTTGGTAACATTAGACAAAGATTAATGGAAGTACTAGTATAGCACATAATGAAGCATTTGACTCAGTCAACAGGGCATTAAATCTGGAAAAGTTATGAAAGGATTGCATGATCGGAAAACCAAAAAAATATATATATATGCCAGCCATTATAGAACAACAGGTTCAAATTTAACAATGAATTCTGAAAAGAAAACATATTTGGAACGGTGCTGTTTGGGATCTCCGGTTTCACTGGATATAGCTGATATTGCATTTCACGATACAGAAATAAGAATAATACAGCAACATATGTAACAAATATCTTTTGGCAGACATTCTGAGATGGAATACAAGTGAATTCAATGTTATTCACAAAAAATATCATTCAGACGGTTAACAATCATTAATAGTCGTCATATATATAGAAAAACCTCATTTTATTTAACCACAAATGTCCAAGGACTTAACAGTTTCTTTTTGATAGGTTCCTAGTGCTATAAACTATACCAGAACCTTATTTACATTAAAAGGTATGAAGCAATGGGGCATTGATTTGGCAGCCATATTTAATTTATGCAAATTTTCAAGCCATCGTTCAAAGCAACGATACGCGAAAAGTGTTTCTTCATGTCCAAGAAATATAAACTTTGAAAATCACTGAAATAGCTTACTTAATGCGTGGTATGTGACCTCATGTACTTTGAATAAATGTTGGCCGCAATATTGGACTTATGCTAAAAAAAACGAAGTGCCCCTGTAGAACAATGTACATCCAAAATTGTTTGTACATGCCAAACAAATATACTTTTTTCTCAAAATCACTGAAATAGCTTGTTTAATATGTGCTATACTACCAAAATGTATTTTAGGAATGTTAGCCGCCATATTGGAATTATGGAAATTAACGAAGTACCTATACACAGCATTATATCTCCAAAATGATCCCCATGCAAAATAAGTAGTGTCAGACTTTGAATCACTGAAATAGCGTGTTTAACATGTTATATATGGCCAATTATGTTATTGTGTAGGACGGCTGGCAGCCATTTTGCAAATTAGACATATTTCCCCAAGGTAGATTCGAGTAAACCTTTGATATGTTGTTCTGGGCACCTCTCCAAACTACATTCTGAAGAAAAATTCTGTAGCAATTTGTGGTGGGTCTTACCCTATTTTGACTGGACTATAATTATGAAAATTAGTTGAAATGAAAAAACTTGATAGTATTTTCTGAAATATAAAAATAAATTAAAGGAGAGTATGTATAGACAAACAAGTATTTTATTATGTGTCATCTATCATTATTCTAACATGGTACGGATAAAAAAGGCTGATAATCAAAAATGTTATTTAAACATGATTAGCAACATTAAAATGAAAAAAATATTTAACAAACATAACGTGTAAATTTCAGAAAATTTGACAAAGTGGAGTTAAATTCTTTGAAAATTTCGACATAGAGAAGAAAGAGAAGCTAGGAAATTAGAGTTTTTTACACTTTTACATAAATTAACACTTCTGCATTACGCATCTCACGACTGCTTGACAAGCTTAAAAGGTAAACCCACCCTATATTTTAATCTTCAGTAATTTAATTTAAATTGAATGAACATTTTGCGAAAAACAAGATTTTGAGCAAACTAATTTCCTCAAACCTCAAACAACAATATTGTTAAGAGATTTGCATACCTTTTTCGAAATTGTGGGATTTAGAAATCACTTGTCAGTTGTTAAAGACAAAGAAAACTACAAGTCTCATCTACCCTCACTCTCACTCATTATCGGGGAATAGTGAGTTCGAAACCCGGTGAATCCTGAGTAACGAATTCACTGTTGGAGGACGGTGAGTTCAGTGGGAACGGTGAGTTCGAGACTCCAGCCTGGTGCTGTGCCCTTGAGCAGGGCCCTTTACTCCTCAGTGCTCCATTGGAGTATTTGTTATTTGCAACTAATCCTGTAATTGGGCTAACTCCTGTTCGATGATGCAATGACTAAAAAGACAACTAGCTCTTTCATGGCAATGTTTGGATACGAAGCGCGCGTTCAGAACACGAAGAGATCTTTCCACTACTGTAAAGGTCAATTCAAGTGATGTAGATCTTCATTTGAAAGACCTCGCGCAGTAAAGAAACTTGTGGATTGGTTTACCAAAAATCCACAAAGAGAGCAATATGAAAATCACGACAATGTACAAGGCTGCCGCTTTTAAATGAGGAGATACAGTCTATTTACACAATCTAGCAGTGGCTGTTTTGGAAAAAGTCCGCCGAAGTCCGAAAGTCTGTAAAAGTTTGCCCATCTGTACAGTGATCCGTACAAAATTGGTTCTCAAGTTCTCCAGTTAAAAGTTTGGAGTTTATTCAAGTCGGACATATAGGTTCGCCCATTTATACCGCTGAGTTTATTTTCTGGTAGTTCTGAAATCTTCCCCTTTGATAGGTTATTACTCAAGACTTATATGCAAACAAGGCATCTCTCCCTCTTTGAAGTTCCTGTATACTGATGACGTGTCGTTGTATGTAGTTGTATGTGATGAGATACTCGTACAAAGAATATGATTGTTTGTTGGTTCTCTCCTCGGTGGCTAGTAACGCCGTTTCAGTGTTAGTTTATTGATTGTATGTGATACAGCGGTCGTGTTTGACCTAGTGGTCAAAGTTGAGATTATCGCATTGTTTGTTTGATGTTATTTTAGGTGTTGATGCTTTGTTGTTGTTCTGTTTTGTTTTACTTTTAAAAGCGCCTATCTTTGTTGAACAGAAACAGAAGCTAATCTAGCTTGCGGCTGTTGCTATGGCAACCTTAGCCATTGAAAACTTCGACCATGATGTTAAGATACATTCAAACATATTGTCAATTACATCACCGTCATGAAGGTCATCCACCTTCCAGTTATCAAGGAATCATCACCTTTCAGACAAAGCAAAATAAAGAATAAGTCTTATTTTGAGCCTTGACAAGTCACGTTTGCCAGGCTGAAATAAAACTCTTAAGTGGTGCAGGTGCTAACCAACGACAAATTGCTGTGGCAGCGGCAGTAACTGAAAGCATAACGATACAGGTTAGTGACTGAACTCGTATTCTGAAATTACAAGCGAAACTGTAGCAGAAGAATTCTCAGAAGGAAATTCTTGTCAATACAACACAACACATTAAAAACGCGAAATATTTCGGACTAGGTCTCAAGTGTGCGCCTACCCAATAATAAGTCGGTTTAAACCAAAGGCAATAGCTGAGTTTATTGTCTGCTAATCACTTAAGTCACAACCTATGTAGAAGAGCTTTTTGCCCTCTCTTTCGTGTGCTCAGTCGGGTGTGCAATTGTCAAGTTACTCGGTGAATAAATATAAATAACGCTCTGTTCAGTATCACCCTGCATGACCTATAAAAAAACTACCAACAAGCTTGTAAATCCATCGTATAAATGACCAAAGAAAGGAACCACATCGCACCAAAGGTTACTGATTTGTGTATAACATTTTTTTCATGAGCTATCTAACAATTGTACAACACAAAATACCCGTCACTGTCAGAAAGTACTGATTCAGAATTGACTCTGGGGTAATTTTAACACTTGTTCCATAGAAAGAATGACAACGTTGGATATTATGTTTAAATTTCAAATATTATATACAACTCGCGCCCAAAGTATTACTCACTTCAATCTATTTTAATTCTTAACAAAGAATGAAACATTTCCTTAATTCCAGGCCAAGGCAAGCGCGCTATGATACATGTACGTTAATATAGTGCGTTTCTAGGGGGTAATTTATTTATTTATTTATTTATTTATTTATTTATTTATTTATTTATTTATTATTATTTACTTATTTGTCATTCATATACAGGCCGATATTTCAGTGTCCAACACTGTTCTTCCAATATCTCCTGTCATGCAAGATGTACAAATCAAAAACCACAACAATTAAGAGAAAATTTACACCAACAGATAAAAATGAAAGACAACACAAAAAACAAGAACAAATAACTTACATAAAAGCACCAAAACACAAACACACACACAAAATCACTCACTCAAACACTCACTCATGTCACTCACTCACTCACACTCACACAAAGTTAAAAGTGTACAACCTTAAGCTTATATTTAAAGGTCGCCAAACTAGGAGCCGATCTAACTTGAGTAGGCAGACTATTCCATATGCAAGCACCATAATATGAAAATGCTCGCTTGCCATATTCAGTTTTCACTTTATGAATGTAAATATTGCCGTTACTAGCATGTCTCGTATTGTGACTATGTATGGAATTTGAAAGATTGAACATTTCTGTCAAATAACTTGGCGCACTATTATTAATGACTTTATAGGTTAGAGCCGCTAGTTGGCGCTTCCATCTAATAGATGGACTAATCCAACCTAGGCGTTCATACACTGATTCTGTTCTAGTATCCCGTGGAAACCTCCAGAATTAGTCGACCGGCTCTTTTGTGGAGGAGTTCAAGTATGTTCAAATACTTCTGATGTGTATTACTCCAAATACTTGCTGCATAGTCAAAATGTGGGAGAACAAGACTGTTAAACAAAACTTTACGTTGATGTACAGGCAAGAAATGTCTGATTCTAGATAGAAAACCCAGCTTTGACGTAATTTTTGCTGCAATTTTTGTAACATGCATGGAAAAATCCAGTTTAGAGTCCAGCCAAATCCCTAAATATTTGAAATCCGTAACCTGTTCAAGAAAATCTCCTGCAACTTGAATGTTAAGTGGTGATGATGAATTTAAATTTCTAACCGTACCGAAAACCATTGATTTGGTTTTCTTGGTATTCAAAGTAAGGAGAACAATACCCCGCTTTGTGTACACTGAGTTTTTTCCGGCCACATTTTTAGCGTTTTAGTACAGTCCATCAGTACGTACGCGTAGCGTCGTGATGTTATTTTTCACTCGATAACCGGACGTCGCATACGTGTAGCACAGACGTTCGGGACGGCAAAGGACTTTTCTACACGTAAACGTATTCATATAAGTATATTCGTATGCGTATACCATATTGATGCTCGAATCATAACATTTTATCGATACATTCAATCACTAGACATTCATAGTTAGGTATAGGTGCATAGACGCCTAAGTTTCTTCCCCTGTGACCATTTTGGCGTGATTTTTACGGAGCGATCGAGCGTGACGCCACCCAAGCCGCGCTTTGCATGGCCTTTAACCTGCCCTGGCCTTTAACTAGGTGCTAATTGTATGTATTCAATCCCTCTCTCAAGAGAAAAAAAAATATCACGTTTCTCTGATGCACCATAGGTACGATGCTGTGTGGACCTTTGTGTACATGATCCATTCACTATGTTACCCTGCACCACACTAGAGGGAAACACTGCGGACGAACACACATCACCATACACAGACTTAGGTGGCTGCAAAGTTTTGCAAGGACCAAAGACCACATGTACAATCAAAGAAGGACCTCGGCTACTTCTTTGGCGTCTCTACAACCGCGCTACTCCGCTCTGTGTGGCAGGGCTATAAAACGGCTACGGCGTAGTCATATCCGAGCACTCTTGACTCATACCGGCTGTATGGCAATTAGCTGACCATCGTGCATCGCTGTCTTACAAAGAGCATGGAACTAGCTCCATGCAAAGAGTAATCTGAATTTGCTGCCCACATACGGGGGCTGTCAACCTGATGAAATAGCCATTCCCCAGATTTCCATCGATAAAGTGTGTGCGTAAACAAGTAAAGTAAATTCATGAATTTTAACAGACTTGGTGGGTATGGTCGATTTCGGCCAAATAAATAATAGCCATCACGTCTAAATCTGTGTGGGGAAAAGCTGTCATGAAGTACGTCACACTGTAATACTCTTAATCATAACAAATGCAATATTAAAATAATATCAGGTATGCATTCTAAATTTTTATCACTTGTCAAATAGTTTTTAAAATTTACAGAAAGTTAATTCTAACACATTTCTTACATCTGATTGCAAGTAACGTGACGATATGGCTTGAAATTCATCGTTCGATGTTTGAAATTAGGTAAAAATATATATTGTATTGAGTCCCTACCATCCTTCACACAAATTTGACCAAAGTCAAACAGATTTTCAAAAAAGTCCTCACAATCATAATCTTCTTTCTGCTCCTTCATTTTGATATCTACAACATGCGCGCTGCGATACAAGTTCACTGTGGTAAATACCTAATAATGAGATTTATTACAAAGGAACAACAGTCTATTTGCACCGCAGGGAGTGCACAGTCGGTATTTGCTCTGCAGTATAATATGCCAAAAACATTACGCTTAATGAGCGCTCTTAACCTGGACTAATTTTCTTCGAACCAAGTAACAAGTATCTTACAAGCCAAGCAGATATTGCCGTCTGAAGCTGTACGACTTTGCAAGAGAAACGTACATCGACACGAAATATTTCAAAGACGATATATCATTGTAAAGTTTACTGAATATTTTTATAAAAAGAGAAAATCATATCTCTGAAAATGCTAATATATATTTAGACCGCATAATTATCGGGTATTTTCCCTCGCGATCACACCAACTCAAACAGTATCGAGTTGCAGGTCTTTTGGGAAATAATAATCATTCGACTGTGTTCCTTTGCTTTAATATATGTACCGTTTTTGTCAAAAATTTAACATTGACAAATAGCTCCCCTCTTTCCCACCGTTACTTCTGCCATGCTAGACAATGTTGCAGTGAAAGGCTTTAGCGAGACTTGATCACCAAATACACGAGGTACTAAATGTTTATAACCAGGAGTAATGTGCCTCAACAACAATATTGTTATGTCAACAATACAGTCGATTGGAATAGAGATTTTGTCTGTTGTCCAGTCATCCACAGCATCGATCTGTCGATTTTCCCTTCGACTTCTGTAAGACACTGACGATGATATGGCCACCACATATGTAGTAACACTCTACCACTCGAATGCATCCAACGTAAGCTATGTATATACATAGCTAGGCAATTCATGAGCAAATTAGGTGTTTGGCGGGAAAGCAGTTTCCCCTGAATAGCTATTTATTATACTGCCTTCGTTACGCGCAGTCGAGCTCTTTGAAAGGGCAGTTTAATTTTAGTAACTAAACGCCTACGACAGGAACTCACGTGATTTAAAAAAAAGACGATACTGTTTCTTTCATTTCATGAGTGTCATTCTAACTTTCAGGAATACCAATGCATATTATCCTTCTCTAACACTAGATTGTAGGACAGGTTGTCTCTCTAGTCTATATATTAACGCCATTCATTAGCTAATTATATATTTTGGCAGAAGAGTTCTCATCCACAGTGCAACCGTAAATTATGTGTTCCTTGCGCATCCCCACGCTCTTTAACATATTTTTTATTGTAACAAAATGACGCCGGCATTGATTTGTATGACAAATTGTCAAACCGGGCCACACACTCACACCTAGAATTTTGTCTATTGTGTCGATCTTTCTGATGCGTTGTTAGGTTCTTCTAAAAGGTGCTTCTATTACCCGAGCGATTCATCTTACACCCGGATAAGGTGCAAATTTCACAATACTTAGAGTATTTACGTTGTTTTGTTTTGTCTTGTGCGCATTTCATATGTAGCTTGTGTGATTGAGATTTTTCTTTTAACGGAATGTTAATATATATTGTTTGTAAAAAAGGTGATATATTTTACATATTTCTGACCTGGACTAAAATTTCGGCGGGAAAGTAGAGTTGTTTTTAACTGCCACCCCACTGGTGTATGCGAAAGATATGCCATCACACTGAATTACGATGCCCACTGTCCTCCAATATCTATTGTCTGCCTGCTTCACACCACTCAAATTCCCCATGGACCACTAGATGTACAAATTCCGACATAAAAATTTAATTTTACACAGTTATGAGCGCAGCAATATCTTTTGATTAGGTGTACGTGTGTGGCAACCAATATCACCGCAAAACTGTGCAAGTGACCTTCGGATATTGCTCTCCTCTATGTTAGGCGCTAAATCTACCCAGAAGATCAACCACTGCATTCTCCTTCCTCTACCTATTATCCGATACCCACTGCCAAATATTTTTCTCCGCCCATGATTAGAAAATTGAAATTTTGTGCCAGCTTCTGTAAATATTGAGTTTTCCTCACTGCTCGCTGATCAGTTGTAAATTTGCCACCCGCTGAAAAACGCTTACGGACGCCATTCTACCCGACCACTGAGCTTCGCTGGCGACACTTGACTTTTGAAACATACAGGGCGTATCTACTAGAAAGTGGCGGGTAATGTGGCTGCAAAAAAGGAGAAACATGGGAACAAAATCTACATTTCGCTCACCCATATCAAGACCCTGACAAAATTAGCTCGCAAGTTTCTCCAGTTAACTACTGTTCAGAATTATAGGATTGAGGGATGTAAAGCCGCATCATAAGGTTTTTCATAAATCGAGTGAAATACGCACAATTGAGACAACGCCGACTTCTACAACTCCAGTCGGCTCAATATAGCGCTGACGACAGTGAGGCAAACGATGAGCCTGCTACCATAGATTACCACTTAGAATCAGATACCGACATTTACTACAGTGCTAGTAAGCCACCCCCCCCCCCGAGTCATCTGAAAATAATCAACAAATCTAACAACGTCGCCTCACAAAAAGTGAACTCGCTGGAGAAAGATTCAGCCAGCTGACTATATCACAAACTAATGATAAATGTAATGACAAGGATACAATTCAAGGAATAGGTAAAAATACAAATGCCGATATCGTAATAAATAGCGTGAATATTTGCTAAACATAACACACAGGAAACGGAAGAAAATCTTCATGAAGCAGCATTGCAAAGTGTGAAGTTGAATCCAGTCGTAATTATACGTTCGCCCACTCATAGGATTCGACTGCAACGATAGTAAAGATGCAAGACTTTTCTGATTTTGGTGAGTTTATTTTCTGGTAGTTCAGAAATCGCCCCCTTTCAGAGGTTAATACTCAAGATTTGTATGCAAACGAGGCATCTCTCCCTCTTTGAAGTTCCTGTTTACTGATGACGTGTCGTTGTATTTTGTTGTATATGATGAGATACGCGTACAAAGGATACGATGGTTTGTTGTTTGTCTCCTCGGTTGGCTAGTAATGACAGTTCAGTGCTATTGGTCGTATGTGATACTATGGTCTTGCTCGACCTAATAGCCAAAGTTATTTACTCGGATTGTTTACAATGAAAATATATTTAGATTATCGCATTGTTTGTTTGATGTTATTTTAGGTTTTGATGCTTTGTTGTTGTTATATTTTGTTTTGTTTTTACTAAGATTTTAAAAAAAGAACCTCACATTGTGGAACACAAGTTGCTATTGCAACAGTCTAGTGATGCCTAGCAGCCGTTGTTATGGCGACCCAAAACCAATAACACTTTTGACCATGATGTAAGGACACACACTAACACATATTGTCAATTACATCACCCTGATGAAAGTCATTCACCTTTCGGTTCTCTACAAATCATCACCTTTCATTAATTTCCAGACTTGATATGTCACGTTTACCATGCTATGATAAAGTTTTTAAGTGATGCTAGCCACCGACAAATTGCTGTGGCAGCGGCAGTAACTGAAAGCATAACGATACAGGCTTGTCTCTTAACTCATTTGCTGAAATTACAAGCGAAACTGTAGCACAAGAATTCTCAGAAGAAAATCCTTCTCAATACAACACAAAAAAAAACAAACACGAAATTTTTCAGACGAAGTCTAAAGATTGCGCCTACCCAATAATAAGTCAGTTATACAAAAGGCAAGAGCTGCGTTATTGTCTACTTATTACATGAACTGGCCAAAATCGTCACCTGTGTGACGTAGAACACGACAGATAAAAATCCGAATTACCCCTGTTGCACGTCATCAACCGGAACTTTTTTTCTACAATAGTATACCGTTCGTCTCACCGCAGCTAGCAGCTGAGCTTGCAAAGCATTTACCTGAACAGCATAGCGTGATTTCCGTAAACAATATTTAGAAAAAATAAAGCGATACTTGTTTGTGATAAGCTGTATTCAGAATGGCCTGAAAGTTTGACATGCTTGGTTAAAAATCAAGGTGCTGAACTGTACTAAAATACTATATCCTATAAACCTGCAGGCTGCTGGCGGTAACTGCTAACGACCAACGATAGGACCGGAAAATAGCGGGAACATTAGGACAAATTGTTTGTCGTTTGAGCTTTTTCCCAGTATTTTGCCAGTCGGTAAGATGCGTCTAACGTTCGCTGCTACGAAAACTGAGCAGAAAACACGGCAAAATGGCCCAAGAACGTCCAGGAGATTTCGACGAAGAATTCGCGAGCTATTCCGTCTAGCGGAGGAATTTGGGAGCTACTGGAACACATGATTTTTTTGGTATGGAGGAAAATACGGGGCCCGTTTTATCTAACGTTAAGCCATCGCGATCGCGCGACGTCGAGTTCTCGGAGACCGACAAGCAAGAGCTGATCACCGAACAGAGGAAGGAAAATACGGTGCAGTCCACAAATTTTGCCCTAAACAAGTTTAACAAGTGGATGCGTACTATGCGACCTTCAGAAACAAGACCGATATCCGAAATTCCGCCAGATGTCCCTGGCTGCCATCTCGGCAGCTTTTACGCTATCGTCCGTCAAAAAGATGGTTCTGAGTACGAACCAGACTCGCTTACGACCTACCAGCGTGGGATACATCGCTTCCTCGGTGAGAATGGTTACAAATTCTCGATCAGCCGCGATAAAGAATTTAGCAATTCGCAGGCAGCTTTAAGAGCAAAACGTTCCCAATTGAAGACCCAGGGCAAAGGCAACAAACCAAATGCAGCCAAAGATTAACGGAACGCGAGGAGGAGCTCCTTTTTGAAAAGGTGTGATCGGCACACACAACCCGAAGCGTTACTATAACTCGTTTGGCTTAACAACCAGAAACACTTCCGGTTCAGAGGCTTTCAAGAGAGCAGACAGATTCTGTGGGGAGACATCGCCTTGAAGCGTACCGCTGACAACATCGAATTCTTAGAAGTCAACGAGAGGGAAATAAGTCAAGATCTTCCGGGAAAGTGAACGAACAACCTGGGGCCTATCCATCGAAGGCTTTCGCTATTCCTGACTACCCCTCTCGCTGTCCTATGTACGCGTATAAACAGTATGCGCTCCGTCGACCGCCAAGTCATCAAGCGAACGACGCGCCCTTCAATCTGGCGATTAATTATAACCAGAAACATCTATATGGTTCAAACGTCAACCGATAGGAGCGAACAAGTTAGATACCATCTTGAGTACGATCTGTAAGAAAGCCGGTATCGAGGGTAAAAAAAAAATAAAAAACAACCACAGGGTGAGACGAACAATCATCAGACGTCTGCATGACAGCGGAGTTCCTCCAACAAAACTCATGCAGCTCTCCGGTCACCGAAACGTGCAAAGCGTGAACCACTATGCAGTGAATTCGCTCGACGATCAGCAGCGGATGTCGGAGATTCTGTCGCGATCTTCACGTTTAACACCAACCTGCACTGGGTAAGAAAGAACACCAAATGACAGACCGGTAGACGCTAACAACCCAGAACCGCGACCGGTTATTTCTGGGGCAACGTTGACTTCGAACGTCAGCAGCAACGTCGTCTCCACCGCGATCACGTTTCAACAGCGGCAGTCGGTGGGATATTTGGTACTGCAACTTATAGTAATTGCACGATAAACGTTGCAGTAAATATCGGAGGACCAACATCCCCTCAGTCTCCGAAACGCAAACGTCGCCATGCGGCAGTGATATACGACAGCAGTAAGGACAGCCAAAGTCAGTAAGCCGGTCGGCCAACCATCTAACCAAACCATAATGTTTACAAAAAAAGAGAACTACCGTTAGTTTGTCATGATGTTCAATTATCAAAATTACCTTTAAAATGTAAAGTTTTTATTGTTCAAACAACAATTTCTAGCGATAAGGTGCCGAATAATTAAAAATATTCACACGATAATTGTAGAGGCCAGTAACAAACAGAGCGGGTCGAAGCTGTCTTCAAATTGAAATCGACTGGCCCACCCCAGCAGTAAAATGATTGACAGACGTTTCTATTGCTCTGTATAAAAATTTAAGCCCACGTGACTTACAACGGCTCCCTGATTGGTAGCCTGACCTTTCACAGCTAGCTATGCACAAACAGGAAAGAAAGTAATCCGGCCCACAACAATTCTACTCGATGGAATATCTCTGCAATCCTACAAAATAATTTTGTCACATTTTATCTAACATAGAGTTCGGAGACTATTCATGTGATAAATATATAATCCCATGAAATTATATATAATTATCACTAAAATATCAGGGTTTTTTACCTCTGTTTCGTGTGCAATCTTCAAGTTACTCGCTGCATTATTATATACAAATAACGCTCTGTTCAGTAGCATCCTTAATGACCTATTAAAAACGGCCAAGCATGTAAATGCACCAAATAAATTACCACAGAAAGGGAGCATATCGGATCCAATGTCACTGATTTGTGTATAACAATGTTTTCATGAATTATTTAACAAACGTATAAGAACAAAATACCCAACTGCCAGAAACTACTAATTCAGAATTGACTCTGGGGAAATTTTACATTTTCCCATTGAAAGAATGACATGTTTTATATTATAATTAAATGTCAATTATTCTGTATCACTCCTAACCGAAGTATTACTTACTTCAAACTATTTAATTCTTAACAAGCGACTCAGCGGCCGATGTAGCTCCGCTGTGTTTATGTAGACAATAACTATTTTTGACACATGTTGATGAAGAAGGTCGATATCTTTGATAGCTCAATGCAGTGGCCAGAAAAAAGGTGGCTAAATTAATCTGCAAAATTACACAATTGAAGATTTCATCATACATAGAATATATCACATCGGATCATCCCTAAGAACATGTCAACCAAAGCTATCTGATGAGTAGTTTTTTGAGAATAACATTTTCTGACCAGAAATGGCAACAATTGCCCCCAAAAATAATAATTGCAGATTTAATTTCAAAAGATCAAATCTAAGTCATCTATAGAAATCTGTTTACCAAATTTCAAAGCTGTTTGACCAGTACTTTTTGAGAAACACATTTTTTGACCAAAAATGAAAAAAATTGCCCTAAAATGACAAAATTGCAGATTTCATCATAATTTCAATCAATATCATTAAAGTGATCTGTAGAAACCTGTATACCAAATTGGAAAGCTATCAAATGAGTGATTTTAGAAATACACATTTTTTGACCAAAAATGGCAAAAATTGTCAAAAAAATACAAAATTGCATAATTCATCAAAATTTCTATAAATATCATTTAGTTCATCTGTAGGAATCTGTATCCCAAATTTCGCGACTAATTTCGCGAGATATGACAATGGATTGTACACCTCTAAAAATATTAACTCGTTCCGTTACAAATAGTATTCTTCAGTTTTTCGATATCATCATGAAAATTGCTGATAACCAATTTTGTGACTTAAAAATTCTCAATTGCGTTATTTAACCGCTGCATTATAGTCTGTGCCCTTCAATTCGTGATTGATATCGGGCAAGGTCAAAGTCAGTATTATTGGGTTGATCGAATCTGATGTCATCAGCTGATAAGAATTCCTTATTAAGGACGTCACACTGTAATACTCTCAATCGTGACAAAGTCAATGTAAAATTATTTCAGGAATACATTCTTAATTTTTATCACATGTCAGATTGTTTTTAATGTTTACAGAAAGTTAATTTTGACACACTTCTTACATCTGATTGCCAGTACATTAAAGATATAGCTTGAACTTCATCGTTGTTTGAAATTGGATACAAATATGTTACGTGTCATTGAGTCCTGCCATAGACCCTCGAGAAAAGCGGGATAGGCAACTGCTGTGGTTTCTTTGTGCGATCTATCTTGGAATATATTTAGTTTATTTGCCAAGCGGTCCCCGACAACAGTGCTTCGTACTTAACATTGAATCTCATTAACGATCAAACTGACGTTCTGAATATATACAGCCATATTTGCTCTTGCATGGCACGTTCCGAGTAATGACACAGAGAACTTTGAGGGTTTTTTAATACCAGTCATGGTTAATGTTATGGTAACGATGAATATCACATTTTAGATTCTAGCCGAAGCTAACAGGAAAACACCAGACGATAAAAATTCTGTACATTTAGCAATAGACGCTACCGAAAACTCTTAAGTTTACATTCCCTAGCATACAAATCTCCGATAACAACAAACATTTACAAGTTAGACAGGTCTTCACTTCCCCAGCCCAGCGAAACGAAATCTGACCTTTATTTCACCTGTCACGCAAAATTTGACGAAATCAGAGTATACAAAAATTTACTACTCCACCGGAGCTCAAATACACGACCTCTAACATTTTGGTATTGTTTTATCCCATCCTTCACACAAACTTGACAAAATTCATACACGTTTCCAAAAATAGTCCACACCAGTCATAATCTTTTTTTCTATCCCCTCACTTTGATATCTACAACACGCGCGCTCCGATGCAACTTCACTGTGGTAAATATCTTATGATAAGATTTATTACAAAGGAACAACAGTTTATTTGGATCGCAGGGAGCGCACCTTCGGTATTTACTCTGCAGTACAATATGCAAAAAACATTACGCTATAACTTTAAATTAATCAGCGCTCTTAACCTGGACTAATTTTCTTCGAAACAAGTTACAAGTATCTTACAAGCCAAGCAAATATTGCCGTCTGAAGCTGTACGACTTTGCAAGAGAAACACACATCGACAGGAAATATTTCGAAGACGATATATCGATGTAAAGTTTACTGAATATTTTTATAAAAAGAGAAATCAATATCTCTGAAAATGCTAATTTGTATTTAGACCGTATAATTATCGGGAATTTTCCCTCGCGATCACACTAATTCAAACAGTATCGAGTTGCAGGTCTTTTTGGAAAGAATAATCATTCGACTGTGTTCC
The DNA here is from genome assembly GCF_041260155.1 of Ptychodera flava. Taxonomy (NCBI): domain Eukaryota; kingdom Metazoa; phylum Hemichordata; class Enteropneusta; family Ptychoderidae; genus Ptychodera; species Ptychodera flava. The sequence continues at coordinate 8,090,131 of NC_091930.1, forward strand.
TTTGTTTTAATATATGTACCGTATTTGTCTAAAATTTAACATTGACAAATAGCTCCCCTCTTTCCCACCGTTACTTCTGCCATGCTAGACAATGTTGCAATGAAAGGCTTGAGCGAGACTTGATCAGCAAATACACGAAGTACTAAATGTTTATAATCAGGAGTAATGTGCCTAAACAACAATATTGTTATGTGAACAATACAGTCGATTGGGATAGAGATTTGCATACCTTTTCAAAATTCAGCAATTAAGAAATCACAGTCTGTTGTCCAGCCATCCACAGCATCGATCTGTGATATTCACTTCGACTTCTGTAGGACACTAACGATGATATGGCCACCATATGTGTAGTAACACTCTATCACTGGAATGCATCCAACGTAAGCTATTTATGTACATATCTAGACAACTCATGACAAATTGGGTGTTTGGCGGGAAAGCAGTCATCCCCTGAACAGCTATTCTTTATACTGCCTTCGTTACGCGCAGTCGAGCTCTTTGAAAGGGCAGTTTAATTTTAGTAACTAAACGCCTACGACAGGAACTCACGTGATTTGGAAAAAAAAAACGATAGTGTTTCTTTCATTTTATGAGTGTCATTCTAACTTTCAGGAATACCAATGCATATTATCCTTCTCTAACACTAGATTGTAGGACAGGTCGTCTCTCAAGTCTATATATTAACGCCATTCATTAGCTAATTATATATTTTGGCAGAAGAGTTCTCATCCACAGTGCAACCATAAATTATGTGTTCCTTGCGCATCACCACGCTCTTTAACATATTTTTTATAGTAACAAAATGACGCCGGCATTGATTCGTATGAAAAATTGTCAAACCGGGCCACACAATGCAATACTTAGAGTATTTACGTTGTTTTGTTTTGTCTGTGCGCATTTCATATGTAGCTTGCGTGATTGAGATTTTTCTTTTGACGTAATGTTAATATATATTATTTGCAAGATCATGTGACGTATCAGAAAATTTTGGCAACTTTTAAATTTCGTCAGTTTTACAAAGTCATTACAACACATGTTTCTAAAGCTGATATATTTCACTCATATTTTGACCTGGACTAAAATTTTAAAAATGCCCTCACACTGAATTATGATACCCACTGTCCTCCAATATCTCTTGTCTGCCTGCTTCACACCACTGAAATTCCCCATCGACCAACAGATGTACATATTCCGATATAAATGTTGAATTTACACAATTATGAGCGCAGCACTATCTTTTGATTAGGCGTACGTGTGTGGTAACCGATATCACCGCAAAACTGTGCAAGTGACATTGAAGTGACCTTAGGACATAGCTCCCCTTTATGATAGACGCTAAATCTACCCTAAAGTTCAACCACTGCATTCTCGTGTCTCCTGCTATTATCCGATAAAAATAATATCACATGTCAAATACTTTTTTTAAAGTTTACAGGCAGTTAATTTTGACACAATCTTACATCTGAGTGCCAGTACCGTAAAGATATGGCTTGAAATTCATTGTTGTTTGAAATTGGATACAAATATGTACGTGTTATTTAGTCATTACCATCTTTTACACAAATATGACCAAATTTAAACCAGATTTTAAAAAATAGTCCATTTATCCGTAATTTTTTTTTTGCTCCTGTACTTTGTTAATCTACAACATGCGCGCTCCGATGCAAGTTAACTGTGGTAAATATCTAATAATGAGATTTATTACAAAGGTACTGTTTTCTTTTCTTTTCTATCTTTTCTTTACTTTGTCCTTCTGTTAATTTTTAATGTCGACCTTGTGGAAGATCGGCCTTATTGGCCGAACATTTTATCGACAGTAAATAAAGTTAAATAAAGATAAACAAATAAATTTGCATCGCAGAGAGCGCACCTTCGGTATTTGCCTTGCAGTACAATATGCAATAAAACATTGCGCTATAACTTTAAATTAATTAGCGCTCTTAACCTCGACTAATCTTTGAAACAAATTACTAGTATCTTACAAGCCAATTAGATATTGCCATCTGAAGCTGTACGACTTTGCAAGAGAAACATACAATGTAAATCTTACTGAATATTTTTAATAAAAAGAATTAATCATATCTCTGAAACTGCAAAGATATACTAAGACTGCAAAATTATCGCGTATTTTTCCCTCGCGATCACACTAACTCAGACAGTATCGAGTTGCAGCTCTTTTGGGAAATAATAATTTGACTGTGTTCCTTTGTTTTAATATATGTACCGTGCTTATCAAAAATTTAACATTGACGAGTAGCCAAATTCTTTCCGACCGTTACGTTCGCCACGCTAGACCCTGTTGCAGTGAAAGGTGTGAGCGAGACGTGATCCGCAAATACACGAAGCACTAAATGTATATATAATCAAGAGTAATTTGCCTAAACAACAATATTGTTGGGTGAACTGTAGAGTCGATTGGGATGGGAAAAAAACCAAAAACATTTGCATACCTTTTCGAAATTCGGCAATCAAGAAATCACAGTCCGTTGTCCAGCCATCCAAAGCATCGATCTGTCGATATTCAGTTCGACTTCTGTAAGACACTAACGATGATATGGCCACCACACTTGTTGTACCACTCTACCACTTGAATAGATTAAGCATAACCTATTTATGTACGTATCTATGCAATTCATAAGCAAGTAGGCATTTGGCGGCAAAGCAGTCATCCGCTGAGCAGCTATTTACTATACTGTCTTCGTTATGTGCAGTTTAACTTTAGTAACTAAACTCCTATGACAGGGAACTCACGTGATTTAGAAAAAGATGATAGTCGTTACGTTCTTTAATTTTATCATGAATGTCGTTCTATCCTTGAGGAAGAGCAATGCACATTATACTTCTCTAACACTAGATTGTAGGACAGGACGTCTCTCAAGTATATACATTAACGCCATTCATAAGCTAATTATATATTTTAGCAAAAGAGTTCTCATCCACAGTGCAATCATAAATTATGTGTTACTTGCGCATCAACACGCTCTTTAAGATAAAAGTTTTATTACAGTAAGAAAACGACGCCGGAATTGATTCGTGTGAAAGATCTTCCCACCCGTTTCACACACCCACACCTAAAATCTGTCTACCGTGTCGATCTTTCTGAGGCGTTGTTACTCTCTTCTGAAAGGTGATTCTATTACCCGAGCAGTTTATCTTACATACCGGCCTACGGTGAAAATTCCATACTTAGAGTCTTTACGTGTTTTTATTTCTTTTTGTCTGTGTGCATTAGTATTAGTAGCTTGTGTGTAGTTTACATTAGTCTTTTGTCGGAATGTAAGTTGTTTGCAAGATCATGTGACGCAATAGAAAATTTTGACAACTTTTAAATTTCGTCATTTTTAAGAAGTCATCACAAAACATGTTTCGAAAGCTGATATATTTTACATTTTTATTTTGACCTGGACTAAAATTTTGGCGGGAAAGTAGAGTTGTTCGTAACTGCCCTCCAACTGGCATATGCGGAAGATATGCCTACTTGCTGAGTTATTATGCCCCCTGTCTACCGGTATCTATGGTCTGCCCCCTCCCCATAACGGCTCATGTTCAAGCTCACAACTGCCTTCTCCCCACCACTGAAATTCCCCATCGATTACTAGATAAACATATTCCGACAAAAAATTAATTTTCAGAATTATGAGCGCAGCACTATCTTTTGATCAGGCGTACGTGTGTAGCAACCAATATCACCGCAAAACTATCCATGTGACCTTAGGACATTCCTCCCCTCTAGGTTAGGCGCTTAATATCCCAAGAAGATCAACCCCTGCATTCCTCTTCCTCTACCTATTTTCCAAAACTCACCGCCCACTGAAATTCCATGCCCGCCCACTGTAAACATTTACTTTTCCTCCACAAGTGACCGCCCGCTGAAAAATCTCACACGAACACCTTTCTGCCAGAACAGCTTCGTTGGCGGTACATGCCTTTTGTAACATATACGGCCTATTACTGGAAAGTGACGGGTAATATGGCTTAAAGTAAGGAGAAACAAGTGGAAAAAATCTGAATTTCGCCCATCCATATTGATACCATGTCAGAATTAGTTAGCAAGTTTCTCCAGTTAACTACCGTTAACACATTTAGGAAATCTAAAGCCGTATCACAAGGTTGTTTATAAAATCGAGTGAAATACGCACAATGGGGAGACCACACCAACTTCTAGAACTCCAGCCGACTCAATATGACACTAACGACAGTGAGACAAGCAAACGAAGAGGTAGAAAGCATGACACCAAACCAAAATCACGCTACCACAGATTACCACCTACAATCAGATACTGACATTAACTACAGTGCTAGTAAAGCGCTCGTCAAGTCGTCTGATAGTAATCAAGAAAACGAACAACGTCGCCTCAAGAATTATCATGTGAACGCCGCGGAGAAAGATTAAGGCAGCTACTTATATCACAAATCAATGATGAGGGTAATGTTGAGGATAAAGATATTGAGGGAAAAAATCGAAAATGTCGACATCAAAATTGAAAGCGTGATCATTTGATAAATGTCATTGAATACCGTGCTAAACATAACACGTGATAACCGGAAGAAACTCTTCGTGAAGCAGCTTTTCAAAGTTTGAAGTTGAATCCAGTCGCAGTTATAGGTTCGCCAACTCATAGGGTTCTACTTTAGCGAATATAATCATGCGGGACTTGTCGAATTTTGCTTACTTTATTTTCTGGTACTGTAAGATCACCCTCTTTCATAGGTTAATACTCTGGATTTGTATGCAAACGAGACTCCTCTCTCTCTCTCTCTCTCTCTCTCTCTCTCTCTCTCTCTCTCTCTCTCTCTCTCTCTCTCTCTGAAGTGTTATTCACTGATGACGAGCCGTTGTATTTTGTTGATATATGATGAGATACGCGTAGAAAGGTTATGGTTGTGTGTTGTTTCTCTCCTCGATTGGCTAATTATTCCAGTACAATACTAGTGATTCGCCTGTGATACCTTGAACGTATTTGACCGAATTGGGAAAGGAATTCACGGAATTTTGGAAGTACTGCCGTATTAAGGTTATCGCGGTGTTTGTTTGATGCTACTTAGGTGTTGATGTTGTGTTGTTGTTGTTGTTTCTGGTTTTGTTTTATGGTGATTTTTGAGAAAGAGCCTCAACATTGTGGCACAGTAGTTCCTATTGCTGCAGTCTTACGATGCCGAGCGGTCGTTGCTATGGCGACTCCAAGCCGCTGACACCTTCAACCATAATGTTTAGGATAGTTTCACACATATTGTCAATAACATCACCCTTAGGAAGGTCATCTACCTTCCAGTTCTCAAGGAATCATCACCTTTCAGACATACTAGAATGCAGAAGAAGATTAATTTCGAGACTTGATATGTCACGTTTACCATGCTATAATAAAGCTCTAAAGTAGTGTTTATTACCACACCATCGAATTGCTGGGCAGCGTCAGTAACTGAAAGCATAACGATAAAGGCTGGTGTCTCAACTCGTATTTCCAAACTACGAGCGATTGTAACAGAAGAATACTCAGAAGAATTTTTATTTCTCGATTCAAAACAAAAATACAAGCACAAAATATTTTTATGGTGTCTAGGTTTTGTGCATACCTATTAATCGGTCGCTTATCAATAGAAGGCAAGCGCTGGGTTTATTGTCTGCTAATAACTAATGTTACAACAAATGTTGTAGTGTAATTGTTACGTTACTCGCTTGATATACACATAAATAACGCTCTGCCCGGTGTCACCGTACATTACTTATACAAACACCAAGCATGACATCCAAAAATATCAGATGAAAACACGGTTCGATAACTTTTTTCTAATAATTTTTTATGAAATTTGAATATTTGTAACTTTTATTTAAAAATTAATTAAATTACCCTTGAGTTTCAATTTATCAATGAAGCTATACATTTATCTATTAATATCATTAAACGTTATTAAGGTACAAAAATAACATTTCGTCAACAATGCTCACTACGTTACGAGGACGTTTTTCTTTCGTTTTTTCTAGTATGAAAAATATCCGGGGTTTGTAATGTTATTACAAACGAACATTTAGAAATTAAAAAAAAATCAGAAAAGAAGACAACTCCTTAAAAAAATATCTATGAGGATCGAAACTAAAAATATTAGCGGCAAAAAGAATGGAATGACTACAGTCACACCGATATTAGTCTTTTCTAAGTATTTTTCAAAACACCATCCTGTGTACTATCATTATTCTTTAATTCCCTAGTCAGATTTCAACCAGGTATGAAATGGAAATGCTCATATATTTCAACGTATATTAATGTTGTGAGTAACGTTAACTTTTGCCATTTATTTCCAACTTCATTTAAAGTGTTATGATCAACATCATGATAAATATTAACCATAGATTAATTATAAAAGTCATCGAGAATACAAATATGTAATAAGCTGAATTAATAATACTTAATTTCTTTGACTGCTCCCATTGTTCACCACTTTATAAAGCAACTGTAGTTGCCCTTGGTCAAGTTCTTCAAGGTATATATACCAAACTGTGAAACCTCATTAGATATGTAAATTATTAATTAGCTGACATGAAAATGCTAAACGACTTTATCTATTGTTTCACCAGTTATCATAAATGTACATAGCATGTTTGCCAACTTTGGTCCAGTAAATCCCGCTATATATCCTTAAAAGGAAAGTTCAATAAATATGCAAATTGAGAATTGGCTGAAGTGAAAATACTAAGTGACTTTCAGTAATGTATATCATAGTATCTTTGGTGTACATAGCAAGTTTCGTTAAGTTAAGTCAAGTCAATCAAAATATATAACCCTAATTAGGAAAGTTCATAAAATATGCAAATTAGGAATTGCCTGAGGTAAAAATGCTTAATAACTTTCAATAGTTTTATACCATAGTAACTTCAATGTAGATAGCCAGTTATATCAACTTTGGTCAAGTCAATTCAGATAAATATCCCTAAGTAGAAAAGTTCATTAAATATGCAAATCATCCATTATCATTCACGTCACCCCTTAATATCTTTGCACAGCTTATATATCTTCATTTGATCAACATTTGAGGCATATGTCATCAAATTGTGTGCAGTCGTTCTCAATGTATATCCATTTTTTTCCAAAAATCGTTAATTATGCAAAAGAGCCAAAAGTATGCAAGCCACAGTCACCGAAAACTAATCACTTCTTCCCATTTGCTAATCAATTCAGTAAACCGGATTTCATTTTGATCTGATAAGCCGTTTTTGAGATATCGGAGCAACAGACAGACAGATAGACAGACAGACATCGCTGCGACATAAGCTTACCTAAGTGAACACGTTACTTAAAAACTTAAGAGTTGTTGCACATTTCACTTTTTGTATTTAGTGGCAGATGCATGAGCAGATATTTGGTGTTTGTTTAAATGAAGTCAACATAGCTACAAATATGCTAATTACAAACAAGCCTTTCAACCGTTGTCGAAATAAAAAATCACACTCAAGACACCGACATAGTCAACGGGTGCATTTCGATTTTCCCATAGGTAAACTGTCTTGTCAGTTCGTTTCTGAGTAATGGTAGATACACGCTGACCTATTTCTCACATATTCATCTACGCTACGCTTCGTGTCTTTCTATTTACAAAACTCAACACAGACAGATGTATTACCTCGAGGCAATCTAGGTTTTGGATGGTGACTGAATGGAGGTTTATTTGAAACCATCCATTGTGACCAGATGAAAAAAATGGTCAGGAGTTAACTGACAGTACTTACAAAAACAGTGGACAAGCGAGCTTATTAGAGGTTTGTTAGTCTCTGTTTGTAAAAAAATGATTAACTTGATTCAACAAAAACAGAACTCTGCTCGAAACACTTGCTAACCTTTATCTTTAAATGTTCACTCCTTATGACTACAGGACAACACGCCTCAAATATCACAGAGAATGCTTATTCACAGTGTTATCATAAATTATATATGTTGTTGCCGCATCATCACACTCTCTGAAGGAAGTCTAATTTTAGTAACCACTCTCTGAGAAGGGTGTTTTTTTGAACATGAGGCATTAACTTTAGCAGTAGAGGGATTACTGTCGCACGCCGGTCTGAGCAAATATTTACACCTCTACGTCCATACACCATTGTGTGCCTCTGTCGTATATTTTTGTATATCATGCAACCATTCTCCGGGATTAAATTTAAGAATCCCTGTTTGCAATATCTATCTTGCATCAGTTTATCAATAAAGAAACCAAAAATTTCACTACGCTTTTTCAGAAATGTTTAAACATTCTTTTCACCAAGTACCATCACACTGGGGCTGAGCTCATAAGCTCGAGCAGCTATGTCATTTCAATAAAGTGAGTTTGTATTAGATGGTTTTAGATAAAGAAATTTTAAGATACACCTCTTTGTCACACGTGTTAATAGCCTAGTACTGGCCAGCGTACGGCCAGCTCCTGAGATCGACTACTTCGCGCTGCAGCGTACTTTGTGCCACCGCCAGCGGTGAGCGGGTAGGTGAGCCTTGACACAAGACGACTGCAAGCGCGCGTGGAGCGCCCGCACGGATGATGCTATCAAATAGTGCGATATGTTTTATCCGAAACGAAAATATATATGATGCTTTTTGATTTATATTCATTTTTAAATTTGATTTAGCAGTTTTATAACTTAACCGTTTTGTTCAATGATATGTTCCGACATAATAAGAGAGGTCACACTCTCACCCCTTCATTAGAGTTCGTGTTTCGATCATTCAAAGTCAAAAGCCAGAGCACTGTACAGTTTGTTTGACAACGGCCGGTCATCGGCTCATATTTTGCCGAAAAATAAGTGTCAAAGTACCGCATTCTTGCTTGTCTGGGCAATATTCCTGCTCTACAACGCTATGCAAATATCACGGATAACAAGTACAAGCTTTCCTGGTAAAAGTCTGTGGTCTACGACGATGAAGGAAATTTTAGTCTTTGGTCGCTTATCTGTTCGTCTTTTCAAAAACTAAAACAACTTTGCAAGATCATGCCTTTGGTACCGCCCCTGACTTTCCAGGGAAAGGGCGATGTGCTCTACTAGTAGCTAGCTTCTAAACTCAAGTTGCAGCACTCGGTGTCCAACACTACAGAGCTACACTAGCTACTTCAATGCAATACATGAAATACCAGAACAAAATATTTTTGTACCAAATGCCATCTGCAGATTGAATAATATTGATCAATTTTTAACGATGTAAGCAATCTGCAAATTCTTATTGTTGATCTTGAAAACCCTTTTTGTCATAAAAATGTTTGAAGTTCTCGGTCCACCGCACGGCAGGTATGTACGCGTCAAGATTGGCGTGGCGTTTTACATATTTTATCACAATGGCGCCCAAACTGCACACCTGAAAGCGATTGGTTTAGATGTACAGGCTGTATAACTGTTGCAACGTACTAGATATCAGGTGAGATAGGGACAAAAAGTAAAACCTAACAAGCATGCAAAAGGCGGGCTTTTCTTGGCCGCAATTATTGTTTACATCTCGGTCCGTTTTCGCGGTCCCTTTGTCGCCTGACCTGGATTTGATCACAGTCACAAACGATGGTAGTGCTGGTAAATACTTGGAATAGCCATGTGTGTGTTCTACAGATAGCTTATTTCCTCCACTTTTGTCTTGGTTTCTCCCCAGGTAGCACGCTAGGTAAAACGTGCATTATTAGTGACCGCAGGCAATAAATATTGAGGGCTGTGTCGTGTAGCGACTGTCATAAGTGGTATGCCACAATGTTGAACACTGAAGGTGCTATCAATCCGAACAAAATAAAAAGATACTGCTTATTAAATAGGGCATTCGTTCATGCTTATTTTGGATTAAATCACGATAGAGAATGAAGTAAATTAGACTGAGAAAAGTTTTAAGCTTTATATATTTGCAGATTTGCCACAAGGTAAAGTCAACAGAAAAATAATATATTGACACACGTGTTCGTTTCTAAACTGTATTTCTTGTATCAGAAACATTATCACATGAACTGGCCCGAATCGCAACCTGTGTGACATAGAACAGGACAGACAGAAAATCCGAATTATCCCTGTTGTACGTCGTCAACTGGACCTTTTTTTCTGCATAGTATGCCATTCGTCTCACCGCGGCTCGGATAACTGAGCTTGCGAAGCATACTGATAGTACCAAGCTTAGCGTGATTTCCGTAAACAATATTTAGAAAAAATAAAGCGATATTTGTTTGTGATAATCTGTATTCAGAATGGCCTGAAAGTTTGACATACTTGGTTAAATATCAAGGTGTTGAACTGTACTTAAATACTATATCCTATAAATCTGACGGGCTGCAGGCGGTAACTGCTAACGACAAACGATGGAGCCGGAAAATAGCGGGACCATTAGGACAATTTTTTGTCGTCTGCGCCTTTCTCAGTGTTTTGCCAGTCGGTTAGGTGCGTCTAACGTTCGCTGCTACGAAAAGTGAGCAAAAAAACCGGTAAAATGGCCCAAGAACGTCCAGATGATCTCGATGAAGAAATTCGCGAGCTATTCCGTCTAGCGAAGGAATAAGGAGCTGCTGGAACTTATGATTTTTTTTGGTATGGAGGAAAATACGCGGCCCGTTTCCTCTAACGTTCAGCCATAGCGATCGCGCCACGTCGAGTTCTCGGAGACCGACAAGCAAGAGCTGATCACCGAACAGAGGAGAAAAATACGGTGCAGTCCACAAATTGTGCCGTAAACCATTTCAACAAGTGGATGCGTACTATGAACTTCAGAAACAAGACCGATATCCGAAATTCCACCAGATGTCCTTGACTGCTATCTCGGCAGCTTTTACGCTGGCGTCCGTCAAAAGATTGTTCTCAGTACGAACCAGACTCGCTTACGACCTACCAGCGTGGGATAGATCGCTTTCTCGGTGAGAATGGTTACAAATTCTCGATCAGCCGCGATAAAGAATTTAGCCATTCTCAGGCAACTTTAAGAGCAAAAAGTGCCCAAATGCAGCCGAAGAATTAACGGAACGCGAGGAGGAACCCCTTTTTGAAAAAAGGTGTGATCGGCACACACAACCCCGAAGCGCTACCATTTCTCGTTTGGCTGAACAACCAGAAATACTTCGGGTTCAGAGGCTGTCAAGAGAGCAGACAGATGCTGTGGGGAGACATCACCTTGAAGCGTACCCATGACAACACCGAATTCTTAGAATTCAACGAGAGGGAAAATAAGACAAGATCTTCCGGAAAAGTGAACAAACAACCTAGGGCTATCCACCGAAGGCTTTCGCTATTCCTGACGACCCCTCTCGCTGTCCAGTGTACGCGTATAAACATGCAGTATGCGCTCCGTCGACCGCCAGGTCATCAAGCGAACGACGCGCCCTTCTATCTGGCGATAAATTATAAACCAGAAATATCTATCTGCTTCTAACGTCAACCGATGGTTATACCATCTTAAGTACGATCTCTAAGAAAGTCGGGATCGAGGGTAAAAAAAGAAGAAAAAAAAACAACCACAGCGTGAGACAAACAACTATCAGACATCTGCATGACAGCGCAGTTTCCCTGACAAAACTTATGCAGCTCTCCGGTCACCGAAACGTGCAAAGCGTGAACCATTACGCGGTGAATTTGCTCGACGATCAGCAGCGGATGTCGAGATTCTCTCGCGATCTTCACGTTTAAACCAAACCTGCACCGCGTCAGAAAGAACACCAAATAACAGACCAGAAGACGCTAACAACCCAGAACCGCGACCGGTTATTTCTGGGGCAACGTTGACATCGAACGTCAGCAGCAACGTCGTCTCCACCGCGATCACGTTATCGTGCGGCAACAGCGGCAGTCGGTGGAATATTTGGTACTGCAACTTATAATAATTGCACGAAAAAAGTTGCAGTAAATATCGGAGGAGCAACATCACCTCAGTCTCCGAAACGCAAACGTCGTCGTGTGGCAGTGATATACGACAGCAGTGAGGACAGCCAAAGTCAGTAAGCCGGTCGGCCAACCATCTAACCCAAACCATAAACGGCCCGTTTGAGGGCCACCACATTTTCCAAAAAGAGAACTACCGTTACTTTGTCATGATGTTCAATTATCAAAATTACCTTTAAAATGTAAAGTTTTTATTGTTCAAACAACAATTTCTAGCGATAAGGCGCCGAATAAATAAAAATATTCATGCGATAATCGTACAGGCCAGTAACAAACAGAGCCGGTCGAAGCTGTCTTCAAATTGCAAATCGACCGGCCCACCACGGCAGTAAAATGATTGACAGACGTTTCCTTTGCTCTGTATCAAAATTTAAGCCCACGTGACTTACAACGGCTCCCTGATTGGTAGCCTTCACACCCGACTCACATTTATGAATGAAAGTAATCTGCATATCACCAGGAGTAACCGACCGTTCACAGCTAGCTATGCGCAAACAGGAAAGAAAGTAATCCGGCCCACAAAAATTCTACTCGATGGAATATCTCTGCAATCCTACGAAATAATTTTGTCACATTTTATCTAACGTAGAGTTCGGAGACTGTTCATGTGACAAATATATAATCCTATGGGATTATCTATAATCATCACTAAAATATCAGGGTTTTTTACCTCTGTTTCCTGTGCAATCGTCAAGTTATTCGCTGCATGAATTATATAAATAACGCTCTGTTCAGTATCACCCTTAATGACCTATAAAACGGCAAGCATGTAAATGCACCGAATAAATGACCACAGAAAGGGAGCATATCGCATCCAATGTCACTGATTGTGTATAACAATGTTTTCATAAACTATTTAACAATCGTATAAGAACAAAATACCCATCTGCCAAAAACTACTGATTCAGAATTGTCTCTTGGGAAATTTTAAATTTTCCAATAGAAAGAATGACATTTTTATATTATAATTAAATGTAAATTATTCTGTACAACTCCTAACCGAAGTATTACTTACTTTAAACTATTTTAATTCTTAACAAGCGACCTAGTGGCCGATATAGCTCCGCTGTGTTTATGTAGACAGTAACTATTTTTGACACATGTTGATGAAGAAGGTGGATATCTTTGATAGCTCAGTGCAGTGGCCAGAAAAAAGTGGCTAAAATAAGCTGCAAAATTACACAATTGAAGATTTCATCATACTTTTAATATATCACATCGGATAATCCTTAAGAACATGTCAACCAAAACTATCTGATGAGTAGCTTTTTTGAGAATAACATTTTCTGACCAAAAATGGCAACAATTGCCCCCCCCCCCAATAAAAACATTGCAGATTTCATCAAAATTTCAAAAGATCAAATTTAGTTCATCAATAGAAATTTGTATACCAAATTTCAAAGCTGTTAGACAAGTACTTTTTGAGAAACACATTTTGGACCAAAAGGGGGGAAAAAAATTGCCCCCCCCAAAAAAAAATTGCAGATTTCATCATAATTTCAATAAATATCATTTAGGTCATCTATAGAAATTTGTATACCAAATTTGCAAAGCTATCAGATGAGTAGTTTTGGAAATGCACATTTTTTGACCAAAAATGGCAAAAATTGCCCCCAAAATACAAAATTACAGATTTCATCAGAAATTCAATATATATTACTTAGCTCATCTGTAGAAACCTTTATACCAAATTTCAAAGCTATCAGACCAGTACTTTTTGAGAAACACATTTTTGACCAAAATGGCAAAAATTGCCCCAAAATGACAAAATTGCAGATTTCATCATAATTTCTATCAATATCATTTAGTTCATCTGTAGGAACCTGTATACCAAATTTTGCGAGATATGACAATGGATTGTACACCTCTAAAAATTAAAAATTACAAATTACAGATAGTATTCTTCATTTTTTCAATATCATCATGAAAATTGCCAATAACCAATTTGTGACTTAAAAATTCTCAATTTGCGTTATTTAACCGCTGCATTATAGTCTGTGCCCTTCAATTCGTGATTGATATCCGGCAAGGTCAAAGTCAGTATTATTGGGTTGATCGAATCTGATGTCATCAGCTGATAAGAATTCCTTATTAAGGACGTCACACTGTAATACTCTCAATCGTGACAAAGTCAATGTAAAAATAATTTCAGGAATACATTCTTAATTTTTATCACATGTCAGATTGTTTTTAAAGTTTACAGAAAGTTAATTTTGACACACTTCTTACATCTGATTGCCAGTACATTAAAGATATAGCTTGAACTTCATCGTTGTTTGAAATTGGATACAAATATGTTACGTGTCATTGAGTCCTGCCATAGACCCTCGAGAAAAGCGGGATAGGCAACTGCTGTGGTTACTTTGTGCGATCTATCTTGGAATATATTTAGTTTATTTGCCAAGCGGTCCCCGACAACAGTGCTTCGTACTTAACATTGAATCTCATTAACGATCAAACTAACGTTCTGAAAATGTACACCCATATTTGCTCTTGCATGGCACGTTCCGAGTAATGACACAGAGAACTTTGAGGGTTTTTTAATACCAGTCATGGTTAATGTTATGGTAACGATGAATATCACATTTTAGATTCTAGCCGAAGCTAACAGGAAAACACCAGACGATAAAAATTCTGTACATTTAGCCACAGACGCTACCGAAAACTCTTAAGTTTACATTCCCTAGCATACAAATCTCCGGTAACAACAAACTTTTACAAGTTAGACAGGTGTACACTTCCCCAGTCTAGCGAAATGAAAATCTGACCTTTATTTCACCTGTCACGCAAAATTTGACGAAAATCAGAGTATACAAAAACTGACTACTCAACCGGAGCTCAAATACACGACCTGTAACACTTTGGTATTGATTTAGCCCATCCTTCACACAAATTTGACAAAATTCATAAAGGTTTTCAAAAATAGTTCACATCAGTCATAATCTTTGTTTCTGCTCCTTCACTTTGAGAATCTACAACATACGCGCTCCTATGCAAGTTAACTGTGGCAAATATCTAAGAATCAGAATAATTACAGAGGTACAATAGTTTATTTGTATCGCAGGGAGCGCGCCGTCGGTATTTGCTTTGCAGTGCAATATGCTAAAAACATTATGGTGTAACGTTAAATTAATAGGCGCTCTTAACCCGGACTAATTTTTCAAAAAAAGTCCTCACAATCATAATCTTCTTTCTGCTCCTTCATTTTGATATCTACAACATGCGCGCTGCGATACAAGTTCACTGTGGTAAATATCTAATAATGAGATTTATTACAAAGGAACAACAGTCTATTTGCACCGCAGGGAGTGCACAGTCGGTATTTGCTCTGCAGTACAATATGCCAAAAACATTACGCTTTAACTTTAAATTAATGAGCGCTCTTAACATGGACTAATTTTCTTCGAAACAAGTTACTAGTATCTTACAAGCCAGGTAGATATTGCCGTCTGAAGCTGTACGACTTTGCAAGAGAAACGTACATCGACACGAAATATTTCAAAGACGATATATCATTGTAAAGTTTACTGAATATTTTTATAAAAAGATAAAATCATATCTCTGAAAATGCTAATATATATTTAGACCGCATAATTATCGGGTATTTTCCCTCGCGATCACACCAACTCAAACAGTATCGAGTTGCAGGTCTTTTGGGAAATAATAATCATTCGACTGTGTTCCTTTGCTTTAATATATGTACCGTTTTTGTCAAAAAATTAATATTAACAAGTAGCTCCCCTCTTTCCGACCGTTACTTCTGCCATGCTAGACAATGTTGCAGTGAAAGGCTTGAGCAAGACTTGATAGACAAAAACACGAAGTACTAAATGTTTATAATCAGGAGTAATGTGCCTAAACAACAATATTGTTATGTGAACAATACAGTCGATTGGGATAGAGATTTGCATACCTTTTCAAAATTCAGCAATTAAGAAATCACAGTCTGTTGTCCAGCCATCCACAGCATCGATCTGTCGATATTCACTTCGACTTCTGTAGGACACTAACGATGATATGGCCACCATATGTGTAGTAACACTCTACCACTTGAATGTATCCAGCGTAACCTATTTATGTACGTATCTATGTAATTCATAAGCAAATTAGGTATTTGGTGGGAAAGCAGTCATCCGCTGAGCAGCTATTTATTATACTATCTTTGTTACGCGCAACCAAGCTCTCTGACAGGGCAGTTTAATTTTAGTAACTAAACGCCTACCTCAGGAACTCACGTGATTTAGAAAAAAAGACGATAGCGTTTCTTTTATGTTATGAGTGTCATTCTAACTTTCAGGAATACCAATGCATATTATCCTTCTCTAACACTAGATTGTAGGACAGGTCATCTCTCAAGTCTATATATTAACGCCATTCATTAGCTAATTATATATTTTGGCAGAAAAGTTCTCATCCACAGTGCAACCATAAATTATATGTTCCTTGCGCATCACCATGCTCTTTAAAAAAAAAAAAAAATCTTATAGTAAAAAAATGACGCCGGAATTGATTCGTATGAAAAATTGTCAAACTTGGCCACACACTCACACCTAAAATCTTGTCTATTGTGTCAATCATTCTGAGGCGTTGTTACGTTCTTCTGAAAGGTGCTTCTATTACCCGAGTGATTTATCTTACACCCGGATAAGGTAAAAATGCAATACTTAGAGTTATTTCGTTGGTTTTTTTCTGTGCAAATTTCATATGTAGCTTGTGTACTTGAGACGTTTCTTTTGTCGGAATGTTAATATATGTTTGCAAGATCATGTGACTTATGAGAAAACTTTGCCAAATTTTAAAGTTCTTCAGTTTACAAAGTCATTACAACACTTGTTTTGAAAGCTGATATATTTCACTTATATTTTGACCTGGACTAAAATTTCGACGGGAAAGTAGTAGAGTTGTTTGTAACTGCCATCCCACTGGTGTATGGGAAAGATATACAGTAGAGCATGCAATTCATGTGAAGACTGTCGAGTTAGACACAGCCTATTAGCTCAAAGCTAGTGAGCAAGATTCTCAGAATGTAGATTAGTGAAATCATTTAAGAAGTTCTACGGTAGATACGGAGATGTTGTATCAAATAGGACCTGTCTGTTACTCAAATGATAAGTGACAGAATACCAAATTTTGACTCACAAAAGTAATTTGGTGAATTCACCAAATAACAATGGATTTGTCGCTTTGGGTCAATTTTGACGGGTGCACTAGCTGGCAGGGTACGCTTACCAATTCCTGACACCTGATGCCACCACTATTTTTTGGTTTAAGATGACCCCATTACCTTTGTCATTTTCAATATGTTCCTTGGACCTTGTAATTTCTTAGTTACCTTGAATGATAACGATTATTGGACCTAATGTGATGTCTATATGCCCTCACACTGCACACTGTCCTCCAATATCTATTGTCTGCCTGCTTCACACCACTAAAATTCCCCATGGACCACTAGATGTACAAATTCCGACATAAAAATTTAATTTTACACAGTTATGAGCGCAGCACTATCTTTTGATTAGGCGTACGTGTGTGGCAACCAATATCACCGCAAAACTGTGCAAGTGACCTTTGGACATTGCTCTCCTCTATGTTAGGCGCTAAATCTACCCAGAAGATCAACCACTGCATTCTCCTTCCTCTACCTATTATCCGATACCAACTGCCAAATATTTTTCTCCGCCCATGATTAGAAAATTGAAATTTTGTGCCTGCTCCTGTAAACATTGAATTTTCCTCACTGCTCGCTGATCAGTTTTTTAATTTGCCACCTGCTGAAACACGCACACGGACACCATTCTACCCGACCACTGAGCTTCGCTGGCGACACTTGACTTTTGTAACATACAGGGCGTATCTACTAGAAAGTGGCGGGTAATGTGGCTGCAAAAAAGGAGAAACATGGGAACAAAATCTACATTTCGCTCACCCATATCAAGACCCTGACAAAATTAGCTAGCAAGTTTCTCCAGTTAACTACTGTTCAGAATTATAGGATTTAGGGATGTTAAGCCGCATCATAAGGTTTTTCGTAAATGGAGTGAAATACGCACAATTGAGACAATGCCGACTTCTACAACTCCAGTCGGCTCATTATAGCGCTGACGACAGTGAGGCAAACGATGAGCCTGCCACCAGAGATTACCACTTAGAATCAGATACCGACATTTACTATAGTGCTAGTAAGAAAACATCCCCCGAGTCATCTGAAAATAATCAACAAATCTAACAACGTCGCCTAACAAAAAGTGAACTCGCTGGAGAAAGATTCAGCCAGATGACTATATCACAAACTAATGATAAATGTAATGATAAGGATACAATTCACGGACACACTAGGCAAAAATGCAAATGTCGATATCGTAATAAATAGCGTGAATATTTGATAACAGCATGGATACGATGCTAAACATAACACACAGGAAACAGAAGGAAATCTTCATGAAGCAGCATTGCAAAGTTTGAAGTGGAATCCAGTCGTAATTATAGGTTCGCCCACTCCTAGGATTCGACTGCAACGATAATAAAGATGCAAGACTTTTCTGATTTTGGTGAGTTTATTTTCTGGTAGTTCAGAAATCGCCCCCTTTCATAGGTTAATACTCAAGATTTGTATGCAAACGAGGCATCTCTCCCTCTTTGAAGTTCCTGTTTACTGATGGCGTGTTGTTATATTTTGTTGTATACGATGAAATACGCGTACAAAGGATACGATGGTTTGTTGTTTGTCTCCTCGGTTGGCTAGTAATGACAGTATTCTATTGGTCGTATGTGATACTATGGTCTTGCTCGACCTAATAGCCACAAGTTATTTACTCGGATTGTTTATAATGAAAAGATTTAGATTATCGCATTGTTTGTTTGATGTTATTTTAGGTTTTGATGCTTTGTTGTTGTTATATTTTGTTTTGTTTTTACTAAGATTTTAAAAAAAGAACCTCACATTGTGGAACACAAGTTGCTATTGCAACAGTCTAGTGATGCCTAGCAGCCGTTGTTATGGCGACCCAAAACCAATAACACTTTTGACCATGATGTAAGGACACACTAACACACATTGTCGATTACATCACCCTGATGAAAGTCATTCACCTTTCGGTTCTCTACAAATCATCACCTTTCATTAATTTCCAGACTTGATATGTCACGTTTACCATGCTATGATAAAGCTTTTAAGTGGTGCTAACCACCGACAAATTGCTGTGGCAGCGGCAGTAACTGAAAGCATAACGATACAGGCTAGTGTCTCAACTCGTATTCTGAAATTACAAGCGAAACTGTAGCAGAAGAATTCTCAGAAGAAAATCCTTCTCAATACAACATAAAAATAAACAAAAGACTTTCTGACTAGATATCATGTGTGCGCTTAGTCAATAATAAGTCCGTTAAACTAAAAGGCAAGCGCTGCGTTAGTGTCTACTTATCATATGAACTTGCCCGAATCGTCACCTGAGTGACGTAGAAGAGGACAGATAGAAAATCTGAATTACCCCTATTGTACGTCAATAGTATACCGTTCGTCTCACCGCAGCTAGCAGCTGAGCTTGCAAAGCATTTACCTGACCAGCATAGCGTGATTTCCGTAAACAATATTTAGAAAAAATAAAGCGATACTTGTTTGTGATAAGCTGTATTCAGAATGGCCTGAAAGTTTGACATGCTTGGTTAAAAATCAAGGTGTTGAACTGTACTAAAATACTATATCCTATAAACCTGACAAGCTGTAGGCAGTAACTGCTAACGACGAAAGATGGGGCCGGAAAATAGCGGGATCATTAGGACAAATTTTTTGTCGTTTGCGCCTTCCTCCGTATTTTGCCAGTCGGTACAAAGGTGCGTCTAACATTCGCTGCTACGAAAACTGAGCAGAAAAACTGCAAAATGGCCCAAGAACGCCCAGAAGATCTCGACGAAGAAATTCGCGAGCTATTCCATCTAGCGGAGGAATTGGGAGCTACTTGAACCGATGATTTTTTTGGTATGGAGGAAAATACGCGGCCCGTTTCCTCTAACGTTCAGCCATCGCGATCGCGCTACGTGGAGTTTTCGGAGACCGACAAGCAAGAGCTGATCACCGAACAAAGGAAGAAAAATACGGTGGAGTCCACAAATTGTGCAGTAAACCAGTTTAACAAGTGGATGCGTACTATGCGACCTTCAGCAACAAGACCGATATCCGAAATTCCGCAAGATGTCCTTTGCTGCTATATCGGCAGCTTTTACGCTGGCGTCCGTCAAAAAGATGGTTCTGAGTACGAACCAGACTCGCCTACGGCCTACCAGCGTGGGATACATCGCTTCCTCGGTGAGAATGGTTACAAATTCTCGATCAGCCGCGATAAAGAATTTAGCAATTCGCAGGCAACTTTTTGAAAAAAAGGTGTGATCGGCACACAAAACCCCGAAGCGCTACTATTTCTCCTTTGGCTCAACAACCAGTACACTTCGGGTTCAGAGGCTGTCAGAGAGCAGACAGATTCTGTGGGGCGACATCGCCTTGAATCGTACCGCTGACAACACCGAATTCTTAGAATTCAACGAGAGGGAAAATAAGACAAGATCTTCCAGGAAAGTGAACGAACAACTTAGGGCCTATCCACCGAAGGCTTTTGCTATTCCTGACGACCCCTCTCGCTGTCCTGTGTACGCGTATAAACAGTATGCGCTCCGTCGACCGCCAGGTCATCAAGCGAACGACGCACCCTTCTATCTGGCGATAAATTATAAACCACAAACATCTATTTGGTTCAAACATCAACCGATGGGAGCGAACAAATTAGATACAATTTTGAGTACGATCTGTGAGAAAGCCGGTATCGAGGTTAAAAAAACAACCACAGCTTGAGACGAACAACCATCAGACATCTGCATGACAGCGGAGTTCCTCAACAAAACTCATGCAGCTCTCCGGTCACCGAAACGTGCAAAGCGTGAACCATTATGCGGTGATTTCGCTCGACGATCAGCAGCGGATGTCGGAGATTCTCTCGCGATCTTCACGTTTAAAACCAACCTGCACTGGGTCAGAAAGAACACCAATTGATAGACCGGAAGACGCTAACAACCCAGAACCGCGACCGGTTATTTCTGGGGCAACGTTGACATCGAACGTCAGCAGCAACGTCGTCTCCACCGCGATCACGTTTCAACATCCTGCGGCAACAGCGGCAGTCGGTGGGATATTTGGTACTGCAACTTATAATAATTGCACGATAAACGTTGCAGTAAATATCGGAGGAGCAACATCACCTCAGTCTCCGAAACGCAAACGTCGTCGTGTGGCAGTGATATACGACAGCAGTGAGGACAGCCAAAGTCAGTAAGCCTTTCGGCCAACCATCTAAGGGACTGGACATAAATTACAAGGGGGTGGGCCGGTGTTTTTCGAAAAACCGCTGCGTAAAAAATAGTGACCCTTCAAAAGTTCATGCACAAAAATTAGTGACCCTCCCCCTTATCCGTGCATGAAAATAAGTGACCCTCCCCTGTTACTCAATACCCCCCCAAAAAAAACCCGCAATGTGTTAAAGACCCCCTTCTGACTTGCTATACTTTTTAAGTCGCCCTCCCGAAAGGAAGGCAAAATGTGGCCGATATAATGCGTTGTCCAAAAAATATCAAATCATATGTGTGTGATAATTCATGTAAATGTACTTTGCTTGAAGTGGCAGGTAAAAAGTGCATGCCTGTACAGAAAATGTAATTTTTAGATTTTATCGATAATGTTGATTCACTATACATGTAGTCGACTATAAGAAAACTACGAACGTGTATTTTCCAGTATAAAACTAGCTATATCTGTTCATATACAGATGTTTAATAACTGATATAGATATACTTGATTAGCATGGGTTGTTTACAAGTGCACATGTGAACAAGATATTTGATTTTGGAATTTCTCTCAAAATGTTGATCCACTATACATGGGAGTCTATGACAAAACTATACATGGGAGTCTATGACAAAACTGTCAAAAAATTTCAGAATGAAAAATTTGCACTATTTGTGCATATATGGACCCTGAATAATTGACATAATTGTGCTTGATTAGAAGAGGGTGGTAAAATGTGCATCTGTGTACAATAACTTTGTTTTTGGAATTTCGCATAAAATGTTGATCCACTATACATGGGAGTCTATGACAAAACTGTAAAAAAAAATTTTCAGAATTAAAAATATTCACTATTTGTGTATATATGACCCTGAATAATTGACATAATTGTGCTTGATTAGAAGAGGTTGGTAACACGTGCATCTGTGTACAATAACTTTGTTTTTGGAATTTCGCATGAAATGTGGATCCATTATACATTGTAGTCTATGAAGAAACTATGAATAATTTTTTTAAATACAAAACTTGGCAAATCTGTGTATTTATGTATGCTTGATTATTGATATTTATGTTCTTGATTAGACTAGAGTGGTTACAAGTCCATGTGTGTGCAAGAAATTTGATTTTGGAATTTCACCGAAATGTTGATTCACTATACATGGCAGTCTATGATGAAACTATGAATAATTTTTTTCCAATACAAAAATAGGAAAATCTGTGCATTTATGTACACTTGATTATTGGTATTAATGTTCATGATTAGACTAGAGTAGTTTCAAGTCAATGGGTGTGCAAGAAATTTGATTTTGGAATTTCACTGAAATGTCCATTCACTATACATGGCAGTCTATGATGAAACTATGAATAATTTTTTTCCAATACAAAACTTGGTAAACCTGTGCATTTATGTACACCTAATTATTAGTATTAATATTCATGATTAGACTAGAGTGGTTTCAAGTCAATGGTTGTGCAAGAAATTTGATTTTGGAATTTCACCAAAATGTTGATTCACTATACATTGTAGGCTATGTGGAAACTACAAATAACTCATAGGTTATCTGATCCTAAATTGTTATTCAAAAGTTGTTCGACCTGAAGCTTCCAGTTGTTATTGATGACACTATGCACTATTCTGAACAGTTTGTATTCTGTCAATGTCCTCAAAAAATTTAAAAATGTACATACAGTGACATGAACGTTTGACACCGACCTATACCCAATGTATTGTCAATGGGAGAATGATGTCAAATAAGTAATCTCCCAAATTGTTATTGAAAGAGTCATTATAGGGGACAGTTATGCACAATAGTGTTGAATAAGTAGAAATCATGACAACTTAAATCAATGTGGCTGCTTGGATCATCAATACATTGTTTATTATACCTGAAATTTGCGCCCGAAGGGCGCGCCGATAATGGTTATGGCAGAAAATGAAAGTGCCGGGAGGTATTTTTCTTTTTTCAGTATTCCATAACGTGGACATGCAATTTCAGCTTTGATGCATGAAAAAAGGTGACCCTCCCCCATAGGCTTGCACAAAATTTTATGACCCTTCAAAAATGCTTGCGCGAAAAATGGCGACCCACCCCAAAAAACACCGGCCCACCCCCCCCTGTAATTTGTGTCCAGTCCCTAACCCAAACCATAAACCGCCCGTTTGAGGGCCACAACAGTTTCAAAAAGAGAACTACCGCTACTTCATGATGTTCAATTATCAAAATTACCTTTGAAATGTAAAGTTTTTATTGTTCAAAAAACAATTTCTAGCGATAAGGCGTACAGGCCAGTAACAAACAGAGCCGGTCGAAGCTGTCTTCAAATTGCAAATCGACCGACCCACCCCGGCAGTAAAATGATTGACAGACGTTTCCTTTGTTCTGTATCAAAATTTAAGCCCATGTGACTTACAACGGCTCCCTGATTGGTAGCCTTCACACCCTACTCACACTTACGAATGAAATTAATCTGCATCTCACCAGGAGTAACCGACCGTTCACAGCTAGCTATGCGCAAACAGGAAAGAAAGTAATCCGGCCCACAAAAATTCTACTCGATGGAATATCTCCGCAATCCTACGAAATAATTTTGTCACATTTTATCTAACGTAGAGTTCGAAGATTTTTCATGTCATAAATATATAATCCCATGGGATTATATATAATTATCACTAAAATATCAGGGTTTTTTACCTCTGTTTCGTGTGCAATCTTCAAGTTACTCGCTGCATTATTATATACAAATAACGCTCTGTTCAGTAGCATCCTTAATGACCTATAAAAAACGGCCAAGCATGTAAATTCACCAAATAAATGACCACAGAAAGGGAGCATATCGCATCAAATGTCGCTGATTTGTGTATAACAATGTTTTCATAAACTATTTAACAATCGTATAAGAACAAAATACCCATCTGCCAAAAACTACTGATTCAGAATTGACTCTTTGGAAATTTTACATTTTCCCAAAGAAAGAATCATTATGACATTTCTTATATTACAATGAAATGTAAATTATTCTGTACAACTCCTAACCGAAGTATTACTTACTTTAAACTATTTTAATTCTTAACAAGCGACCTAGTGGCCGATATAGCTCCGCTGTGTTTATGTAGACAGTAACTATTTTTGACACATGTTGATGAAGAAGGTGGATATCTTTGATAGCTCAGTGCAGTGGCCAGAAAAAAGTGGCTAAAATAAGCTGCAAAATTACACAATTGAAGATTTCATCATACTTTTAATATATCACATTTGACCATCCCTAATAACATGTCAACCAAAACTACTTGATGAGTAGTTTTTTGGAAATAACATTTTTTGATAAAAAATGGCAACAATTGCCCCACCCCAAATAAAATTGCAGATTTCATCATAATTTCAAAAGATTAACTTTAGTTCATCTATAGAAATCTGTATACCCAATTTCAAAGCTGTTAGACGAGTACTTTTTGAGAAACACGTTTTTTGATCAAAAATGGAAAAAATTGCCCCCGAAATTCAAAATTGTAGTTTTCATCATAATTTCTATAAATATCATTTAGTTCATCTGTAGGAACCTGTATATCAATTTTTAAAGCTATCAGATGAGTAGTTTTGGAAATACACATTTTTTGACCAAAAATGGCAAAAATTGCCCCCATAATACAAAATTACCAATTTCATCAGAAATTCAATATATATTACTTAGCTCATCTGTAAAAACCTTTATACCAAATTTCAAAGCTATCAGACCAGTACTTTTTGAGAAACACATTTTTGACCAAAATGGCAAAAAATGCCCCAAAATGACAAAATTGCAGATTTCATCATAATTTCAATCAATATCATTAAGGTTATCTGTAGAAACCTGTATACCAAATTGGAAAGCTATCAAATGAGTGATTTTAGAAATACACATTTTTTGACCAAAAATGGCAAAAATTGTCAAAAAAATACAAAATTGCAGATTTCATCATAATTTCTATAAATATCATTTAGTTCATCTGTAGGAACCTGTATACCAAATTTCGCGACTAATTTCGCGAGATATGACAATGGATTGTACACCTCTAAAAATATTTACTCGTTCCGTTACAAATAGTATTCTTCAGTTTTTTCGATATCATCATGAAAATTGCTGATAACCAATTTTGTGACTTAAAAATTCTCAATATTAGTAGTAGTAATCTTTATTTCACTTCAGGCCACCGGCCCTATGTGTTATGATATAAATTCAAAAAAATACATTTGGTCAAAGGTACACACAAATTAGACATTCGCCTCCTTTCGTGCTTCAAAAGCATAAAATATAAATCTACTCATATTACGGATAACATCTGCCTTATCTGTGCTTAGCAATTGTACAAATTTGTCTATACTTGGTATTACTTGGTAGTAAGCAGGAATATATTTTTCCCTGAGTTCCTTATTCAAGGGGCACACTAGTAAAAAGTGGAATTCATCCTCAATTGTTTCGTTGTCGCATGAACAAACTCTTTCTTCTCTTGCACTTCTACAACGTCTACCTTTCTCGATATTTAAATTGTGCGCTGAAATTCGGAATGAAGTAAATACAGTTTTGAAAATTGATTTCATTCGAATACACAAATACTTTTCTATGGAAAGCGACGTTTTAAATAATGAATATGTTGCAAGTCGACTGTAACTGTTTACAAGGCCATGCCAATTTTGCATTTCAATGTCTGTGCAGCGTTGTTTGAACAAAAATAGAAACGCCTGTTCGTTGCCCACTCCTTGGTTGAACCAACACTCAGCAAAGCCATAAGAAAAAAGTATATTTTTGAAAGCTGTTGCCCAACATGATTTACCTTGCTCTGCCATTTCATATTGCAAACAATATGCATGGTAAAGATACCTATTCGATTTCATTTTTAAAAGCTTCAACCAATATTTTAACATTTTGGGCAATCTCTTTGATCTAAGTGTAGTTCTTCCAAGTTCACCCCTGGCCGCAACATCTACGACACAATTTTTCTGTCTTAAAAGTCTCTTACAATATTTGACATGAACCCTTTCTACGTTTTGCCCTTCTACATGTCCCCAGATCTCACATGCATAATTCAAGATCGGGAGTATTTTAGTGTCGAATATTTTCAAACAAATGTCAATAGCTTCGTCTCTCAAATAATCAATCTTTGTACAGAGCATGAACAGTGATTTAGACGCTTGATCAGCCAGAACCTCCTGTGCTTTCGTCCACAAACCACTGCATGAAAAGACTAAACCGAGATATTTAAAGTATACTTAACAAATCACGTCTCAGTGAAAATAGTTTTCTCCTTATAGCTCTTGTACGTGGTGCAAAATCTTCATCGATGGAAATTGTTGACCCTTTCAATTTGAACGCACTGCTCAATACTTGTTGCTTGTCCTTGAAGTATGTGTACATGGCAACAATTGGACGGAAGCCACGTACAAGTGGAGCATTGGTAATACGATGCACTCTTTCAAATGACATGCCTTTATCGATATCCAGCTTGTCTCGAATTACTTCTTTAATTTTGTTTTTCTGAAGCTTCCCAGTCTTCGCTTGCAGTTTCTTGTTCCACGCCATAGAACACTAAATTACATCGTCGTGTTCTGTTGCTGAGTTCATCGTTTTCTTTGCGTTGTTTTTCAGATCTTTTCTTGTCTGTGTTAATTCCTCTTTTAGACTTTTCAGTTCGTGTTTGTCTGTAGCTTGCTCCAACTTATCTAGTCTGACTGAGTGTTAATTACTTTGCTCTTCTATGCTATTCAATGTATCTTCAATGTTGTCCATGCGCTTCTCCAATCTGTCAAATTTTGCTTTGATTTCTTTCGAATCTTTTGCCAATTCATCAAGTTTATACATAATACATTCCACATCCTCTTTGGTTACTGGGCTATCTGCAGAGGGTTTTGCTCGGGGTCCTGGGTTCACTTCAATATTGCCAATAGTCAATAATACCAAGAAGCAATCCGAATCGCAAGGCTCACCTTCGTGTCATTCCATTGAAGATTTGCATACACGTTGTCGTTGATCATGTCTTTGTTCGCCCGAGCAGGGTCGCCGCCACCAAAAATACAATTTTCGCCCTATACTGGGCCAAAGTGACCCCCATTTTCTCTCCACAAGTTCCAGACTATTGTTTACAACTACTGGCAATCTATGGCAGGAAAACCATAGCCTTTTTCGAATGAAAATAACGGGCTGGTTTTCCGACGCCTGCAGACAACCTGTTGCACGGTTTGGCAACCTTTGACCTCTCCAATTTTGTTATTGAACCTCTGCATTATAGTCTGTGCCCTTCAATTCGTGATTGATATCAGCAAGTTAAATTGTATTATTGGGTTGATCGAATCTGATGTCATCAGCTGATAAGAATTCCTTATTAAGGACGTCACACTGTAACACTCTCAATCATGACAAAGTCAATGTAAAAATAATTTCAGGAATACATTCTTAATTTTTTTAACATGTCAGATTGTTTTTCAAGTTTACAGAAAGTTAATTCTGACACACTTTTTTACATCTGATTGCCTGCACATTACAGATATAGCCTGAACTTCATCGTTGTTTGAAATTGGATACAAATATGCTACGTGTCATTGAGTCCTGCCATAGACCCTCGAGGAAAGCGGGACAGGCAACTGCTGTGGTTTCTTTGTGCGATCTATCTTGGAATATATTTAGTTTATTTGCCAAGCGGTCCCCGACAACAGTGCTTCGTACTTAACATTGAATCTCAATAACGATCAAAATGACGTTCTGAATATGTACACCCATATTTGCTCTTGCATGGCACGTTCCGAGTTATGACACAGATAACTTTGAGGGTTTTTTTATAATACTAGTCATGGTGAATGTTCTGGTAACGATGAAGATCACATTTTGGATTCTAGCCGAAGCTAACAGGAAAACACCAGACGATAAAAACTGTGTACATTTAGCCACAGACGCTACCGAAAACTCTAGCTAGGTATCGACATCTAAAGTTTACATTCCCTAGCACACAAATCTCTGGTAACAAGAAACATTTACAAGTTAGACACGGATACACTTTCCCAGTCCAGCGAAACGAAAATCTGACCTTTATTTCACCTGTCACGCAAAATTTTGCGAAAATCAGAGAATATAAAAACTGACTACTCCACACGAGCTCAAATACACGACCTCTATTATTTTGGTATTGTTTTAGCCAATCCTTCACACAAACTTGACAAAATTCATACAGGTTTTCAAAAATAGTCCACATCAGTCATAATCTTTTTTTCTGCTCCTTCACTTTGAGAATCTACAACATGCGCACTCCTATGCAAGTTAACTGTGGCAAATATCTAATAATCATTTACAGTTTATTTGTATCGCAGGGAGCGCGCCGTCGGTATTTGCTTTGCAGTGCAATATGCTAAAAACATTATGGTATAACGTTAAATTAATAGGCGCTCTTAACCCGGACTAATTTTTTCTCTGAAACAAGATACTAGTATTTTACAATCGAAGAAAATATTGCTGTCTTTAGCTGTACGACTTCGCAAGATAAACAGAATGTAACGAAATGTTTCAAAGACGATATAGCAATGTAAAGCGTACTGAATATTCTTTATAAAAAGAGAAAATTATATCTCTGAAAGCGCTAACATATATTTCGACCGCATAATTATCGAGTATTTTTCCCTCGTACACTATCTCCAAAAGGATCGAGTTCCAGCTGTTTTAGGAAATAATAATCATTCTACTCTATTGCTTTGTTATAATATATGTATCGTGTTTGTCAAAAATTGAACATTGATGAGTAGCTATTTGCTCCCCTCTTTCCCGCCATTACTTGCGCCAGGCTAGACCATGTTGCAGTGAAAGGCTTGAGCCAGACTTCATCCGCAAATACATGATTATGTATATAATCAAGAGTTATTTGCCTAAACAACAATATTGTTAGGTGAAGGATGAGATTCGCATACTTTTTTCAAAAGTAAGCAATTAAGAAACCAGAGACCGTTGTCCAGCCATCCACAGCATCGATCTGTCGATTTTCACTTCGACTTCTGTAAGACACTGACGATGATATGGCCACCACATATGTAGTAACACTCTACCACTCGAATGCATCCAACGTAAGCTATTTATATACATATCTAGGCAATTCATGAGCAAATTAGGTGTTTGGCGGGAAAGCAGTCATCCCCTGAACAGCTATTTATTATACTGCCTTCGTTACGCGCAGTCGAGCTCTTTGAAAGGGCAGTTTAATTTTAGTAACTAAACGCCTACGACAGGAACTCACGTGATTTAAAAAAAAGACGATACTGTTTCTTTCATTTTATGAGTGTCATTCTAACTTTCAGGAATACCAATGCATATTATCCTTCTCTAACACAGTACAGGACAGGTCGTCTCTGAAGTCTATATATTAACGCCATTCATAAGCTAATTATATATTTTGGCAAAAGAGTTCTCATCCACAGTGCAACCATAAATTATGTGTTCCTTGCGCATCACCACGCATAATTTTTTTTATAGTCACAAAATGACGCCGGCATTGATTCGTATGAAAAATTATCAAGTCGGGCCACACTCTCACAACTAAAATCTTGTCTATTGTGTCGATCTTTCTGATGAGTTGTTAGGTTCTTCTGAAAGGTGCTTCTATTACCCGAGCGATTCATCTTACACCCGGATAAGGTGAAAATGCAATACTTAGAGTATTTACGTTGTTTTGTTTTGTCTGTACGCATTTCATATGTAGCTTTTGTGATTGAGATTTTTCTTTTGACGGAATGTCAATATATATTATTTGCAAGATCATGTGACGTATCAGAAAATGTTGGCAACTTTTAAATTTCGTCAGTTATAAAAAAGTCATTACATCACATGTTTCGAAAGCTGATATATTTCACTTATATTTTGACCTGGACTAAAATTTCGGCGGGAAAATAGTAGAGTTGTTTGTAACTGCCATCCTACTGGCATATGCTAAAGATATGCCCTCACACAGAATTATAATGCCCACTGTCCTCCAATATCTCTTGTCTGCCTGCTTCACACCACTGAAATTCCCCAACGACCACCAGATGTACATATTCCGATATAAATGTTAAATTTTACACAATTATGAGCGCAGCACTATCTTTTGATTAGGCGTACGTGTGTGGCAAGCAATATCACAGCAAAACTGTGCAAGTGACATTGAAGTGACCTTGGGACATAGCTCCCCTTTATGTTAGGCACTAAATCTACCCTAAATATCAACCACTGCTTTCTCGTTTCTCCTCCTATTATCCGATAAAAATAATATCACATGTCAAATACGTTTTTAAAGTTTACAGACAGTTAATTTTGACAAAATTCTATCATCTGAGTGCCAGTACCGTAAAGCTATGGCTTGAAATTCATCTTTGTTTGAAATTGGGTCAAATGTGTTACGTGTTATTTAGTCATTACCATCCTTTACACAAATATGACCAAATTTAAAACAGATTTTAAAAAATAGTCCCAATTAACTTAATCTTTTTTTTTTTGCTTCTGTACTCTGATAATCTACAACATGCGCGCTCTGATGCAAGTTAACTGTGGTAAATATCTAATAATGAGATTTATTACAAAGGTACTGTTTTCTTTTCTTTTCTATCTTTTCTTTACTTTGTCCTTCTGTTAATTTTTAATGTCGACCTTGTGGAAGATCGGCCTTATTGGCCGAACATTTTATCGACAGTAAATAAAGTTAAATAAAGATAAACAAATAAATTTGCATCGCAGAGAGCGCACCTTCGGTATTTGCCTTGCAGTACAATATGCAATAAAACATTACACTATAACTTTAAATTAATAAGCGCTCTCAACCTCGACTAGTTTTCTTTGAAAGAAGTTACTAGTATCTTAAAAGCCAATTAAATATTGCCATCTGAAGCTGTACGACTTTGAAGAGAAACATACAATGAAAATCTTACTGAATATTTTTAATAAAAAGAATTAATCATATCTCTAAAACTGCAATATATACTAAGACTGCAAAGTTATCGTGTATTTTTCCCTCGCCATCACACTAACTCAGACAGTATCGAGTTGCAGCTCTTTTGGGAAATAATAATTTGACTGTGTTCCTTTGTTTTAATATATGTACCGTGCTTATCAAAAATTTAACATTGACGAGTAGCCAAATTCTTTCCGACCGTTACGTTCGCCACGCTAGACCCTGTTGCAGTGAAAGGTGTGAGCGAGACGTGATCCGCAAATACACGAAGCACTAAATGTATATATAATCAAGAGTAATTTGCCTAAACAACAATATTGTTGGATGAACAGTAGAGTCGATTGGGATAGGAAAAAAACAACATTTGCATACCTTTTCGAAATTCGTCAATCAAGAAATCACAGTCCGTTGTCCAGCCATCCAAAGCATCGATCTGTCGATATTCAGTTCGACTTCTGTAAGACACTAACGATGATATGGCCACCACACTTGTTGTACCACTCTACCACTTGAATAGATTAAGCATAACCTATTTATGTACGTATCTATGCAATTCATAAGCAAAGTAGGTATTTGGCGGCAAAGCAGTCATCCGCTGAGCAGCTATTTACTATACTGTCTTCGTTATGTGCAATCAAGCGCTCTGACAGGGCAGTTTAACTTTAGTAACTAAACTCCTATGAAAGGGAGCTCACGTGATTCAGAAGAGACGATAGTCGTTGCGTTCTTTCACTTTATTAGTAATGTCGTTCTAACGTTAAGAAAGATTAGAGCACATTATACTTCTCTAACACTAGACTGTAGGACAGGACGTCTCTCAAGTGTATATACATTCATAAGCTAATTATATTTTGGCAAAAGAGTTCTCATCCACAGTGCAACCATAAATTATGTGTTCCTTGCGCATCCCCACGCTCTTTAAGATACAAGTGTTATTATAGTAAGAAAATGACGCCGGAATTGATTCGTGTGAAAAATCTTCCCACCCGTTTCTCACACCAACACCTAAAATCTGTCTACCGTGTCGATTTTTCTGGGGTGTTGTTACTCTCTTCTGAAAGGTGATTCTATTACCCGAGCAATTTATCTTACATACCGGCCTACGGTTAAAATTCAATACTTAGAGTCTTTACGTGTTTTTATTCCTTTTTGTCTGTGTGCATTAGTATTCGTAGCTTGTGTGTAGTTTACATTAGTCTTTTGTCGGAATGTAAGTTGTTTGCAAGATCATGTGACGCAATAGAAAATTTTGACAACTTTTAAATTTCGTCAGTTTTAAAAAGTCATCACAAAAATGTTTCGAAACCTGATATATTTTTTCATTTTTATTTTGACCAGGACTAAAATTTCGGCGGGAAAGTACAGTTGTTCGTTACTGCCCTCCCACTGGCATATGCGGAAGATATGCCTACTCACTGAGTTATTATGCCCCCTGTCTACCGGTATCTATGGTCTGCCCCCTCCCCATAACGGCTCATGTTCAAGCTCACAACTGCCTTCTCCCCACCACTGAAATTCCCCATCGATTACTAGATAAACATATTCCGACAAAAAATTAATTTTCAGAATTATGAGCGCAGCACTATCTTTTGATCAGGCGTACGTGTGTAGCAACCAATATCACCGCAAAACTATCCATGTGACCTTAGGACATTCCTCCCCTCTAGGTTAGGCGCTTAATATCCCAAGAAGATCAACCCCTGCATTCCTCTTCCTCTACCTATTTTCCAAAACTCACCGCCCACTGAAATTCCATGCCCGCCCACTGTAAATATTTACTTTTAGGCCTACCCCACAAGTGCCCGCCCGCTGAAAAAGCGCACACGAACACCTTTCTGCCAGAACAGCTTCGTTGGCGGTACATGCCTTTTGTCACATATACGGCGCATTACTGGAAGTGACGGGTAATTGGCTGCACGTAAGGAGAAACAAGGAGAAAAATCTGAATTTTGCCCATCTATATCGATACCATGTCAGAATTAGTTCGAAAGTTTCTCTAGTTAACTACCGTTAACACATTTAGGAGATCTAAAGCCGTATCACAAGATTGTTTATAAAATCGAGTGAAATACGCACAATGGGGAGACCACACCGACTTCTAGAACTCCAGCCGACTCAATATGACGCTAACGACAGTGAGACAAGCAAACAAAGAGGTAGAAAGCATGACACCAAACCAATATCACGCTACCACAGATTACCACCTACAATCAGATACTGACATTAACTACAGTGCTAGTAAAGCGCTCGTCAAGTCGTCTGATAGTAATCAAGAAAACGAACAACGTCGCCTCAAGAATTATCATGTGAACGCCGCGGAGAAAGATTAAGGCAGCTACTTATATCACAAATCAATGATGAGGGTAATGTTGAGGATAAAGATATTGAGGGAAAAAATCGAAAATGTCGACATCAAAATTGAAAGCGTGATCATTTGATAAATGTCATTGAATACCGTGCTAAACATAACACGTGATAACCGGAAGAAACTCTTCGTGAAGCAGCTTTTCAAAGTTTGAAGTTGAATCTAGTCGCAGTCATAGGTTCGCCCACTCATAGGGTTCTACTTTAGGGAATATAATCATGCAGGACTTGTCGAATTTTGCTAACTTTATTTTCTGGTACTGTAAGATCACCCTCTTTCATAGGTTAATACTCTGGACTTGTATGCAAACGAGGCATCTCTCTCTCTCTCTCTCTCTCTCTCTCTCTCTCTCTCTCTCTGAAGTGTTATACACTGATGACGAGCCGTTGTATTTTGTTGTTATATGATGAGACACGCGTAGAAATGTTATGGTTGTTTGTTATTCTCTCCTCGATTGGATAATTATTCCAGTACAATACTAGTGATTCGCCTGTAATACCTTGAACGTATTTGACCTAATCGGGAAAGGAATTCCACGGAATTTTTGTAGAAGTACTCCGGTATTAATGTTATCGCGGTGTTTGTTTGATGCTATTTTGGTATTGATGTTGTGTTGTTGTTGTTTCTGGTTTTGTTTTTTATGGTGATTTTTGAGAAAGAGCCTCACAATGTGGCACAGCAGTTCCTATTACTGCAGTCTGACGATGCCGAGCGGTCGTTGCTATGGCGACTCCAAGCCGCTGACACCTTCGACCATGATGTTAGGATAGTTCACACATATTGTCAATAACATCACCCTTAGGAAGGTCATCCACCTTCGAGTTCTCAATGAACCATCACCTTTCAGACATACTAGAATGCAGAAGAAGATTCATTTCAAGACTTTATATGTCACGTTTACCATGCTATAATAAAACTCTAAAGTAGTGTTTATTACCACTACAGAATTGCTGGGGCAGCGTCAGTAACTGAAAGCATAACGATAAAGGCTGGTGTTTCAGCTCGTATTTCCAAACTACGAGCGATTGTAACAGAAGAATACTCAGAAGAATTTTTATTTCTCGATTCAAAACAAAAATACAAGCACAAAATATTTTTATGGTGTCTAGGTTTTGTGCATACCTATTAATCGGTCGCTTATCAATAGAAGGCAAGCGCTGGGTTTATTGTCTGCTAATAACTAATGTTACAACAAATGTTGTAGTGTAATTGTTACGTTACTCGCTTGATATACACATAAATAACGCTCTGCCCGGTGTCACCGTACATTACTTATACAAACACCAAGCATGACATCCAAAAATATCAACTTTTGTTGCCAGAGATGAAAACACTGTGAGATAACTTTTTTCTAATAAATCTTCATGAAATTTGAATATTTTGTAATTTTTATTGGTTAGTTTCATTTTATCAATGAAGCTATACATTTATGTATTAATATCATTAAACGTTATTAAGGTACAAAAATAACATTTCGACAACAATGCTCACTACGTTACGAGGACGTTTTTCTTTCGTTTTTTCCTAGTATGAAAAATATCAGGGGTTTGTCATGTTATTAAAAACGAACATTTATAAATTTTAAAAAAATCAGAAAAGAAGACAACTCACATTTAGAAATTTCAAAAAAAAATCAGAAAGGAAGACAACTCCTTAAAAAAATATGTCTATTAGGATCGAAACTAAAAATATTAGCGGCAAAAAGATGGGAATAACTACAGTCATACCGATATTAGTCTTTTCTAAGTATTTTTTTCAAAACACCATCCTGTGTATTATCATTATTCTTTAATTCCCTAGCCCGATTTCAACAATGTATGAAATGGAAATGCTCACGTGTTTCATTGTATATTAACGTTGTGAGTAACGTTAAACTTTTGCCATTTATTTGCAACTTCATTTAAAGCTTAATGATCAACATCATGATAAATATTCACCATAGATTAATTATAAAAGTCATCGATAATATAAATATGTAATTAGCTGAATTAATAATACTTAATTTCTTTGATTGCTCCCATTGTATCACCACTTTATAAAGCAACTGTAGTTGCCCTTGGTCAAGTTCTTCAAGATATATATACCAAACTGCGAAACCTCATTGGATATGCAAATTATTAATTAGCTGACATGATAATGCTAAATGACTTTATCTATTGCTTCACCAGTTATCATAAATTTACATAGCATGTTTGCCAAATAATCGCAATCATACCAATCCGTAATCCAATGACAGTAGGTCAGAATTCGTAAGACAATAGTTGTAAACACAGACACAAAAGAGCACAGAACAGACAATAAATAGACGGTACACAAACAAAGTCATATTTATGAAAGAAATATATATGGACCTCTGGCCAGAAGACCAAGAAGTGATGTCAGGTGTTTCAAAAATAGTAAGCGCATCCTGGCCCACATGTGGCACCCGCCATATATCAATCTATAAGTCAGATAGGTAGTGGTCACTAACCAAATTTTGTCCAGTAAATCGCGCTATATATCCTTAAATAGGAAATGTCATTAAATATGCAAATTGAGAATTGGCTGAAGTGAAAATGCTTAGTGACTCTCAGTAATGTTATATTATAGTATCTTTGGTGTACATAGCAAGTTTCGTCAAGTTTAGTCAAGTCAATCAAGACATATAACCCTAATTAGGAAAGTTCATAAAATATGCAAATTAGGAATTGCCTGAGATAAAAATGCTTAATAACTTTCATTGGTTTTATACCATAGTAACTTCAATGTAGATAGCAAGTTACGTCAACTTTGGTCAAGTCAATTCAGATAAATATCCCTAATTAGGAAAGTTCATTAAATATGCAAATCATGCATTATCATTCACGTCACCCCTTAATATCTTTGCACAGCTTATATATCTTCATTTGATCAACATTTGAGGCATATGTCATCAAATTGTGTGCAGTCGTTCTCAATGTATATCCATTTTTTCTAAAATCGTTAATTACGCAAAAGAGCCAAAAGTATGCAAGCCACAGTCACCGAAAACTAATCACTTCTTCCCATTTGCTAATCAATTCAGTAAACCGGATTTGATTTTGATCTGATAAGCCATTTTTGAGATATCGGAGCAACAGGCAGATAGACAGAGAGACAGACAGACAGACATCGCTGCGACATAAGCTCATGTGTGTGAACACGTTACTTAGAAACTTAAGAGTTGTTGCACATTTCACTTTTTGTATTTAGTGGCAGATGCATGAGCAGATATATGGTGTTTGTTTAAATGAAGTCAACATGGCTACAAATATGCTAATTACAAACAAACCTTTCAACCGTTGTTGAAATAAAAAAAAAATAACACTAAGACACCGACATAATCAACGGGTGCATTTCGATTTTCCCATAGGTAAACTGTCTTGTCAGTTCGTTTCTGAGTAATGGTAGATACACGCTGACCTATTTCTCCCATATTCATGTACGCTAAGCTTCGTGTCTTTCTATTTACAAAACTCGACACAGACAGATGTATTACCTCGAGGCAATCTAGGTTTTGGATGGTGACTGAATGGAGGTTTATTCGAAAGCATCCATTGTGACCAGATGAAAAAAATGGTCAGGAGTTCATTGACAGAACTTACAAAATGAAAAACAATGGACTAGCGAGCTTATTAGAGGTTTGTTAGTCTCTGTTGGTAAAAAAAAAAATTATTAACTTCATTCAACAAAAACAGAACTCTGCTCGAAACACTTGCTAACCTTTATCTTTAGATGTTTACTCTTTATGGCCACAGGACAACACGCCTCAATTATCACAGAGAATGCTTATTCACTGTGTGGTCATAAATTATACTATGTTGTTGCAGCATCATCACACTCACTGAAAGCGAAGTCTAATTTTAGTAACCACTCTCTGAGAAGGGTGTTTTTTGAACAAGAGGCATTAACTTTAGCAGTAGGGGGATTACTGTCACACGCCGGTCTGAGCAAATATTTACACCTCTGCGTCCATACACCATTGTGCCTCTGTTGTATATTTTTGTTTATCATGCAACCGTTCTCCGGGATTTACTTTAAGAATGCCTGTTTGTAATGTCTATCTTGCATCAGTTATTCAATAAAGAAAACAAAATATATCACTACGCTTTTTCAGAAATGTTTAAACATTCTTTTCACCAAATTACATCACACTAGCCTGAGCTCATAAGCTCGAGCAGCTATGTGATTTCAATAAAGTGACAGTTTGTAGTAGATGGGTTTTAGATAAATAAATTTTAAGATACACCTCTTTGTCACACGTGTTGATAGCCTAGTACAGGCTAGCGTGCGGCCAGCTCCTGAGATCGACTACTCCACGCTGCAGCGTACTTTGTGCCACCGGCGGCAGTGACCGGGCAGGTGAGCCTTGACACAAGACGACTGCAAGCGCGCGTGGAGCGCCCACACTGGCTGACGCTATCGAATAGTGCGATATGTTTTATCCAAAACGAAAATATATGGATTCTTTTTGATTAATATTCATTTTTTCAATTTGATTTAGCAGTTTTATAACTTAACCGTTTTGTTCAGTGATATGTTCCGACAGAATGAGATAGGTCACATTCTCACCCCTTCATTAGAGTTCGTGTTTCGATCATTCAAAGTCAAAAGACAGAGCACTGTACAGCTTGTTTTGAGAACGGCCGCTCACAGCTCATATTTTTGCCGAAAAATAACTGTCAAAGTACCGTATTCTTGCTTGTAAGGGAAATATTCCTGCTCTACAATAATATGCAAATATCACGGATAACAAGTACAAGCTTTTCTGGTAAAAGTCTGTAGTCTACGACGATGGAGGATATTTTAGTCTTTTGTCGCTTCTCTGTTCGTCGTTCAAGAAACTAGAACAACTTTGCAAGATCATGCCTTTGGTCCCGCCCGGACTTTTAAGGGAAAAGGCGATGTGCTCTACTAGTACCTAGCTTCTAAACTCAAGTTGCAGCACTAAGTGTCTAACATA
Source organism: Ptychodera flava (assembly GCF_041260155.1). Classification (NCBI taxonomy): domain Eukaryota; kingdom Metazoa; phylum Hemichordata; class Enteropneusta; family Ptychoderidae; genus Ptychodera; species Ptychodera flava. The sequence goes on from NC_091930.1 coordinate 8,128,587, forward strand.
ACATAGCTACACTAGCTACTTCAATGCAATCACCAGCTCACCAATTACAGAGGCAATACATGAAATACCAGAACAAAATACTTTTGTACCAAATGCCATCTGTAGAATGAATAATTTTTGATCAATTTTCAACGATGTAAACAATCTTGAAATTCTCATTTTTGATCATGATTTTTTTTTCTCGTAAAATGTTAGAGTCCTAGGTCCACCGCACGGCAGGTATGTACGCGTCAAGATTGGCGTGGCGTTTTACATATTTTATCACAATGGCGCCCAAACTGCACACCTGAAAGCGATTGGTTTTAGATGTACTGGCCGTATAACTGTTTGCAACGCTCTAGATATCAGATGAGATAGGGACAAATAGTAAAACCTAAAAAGCATGCAAAAGGCGGCTTTTCTTGGCCCCAATTATTGTTTACATCTCGGTCCGTTTTCACGGTCCCTTTGTCGCCTGACCTGGATTTGGCAACAGTCAGAATCGACGGTTGTCACGTGCCGGGAACGATTAAGAATAGTGCTACAGATAGCTTATTTCGCCCTGTTGTCTCGATCTCCCCAAAGGTACCACGCTAGGTAAAACGTTCACTTTTAGTACGCGCAGGCAATAATTATTTGAGGAGGGAAGGGCTGTGTCGTATAACGCCTCTGTCAAAAGTGGTATGCGACAATGTTGAACACTTAAGGCGCTACCAATCCGAACAAAATAAAATACTGCTCATTAAACAGGGCATTCATTCATGCTTATTTTGGATTAACTCAGGACACAGAATGAAGTAAATTTGACTGAGATTTGCAGATTTGCCACACGATATAGTCAACAGAAAAATAATATCATGACACACGTTTTTCTTTCTCAACTATATTTCTTGTGGTTTTCAGGAACATTATGATGTCGTCGTCAAAGTATAGTAGTGGTTGTTGTTGTTGTTCAATTAATGGTATTATATTCATACGCTGTGTTTACATGATAAAAACACGTGCAGGTTATACAGAGTCAGAAATTATTGAAATGAAGAAACATAAACAGCAGTAGAAGATTTTTGTAGTCCGGGGCTCAAAATTAATTTTTATAAGATAATCGCAGTGGGTAACCGTGTCCGAAATTTAGTAGTTCCAGGAAGATATCCAGATCAAAGCTTTACTGCTACTTTAAAATTTCCACTACAAAATTGCTACTACTGTCCTACTAACAAAGACACAAAAGAATATCATGCAGTCAGCCAAGTAACACAGTGATAGTGCGTGAAAGCACTGCCAAGTAAGAATACTGTAGAAAACGAGACCACAAAAACAGTACTTAAATAACTGTACATACTACTGTGAAGGCCGATTACACATTTTCAAACGGTCTGTGGGCATATAAATATCAAAACATACAATAAATTGAAGAACTAATTAAACATCTACTGATCGTCGCTCTAAGTCGTAGGCTGTTTTGTAGATCGTTGGTTGAAATGCCTCGGCCCACAGGTCAAGCCTGTAAGCTATAGGGTCTAAAGAAATACTTAATTTCTTTGACTGCTCTCATTGTATCACCACTTTATAAAGCAAGTGAAGTTGCCGTTGGTCATGTTCCTCAAGCTATATATGCCAAACAGTGAAAGCTCGTTAGATATGCGAATTATAAATTAGCTGACATGAAAATACTAAATGACTTTCATTATTGTTTTAAACTGGTATTATCAATGTGAATAGCACGTTTGCCAACTTATGTCCAGTTAATGAGTAATTCATCGTGTGATATCGATGACCATCGTTCGTCTTATGGACATTGCTAGTCTCACAAAACTGAAATCAAAACTTGTACTTGGGGGAGTTCAATCTAGGATCTGTGATTATTCATGGGGCGCGGATGCCGGCCATAATCTCTCAGTTTGTGTAAGAAGTTGAGAGTCACCGCCTACGTCACTGTAGAGACGTGCTGCATAGAGCCTCGTCCATGAGTTTTACGCTTGCAAAATGGCGGTTTCCGGGTAGTCATATAGGGTAAGGCTAGAAAAAAGGTAATATTTCAGTGCATTTTGAGCGGATTTCTGGTCGTGGTGAGTCCCTAATAACCAAGCTGTCGATGAGTGTTGGCAATGTGTAATTTGGATGGAAACTTTTTCGAAATATTGTAGTACAAACTTGCACAAATGATGCTTGCGGCGGATATTGACGCTAGTCTATGGAATATCCCATAGCTGTGGCGGCTGGGTTAAAATCGTAAAAGTCAAAACCAGCCCGTAATAGTCTAGTCGGAAGGTAGGGTTCCCATGCACCCCATGGATGTATTTTTTTAACCTACATTTTTGTAATACTTAGGGTCTATATTTAATGAATTTTGATGTTCCCAAAATCAAATCGTGTCCCATGGGGTTCATTTGGCGCCATCTTTGCCGCCATCTTGGCCGCCATCTTGGATTTCAACAATGGGGTAGGGGTCACATATCTACCGCTCGACGGAAACAGAAACAATAAAATACTATAAACGTTACATTTTTAGAAAGCCAAGATCATGGCCTTTTCATTGATATATAACTTAATAGGGATTAATTAATATCCGAACGTCGATTAGACTTTATATCGGTCATTGGCCGTAAATCGTAAAATTTGCGAAATTTCACACCCAATAATTAAGTTCCCGTTCCTCCAAACAATTTTTCTTAAGGTATTTATATATTTTTTGGAAGAACTCAGTGCAATAAACAAGAAAAACAAGATTAAAAGTATGTGTCTTGAGATTTAGTGGGTGCATGAGCTTGTTTTCTTATTACGCGGTATGCCACATATCCGTGTGTAACATAAGGGGTAGGGGTAATGTTTCCCTTTCTGTTTCGAATCATGAATGATGAAACCATAAAAATGTTACATTTTTTGAAAGTGCTGCATCAGACCTTTCTAAAAATATATAGATTTATGGGGAAAAATTGCATATTTAAAAGTTACAAAGCTTAAACCTTTCGGTTTGTGTCGATTTCAAGTGATTTTTAAGAACGAAATTACAACATATGGGGTAGGGGTAATGTTTCCCTTTCTGCCTCGAATCATGAATTACGAAACCATATAAATGTTATACTGTTTGAAAGCTCTGAAATTGGCCTTTCCAAACATGTATAGTTTTATTGGGAAAAGTCCATATTTTAAAGTTACAAAGCTTATGCCTTTCAGCTTGTGTCAATTTTTAAGTGATTTTTTAAGAACGAAATTACAACATAAGGGGTAGGGGTAATGTTTCCCTTTCTGCCTCGAACAATGAATTATGAAACCATATAAATGTTATACTGTTTGAAAGCTCTGAAATTGGCCTTTCCAAACATGTATAGTTTTATTGGGAAAAGTCCATATTTTAAAGTTACAAAGCTTATGCCTTTCAGTTTGTGTCAATTTTAAGTGATTTTTTAAACAAAATTATAATATAAGGGGTAGGGGTAATGTTTCCCGTTCTGCCTTGAACCATGAATTATGAAACCATATAAATGTCATACTGTTTAAAAGCTCTGAAATAGGCCTTTCCAAACATGTATAGTTTTTGGGAAAAGTCCATATTTTAAAGTTAGAAAGCTTATGCCTTTCAGCTTGTGTCAATTTTAAGTGATTTTTTAAACAAAATTATAATATAAGGGGTAGGGGTTATGTTTCCCGTTCTGCCTTGAACCATGAATTATAAAACCATATAAATGTTATACTGTTTGAAAGCTCTGAAATTTGCCTTTCCAAACATGTATAGTTTCATTGGGGAAAGTTGCATATTTGAAAGTTAAAAAGCTTAAGCCGTTCAGTTTGTGTCAATTTTAAGTGATTTTTTGAACAATATGCACAAAACAGTTAGTCCGTTGGCCAGGTATCGAAATCATCCCCTCTAAGGCATTTTACCCACTATGATTTTCTGTTAGCTAGTATTCTCAGGTGTCATAATCTGCTTATTTTCCATTTAACTGATGGTGTATGCGAGTGTAACGACTTGTTTGTGAAGGGCTGTCACGCCCTCGGTAGTAAAATAGGAATGGGTTAGGGGTAACATATTTACCGCTAGTCGGAAACAAAAACAAAAAAGTACCTTAAACAATACATTCTTAGAAAGCCCAGATAATCCCCTTACCATTGGTATACAACTAAATGGGGATAAATCGATATTCAAACATCGATTAGATTTTATATCGGACATGAAATGTAAATTGTAAAATTTGCTTAATTTCAAACCCAATAATTAAGTTCACGTTCCTCCAAACAATTTTTACAAGGTATTTTTATATCATTTGAAAGAACTTAATGCAATAGAAAAGTAAAAAACATTAAAAGAGTGTATCTTCTTGAGACTTATGGGGTGCGTCGATTGTTTACCTAATATATGGTATGCCGTACATCCTCTATAATATACATTTAAGGGATAGGGGTATGGGTAATGTTTCCTCTCCAACCAAACGCAGCGAATAAGGAAGCCACATAAATATCATATCTCTGAAACACTAACGCAGTTGTTTTTCCAACAAGATATGGCTTGATTGGTAAACTCAAAAATTATGCAGTGACAATGCCTAAATTAAAAAGTTTGTGTTACTTTACTGACATTTACTTGTTAAAAGGAACATAGAAAAATACTCTATAGGCACTAAATAGCACTAAAAAGCTAAAATGGTGGTTAATAAAAGACGTTTTACTCATTTCAATAACTCAAATTAGGGAAAGAAAGTTAACAGCTATAATATGTCAAGAATTATATATTCCAAACCCACAAACACTAAATTGGATGTCATAGTCGTCATGCCAAATTGATATGACAGCAGCAACAATCAATCCCTTTTCTTTAATTGTATCGCGAGAGATATATAGGCAATAAAGCACCACTTTGAAAGGATACCACACGGTTTCGACCGGTAAACAACATATACGCACTAACTTCAGTCGTTTGTATAAGGAGTGAAATGGTCAAAACCGAGCTCGAGTGGTGTACCCAACTTATAAGGGTTGTTTATCGCTATATTATATCAGTATATTGAAACTTGTGATGAAAATACAAACAATGTGAAAGAAACCCGCTTTGGAGATAGGAATGGCCAACTTTACAGTATACCGTAAATACATGCACAGTCACGTGACCGTCTGGGCAAATCAGAGCTAACTATTAATAGTGTTACTTTTAATACCACACGGGAACACGAGAGAATCTTTTATCGCTGAAAACCAATCACCATTAATCCACAATATAGCTTCTCCATAATAAGATAAGATGGATCGACAACACTTTACCTTCCTTACCAGAAAACAAGAGATCATAACCAATTTTTCGAAATTATTTTACAACGCAGAACACTATATACTCCCAATGAGGATTACATTTTCGACTGGGTACTAAAATTCAATAGTAAAATAATTCTGGAACTAAAACCCGAAAAGCCAAATGTCACAGAACGCATTCAAATTACGCAACTAAATAGTAAACAGAAGGCGAACAAACACTCTCTACACCAAGCAATAAGAAGGCGAGACATACCTCAGAAAATGACTAAAAAGGCTTATATTCCCATTGACACCTCAATGTTTAAAATGCCTTGTGAGTGAATCTATCATTAGTTTCTTATTATGGATGAATTTAACCAATGTTAGACCCTGACGTCTTTGAAGCAAAGACCCTACAAACGGACGTTTTAGGGTCAATGCTTGAAGATACCATTCCCACTACATGATCGAATCAGAGAGACTAGATTGATCTAACTTTCGAGCTAGATCAGCACCAGCAGCTGAGAAAAATAAGTCAACATAATCATCAGAGTAAAGCGAGGTAGACAACGGCTTCACACATTATACTCCACAGAGAGGACATTCTCACAAAAAGCGTTCAAAAGCTTCGTTAAGGTGAAGCACTACGAATTACGTCAAAATTAGGTTGTGGTGTCATTTTCTTGAAACTTTGCACAAATATTCTTTGAAGTTGTGCAAGTGCAAAAATGAAATAAAAAATGGGGGTCACCATGCTCGTTTCCATGGAAACGGACGTTAAAATGGCGTCGTTAGAAATAAATAAAAATGATATAATTCACTTAAACTAAAGAAAGCAATTATAAAACGCTTAGCAAATGAGTTAATTTTAATAAATACCAAGGATTAAGATCCATATCTATCGAATGTATAGTTTTCATGATGTTTGTAAAGAAATTTTAACATAAGTATCGATTACAAAATGACGATATCGAAATTATATCACTACTAATTTTCGAACTTTCTTCCTGTCGCTTTGAATGGTGTCATTTTGACCAAACTTGGCGAATAAAATCCTGACATAATACCATTTAGTTTACACTTTAATAAAAGGGTGTCACCACGCTACTTTTTACAATATCTCCAGGTGAATGGGTAATATGCGCCAAGTAAATGGGAGAGAAATGTTAATTTTGCGCTCATATTGAATAAAATCCAGCTTCCTAGGGGGTCAAAATATGACAAGGTTAAAGGTCACATGTATTTCTAAGAGACTGGGTCAAAAAATTAGGTAAAAGCGCAATTTCAACAATGACAGGTGATGTTAAATACATGCGCTACAAAATAACCCATTTGCGTCAGGCTGGAGTTAAATCTGCGCAGAAACGTTCTAAAGCGTGTGCGCGTCCGAATTCGTCGCCCTTTACCTTAAAGGCATTGTTCGCGATCCCAGGGACGGGCATGGCTGGTGGTGTGGCAAATGCAAAATGTTAGTCATGCTGAATCAAGGTGTAATCAAGTAATAGCTTATTTATAGATTGGGAAAATCCTAATCCTGATAGTAATGATGGAATATAAACTTTGTGAAAAGTTGAGAAAATTTGCCACTTCTATGATTTGTATGTTTTACATTCCATGTTGTACTAGCCTGTACTATACATGAACAGTCATACATACGGCAAGTATTCTGTGCTGTTCTTTTATAGTTAGGTCCCCGCAATCTAGGTCCCCGCAATCCGAGATAAATCTTTCTATATTGTCAACCATTCTCTTCGATTACTGTAATCTACTCCAATAAATTCCCATTTAACTCATTTGTATGATTACAGGGAAGCCTAAGCCTATCTCTTACAATCTAAGATTTGAGATATTTGACAACAATATGTATGCAATTTTCATATTTTTCAAAGGCCTAAATAACACACAGAAGAAAGTCATACTCAATGTTTTGTCCAATTGAAAGTCAAATTTTCACCGAAACAAGTAGAGGTGGCCATCTGTAAGCCAAACGAGAATTAATATTAGCAAAGATGGATATTAATTGAGCCTTTCCCATTCCGATCCCAGTTACTCATACAACGGGGTATAAGCGAAAGCCAAGAGTATCGAATGTGTTGAAACCTAGTGGCCCCTATTCAGTACCACGTAGCCTACAGGTACACCTTAAAGAATACTTACCAGGCCAAAAACCGAGTGTTGAATTCCTTCAAAAGTGGCAACACCTGGAAAGACACTGCGGCAACCAATTTATCACCCTGATCTCTAACTATTTACCTCTACACCCAATAAAGCACCGGGACACAAGACAGTTGTACATCACAAACTTAAGAGAGCGATCGAAGACACTCGCTACACAGAACGCAGGATGGAAGGCTGCAAAGACGATTCTTCAAATAGGCAAAAAGAGGCTAAAAACAACACAAACATTCACAGCAACGACGATAGGTCGGGTTTTCTTCCTATACTACGGTACAAAACCAAACCAAAGGGTCTTTCAAAGGCCACCGCACTTCCCTTAAAGCCCGGCTCGAAATGGACTGGGATCATGATTAGTGCCAAGTTTGGTTGGGCGTTTTGGGGCATGGCTCTGCATAATGAGTCTGTTGGTAACGGTTGCGATCGTTCGCATTATCTGCGGATCTGTTTGCTCTCAGATCACGCTCAGGCTCGGACTAATATAGATACGTACAGCCTTTGTTTCAGGGTTCGTTTCAGTCATGCCATGGCAAATACTCGAAATAAAAAGAAAGGAAAACTATCAACTTAATCAAACAAGAGTTTGCTTGAATGAATTTACCGAAGTTTCAGGCCATATCAACGTTCGTTATGTGAATGATTCAGCTGCTGACCGCCATGTACATACGGAATATTGGCGCCATCTAAAGTCGAATAATTATCAAAAAAATAAAAAGCTTATATCTGGGCTTTCTAAGAATGTATTGTTTATGGTACTTTTTTGTTTTTGTTTCCGACTAGCGGTAAATATGTTACCCCTAACCCATTCCTATTTTACTACCGAGGGCGTGACAGCCCTTCACAAACAAGTCGTTACACTCGCACACACCATCAGTTAAATGGAAAATAAGCAGATTATGACAGCTGAGAATACTAGCTAACAGAAAATCATAGTGGGTAAAATGCCTTAGAGGGGATGATTTCGATACCTGGCCAACGGACTAACTGTTTTGTGCATATTGTTCAAAAAATCACTTAAAATTGACACAAACTGAAAGGCTTAAGCTTTTTAACTTTCAAATATGCAACTTTCCCCAATAAAACTATACATGTTTGGAAAGGCCAATTTCAGAGATTTCAAACAGTATAACATTTATATGTTTCATAATTCATGGTTCAAGTGCAGAACGGGAACATTACCCCTACCCTTATATTATAATTTTGTTCAAAAAATCACTTAAAATTGACACAAACTGAAAGGCATAAGCTTTGTAACTTTAAAATATGGACTTTTCCCAATAAAACTATACATGTTTGGAAAGGCCAATTTCAGAGCTTTTAAACAGTATAACATTTATATGGTTTCATAATTCATGGTTCGAGGCAGAACGGGAAACATTAACCCTACCCCTTATATAAAAATTTTGTTTAAAAAAAATGACTTAAATTGACACAAACTGAAAGGTTTGAGCTTTATAACTTTAAAATATGGACTTTTCCCAACTAAACTATACACGTTTGGAAAGGCCAATTTCAGAGCTTTCAAACAGTATAACATTTATATGGTTTCATAATTCATGGTTCGAGGCAGAAAGGGAAACATTACCCCTACCCCATATGTTGTAATTTCGTCCTTAAAAAATCACTTAAAATTTACACAAACTGAAAGGTTTAAGCTTTGTAACTTTAAAATATGGACTTTTCCCAACTAAACTATACATGTTTGGAAAGGCCAATTTCAGAGCTTTCAAACAGTATAACATTTATATGGTTTCATAATTCATGGTTCAAGGCAGAACGGGAAACATTACCCCTACCCCATATGTTGTAATTTCGTTCTTAAAAAATCACTTAAAATTGACACAAACTGAAAGGATAAGCTTTGTAACTTTAAATATGGACTTTTCACATAAATTAAATATGGACTTTTCCCAATAAAACTATACATGTTTGGAAAGGCCCATTTCAGAGCTTTCAAACAGTGTAACATTTATATGGTTTCGTAATTCATGGTTCGAGGCAGAAAGGGAAACATTACCCCTACCCCATATGTTGTAATTTCGTTCTTAAAAAATCACTTAAAATCGACACAAACCGAAAGGTTTAAGCTTTGTAACTTTTAAATATGCAACTTTTCCCCATAAATCTATATATTTTTAGAAAGGTCTGATGCAGCACTTTCAAAAAATGTAACATTTATATGGTTTCATCATTCATGATTCGAAACAGAAAGGGAAACATTACCCCTACCCTTATGTTACACACGGATATGTGGCATACCGCGTAATAAGAAAACAAGCTCATGCACCCACTAAATCTCAAGACACATACTTTTAATCTTGTTTTTCTTGTTTATTGCACTGAGTTCTTCCAAAAAATATATAAATACCTTAAGAAAAATTGTTTGGAGGAACGAGAACTTAATTATTGGGTGTGAAATTTCGCAAATGTTACGATTTACGGCCAATGACCGATATAAAGTCAAATCGACGTTCGGAATATTAATTAATCCCTATTAAGTTATATATCAATGAAAAGGCCATGATCTTGGCTTTCTAAAAATGTAACGTTTATAGTATTTTATTGTTTCTGTTTCCGTCGAGCGGTAGATACGTGACCCCTACCCCATCGTTAAAATCCAAGATGGCGGCAAAGATGGCGGCAAAGATGGCGCCAAATGAACCCCATGGGACGACACGATTTGATTTTGGGAACATCAAAATTCATTAAATATAGACCCTAAGGATTACAAAAATGTAGGTTAAAAAAATACATCCATGGGGTGCATGGGAACCCTACCTTCCGACCCGACTATAAAAGGCAGGACTCCCGTCTGAAAACACCACAGCTATGGACCCACAGCAATTTGCTACCCAGGATAGAACAACACCGCTGTGTAAAACCCGTTGGTCAAAACAATTGATCATAAATTTCCTTTACTACAAGTTATGTATAGACGTTTATGTATCAATCACATCATCTAGGTTCACACTGGAAGCTATCTTATCGTGCTGTAGGTAAACATGGAGCGCTAGAAACGTGCAAATGGTATAAATATTGGGGCCATTTCATTTGAGCAAGTGCAACTGTTCTGTTATATAAATGTGCGCTAGGCTGCCGATCGTCTCTACAGCCGAAATCACAGTCCTCGGCAAATTGCACAGTTGTTCAGGTCCGATTAGCTTTCATTAATTCATTACAAAAGTTAGGCTAACTTTAGAATCAAACCAAGAGATTTAGTTTGCTCCGTGGGTTTGCAGTTCAGCCGGATGCGTTCACGTATACGCGTACGTGAACGTTAATTTAACGACATTGAAGTGGGACCGGGCCGGATTCGCTGCAAGCCGTCTCTTGTGTTCATACCGAAGCCATAGTATTCACATCATGTGGTGTAGGCGCTGCTCTCGATCATGACAGAAAAAACTGTCAAAATTTTGAAAGCTGTCAGATTTAATGCAACATATATCGGAAGAGATGCAACGGAACCGGAGGATCGCAGAGCCTGGAAGTTCGATTGTATACACGCAGACAACGACGACCTCGCCTGTCCTTTACGACCCGACATGACTTTGTAAAACAGATTCGTGATTGGTTAACTATGATGACATATTCTCATGAATAATTAATTAGCCCCCACTCACAGTTCTGCGGTTTCCTAGCGTAATCTACCAGAGGTGGATTTTTGCGTTGGTCTAGCGCAGCAGAAATTATGCTCTGGCTCGCGAGAATGTGCGACATAAGCTCACGTGTGTGTACACCTAAGTTAAAAACTTAAGAGTTGCTGCACATTTCACTTTTGTATGTGGCAGATGCATGATCAGATATATGGTATTTGTTCAAATGAAGTCAACATGGCTACACATATGCTAATGACAAACAAACCTTTCTACCGTTGCCGAAATCAAAAAACCACACTCAAGACACGACAGATTCAATGGGTGGTTTTCGATTTTCACTTAGGTAAACTGTCTTGTCAGTTCGTTTTTGAGTAATGGTAGATACACGCTGAACTATTTCTTACATATTCATCTACGCTACGCTTCGTGTCTTTTTATTTACAGTAGTCAACGCACACAGATATATGACCTCGAGGCAATCTAGGTTTTGAATGGTGACTGAATGGAGGTTTATTTGAAACCATCCAATGTGACCAGATGAAAAAATGGTCAGAAGTTCATTGACTGTACTTACCATATGAAAAACAATGGAGTAGCGAGCTCATTAGAGGTTTGCCAGTCTCTTTTTGGAGAAAAAATTATTAGTTGATATAACAAAGACAAAACTCTGCTCGAAACCCTTGCTTACTTTTTATCCGTAAATGTTCATTGTTTATGGCCACTAGACAACACGCCTCAAATATCACAGAGAATGCGTATTCACAGTGTGATCATAAATTATATTGTGTTCTTGCCGCATCATCAGACTGTCTGAAAGGCCAGTTTAATTTTACTAACCACTACCTGAGAAGGGTGTTTTTGAACAAGAGGCATTAACTTTTGCAGTAGGGGGGATTACTGTCACACGCCGGTCTGAGCAAATATCAACACCCTAACCTCCATACACCATTGTGTGCCGCTGTTGTATATTTTTGTTTCAATAAAGAAACCAAACATATCACTTCACTTTTTCAGAAATGTTTAATCATTCTTTCACCAAATACCATCACACTGTGGCTGAGCCCATAAGCTCGAGCAGCTTTGTAATTCCAATAAAGTGAGTTTGTAGTAGATGTGTTTTAGATAAAAAATTTTTAAGATACACCTCTTTGTCACACGTATTAATAGCCTAGTACTAGCCAGCGTGCGGACAGCTCCTTAGACCGACTACTCCGCGCTGCAGCGTACTTTGTGCCACCGGCGGCGCTGAGCGGGCAGGTGAGCCTTGACACAAGACGACTGCAAGCGCGGGTGGAGGGCCTGTACGACTGATGCTATCGAATAGTATGGTATGTTTTATCCAAGACTAAAATATATGGATACTTTTTGATTTGTATTCATTTTAAATTTGATTGAGCAGTTTTATATCTTAACTGCCTGCAAATCTTGCTCCACAATAGAAAAACTATCGAAGCTTGGCCGTGGAGTACTATGATGCAGTCAGAATCATGGAATTGTAATGGCAGCGACCATGTCGTCAAGACTTTTAAGCTTATCGTGCTGTATCTACGCATGCGTACAGTGAACCACTTGCGGCCGCCTTTGATAACAAGTACATTGTAAAATACTTTTCTCATGAATAAGAGTAAATTGTGCCAACTACTTAACAAAAGAGATGTTAATCTTCATATCACTGCATCATATTCACAGTAGAAACTTTCAAATCTTACGCCGCATACTTTTTGGACGACCAGATTCTATCCCGTACTGGTGTGTTTAGGGCCTCGAACGAGATATTCAGCTAAACTCTGGTCATCGTTCTAAATAGTTGGGACAATACCGTAAGCACAAAAGCTATCGCTTTCAAAGTTTCATAAATTTCATCTGTTGTGGCTTTCATTGTGACCTGAAGTTTTACCACCTGTGTATAGCTGGAAATAAGGTTTTATTAGTTTGTTCATTCATATGTTCCGACATAATGAGAGACTTCACATTCTCACCCCTTCACAAGAGTTCGTGTTTCGATCACTCAAAGTCAAAAGACAGAGCACTGTACAGCTTGTTTTGAGAACGACCGGTCATCGGCTCATATTTTGCCGAAAATAAACTGTCAAAGTACGCATTCTTGCTCGTCAGGGAAATTCTTCTGTGCCACGGATAACAAGTGTAAGATGTTCTGGTAAAATCCTGTGGTCTACGACGATGAAGTATCAACAATGTTAGTCTTTGGTTGCTTGTCTGTTCGTCTTACAAACAAATAAAACAACTTTGCAAGAGCATGTCTTGGTCCCGCCACAGACTTTTAAGGGAAATGGCGATGTGCTCCACGTGTAGCTAGTTTCTAAACTCAAGTTGCAGCACTCATGGTCCCTTTGTCCAACACTACAGTGCTACGCTAGCTACTCCAATGCAAATCACCACCAACCAATTACAGAGGTAATACATGTAATACCAGAACAAAATATGTTTGTACCAAATGCCATCTGTAGATTGAATAATTTTTAAATTTGATCAATTTTTAAACGAGGTAAACAAGATGCTTCGCTGAACTCTGCTGAATGAAACAGTCCCCGATTACGGTTTGTTTGAGCTTGATGTGCTACCAAAATTATGAGAAGTGGATATTCCAGAGCACACCCACCCCAAGGCATTTCTATTGAAATTTCACATCAGAGTTCACGTTTTCCGTGTTTTGTCCGCTTGACCTTTGATCCTCAGGTAACTCGTGACTAGAAGGTTTAGATTTAGATAGGGGAGAATCATGAATCTCAATGTAAATATATGATGTTGTAGCTGAAGGACAACGTTTGAAGTCGAGTCATTTATAGATCAGAGCATTGCCAATTTTCACCTGGGTCATCAATTTCAAACTGTGACCCGAAACCTTAACCTGGTATTTACAGCTACACTAAATCATACTAAAATGTCACCTTACTCCATTCATTCATTCTGTATTGTGAAAAACACACCAAGCAATAAATGATCGATGTTTATTCAATATTTATCTCTAGGCACCCCTAAAGATTCAAGTAGATGCCAAACTTATTTCACACTAAATTTGTACACTTGGTATTTCTGGATACACTAGATTATTTCTGGTATCAATAATTATTGATATCTACTTATTTTTGCCTGCATTCAGTTGTATTCATTCACGAATGTAGTATTTGAAATTTTATCATAACAAAAAACACTCTTTGCTACGCCGTTTTCTGGTTCTTGAAGGTGCCATAAATTGTTTTGAGAGAGTGGAGGTGCCACAGCTAAAGAAAAGTGTCAGTGACTTGTGTTGAAGAATGATATATGCAGAGGATGATGCGAGTCATTGATAAAGGAAAGAGTCAAGTGTTGAATTTATGACCTGAAATGACACAGTGTTGAAAATTATAACTGGAGGCCTACAGAAGTGTTGAAAATTAAATTGTCAACAAACGACAGTACAAAGGTCTAGCCTGAATAGCTTCGCGATCGTGGAAATGTGTCAGAACTTTCCCTCATTCAATATTTTCTTCATCATCGTTTCTTTTCTTTTCGTTTGTGTGAGCATAGACCCTCGAGAGTGTTTTTCTCGAGGGTCTATGGTGTGAGTTATATTTATACATGTAAGGCTGAAGCTTATAGGCCTAATACTTGATCAGTTGACAACTGATCAATTCATTAAAACCTAATTTTATGACAATGACTTTCTGTCATTATATTTTTTTGCATGTCCTATCATAAAACTAATGGTAACAAAATCTTTATGTACACTCAGTAGGTAATCCAACCTACTAATTTTCCAAATTTATCATGAAACTTTCATTCATTTTATATGTTTTGCTTGAAATGCTACATAAAACTCACCATATTTAATAGTACAAAGGTCTATCCTGGATTTCGTGGATAAGTGTCAGAGCGAACTTTCCCCCATTCAATCTTTGCTTCATCATCATGTTGTTTTTTGTGAGTTGTAATTTATACAACCTTTAATCAGTTGAAAAAGGATCAATTCATTAAAACCTAACTTATTGACTTATATTTGTCGACTTGTCCTGTCATAAAAACTGATGGTAACAAAATCTACATATAGGCCTACTCGTACTCAGTTGGTGATCCGACCTACCCATTTTCCAAACTCCTTATCCTGAGACTTCACTCTTTTACAGGTTTTAATTCCACATAAAACTTACCGTATGTGAGATTTATGCATTAAAAAGTAAGACTGTATATTTTAGTTTCCTGAGATATCCTGATATACATAAGGTCAGCTGAAAGTAGAGGCAATAAACCGAATGGATTTTATCGAACTTGATAGCCTACAACTCATAAGCGTTCTGTTATAAAAATAGACGCATATTTCTACTATTGAGATCAAAGTGTCAGTAAAGTGTTGTATCTCAACTATTTTGGAACATTTTTGAATAGAAAACATGCAATTACCACCATCCGTCATCGTTCGAAAGCGGTTTGGCATGATATGGATGCAAATTATCGGACAGGGCCTCACACTCTCAGCCTTCGATCGACTTCTTAGCCAGGCAACACGGCGCGGCGCTGCGAGTACCTCTGACGACTATGGGCCGGGTGGTCTATGCTGACTTCCTTCATCACCTCCAGTGGGTCAAACATGGCCATGGTGCAATGCAATGCTTTACGATAAGCACAGTGTGTGAACTAAATCAGAAAGCAAGTTTGATAGATTGTTTATCAAAGCTATAAAAAACGATATCGGCCGACCATTATCAGGACTCATTTCATTGACAACGAAAGATGTCCATCAAATGTTATCGGGGCCCAGGTAAGCTTACGCGTGGGTACAGCGTTGCTTCAAGTTTGATAGTCGATCGAAGGCCCTGGATCGAAGTTTGAGGCCGAACCTCGGGACTGACTTGTAGCAGTCCGAGGTTCGGCCTTCGGCCTCACACTTTCAATCGACAATCAAGCAACCGTGACGCTCACCACCTGATATCAACTCACTTCACTACTAGATTCTAGAAACGCGTACATCCTACGGTACACGCGTACTGTACATGACCAGTCAGCAAGTTAGAAAATATTTGTGAAAAATGCAAAGATATAATCGTCATTGGATAATAATGCATTTTGTGTCAGAATTTCAAAACTTCAGTAGTCGTATGAAAGCCGACACGCGACGGTAGAACTGCGTATGTATCCCCGCCCCACCGCGGCCCTAGCTAGCTCCGCTGCCCCGTTGAACACCTGACCTCAGCAGGTCACCGGGTCAGTAAACTTGTGATGTTTGGCGCGCAGAATACGAAAACCTGCCGCTTTTTCGTCTGCAAATTTATCATTTCCGCGCGTAACCTCTGTTGAGAGTTCCATGACCCCTATGGTTAACCACGCCAGGGGGCGCACACCGATACACTCGTAACATGTCGAGTTTTATACTTTTCGTCGTTAGGCGCAGGTAATTCTTCATTCAAACTGCGAAATATTGATAAACATACAAATTTGCAATATACCTTAGAGGTTAAATCAACCAAGATGTGCCAATTCTAAGCCATTTATTTGTTGTCCTTCTGCACCATAAAAGCACAGAACTGCATAGGGTAAGCGAAGGGGGTCACGTATCAATGGCGTTCGAAAATGGTGTCAGGCAGTAAATGGAAGAGCGTCACTGACGCGCTTGACCGACTGAGTAAAAAATACAGAAAAGTGCAATTTCTGCCGAAAATCGAAGAAATTAGCGCATGAAAATATTCTAAATTTAATGACATACAAATTAGGGGTTACCGACTCCAATTTTCTTTTGCAAAAATCGCTTTAATTAGCCATTTACCACCGGAACCTCCAACGGGGGTGCCGACGACTGACGGAATAAATAAACTTTCATCTCTCTCGCGAGACTGAAACGGGAGTTTAAAGAATCGCATTTTTAGTCAAATTTCGGGATTTTATCACACAATTTGTATACCACCATATTCCTGAAATCGTAGAGAACCTGGAGCACCAAAATCACGCCGTTCTTCGACCTATAGCGCGAGAACAGGGCAAAATAAGAAACGAGATTACAATCGTGCACCGGGAAAAGATTTTACTATATAGGAGTAATAATCTGAAAATTCTTATTATTGATCTTGAAATCCCTTTTTGAATAAAAATGTTAAAGGTCTAGGTCCTCCGCACGGCAGGTATGTACGTGTCAAGATTGGCGTGCCGGTTTACGTATTTTATCACAATGGTACCCAAACGTTGCACCTGAATGCGATTGGTTTTAGATGTACAGGCCGTATAAATGTTGCAACGCTCTAGATATCAGGTGAGATAGGGACTAAAAGTAAAACCTAAAAAGCATGCAAAAGGCGGGCTTTTCTTGTCCGCAATTATTGTTTTCATACGGTCTCTTTGTCGCCTGACCTGGATTTGACCACAGTCAAAATCGATGGTAGTGCTGACTTGGAATAGTTCTACAGATAACTTATCAGCCCCTGTTGTCTTGGGATCTCCCCAGGTACCACGCTAAGTAAAACGTGAACTATTAGTAACCGCAGGCAATAAATATTTGAGGAGGGAAGGGCTGTGTCGTATAGCGCCTCTATCAAAAGTGGTATGCGACAATGTTGAACGCTGAAGGCGCTATCAATTCGAACAAAATAAATAGAAATACTGTTTATTAAACAGGGCATTCATTCATCCTTATTTGGATTAACTTACGACAGAAAATGAAGTAAATTTTATTGAGAAAAACATGAAGCTATATATATTTTCAAATTTGCCACAAGATAAAGTCAACAGAAAAATAATATCGAAAAACCCCTTTTCGTTTCCCAACTCATGTATTTTTCAGGAATATTATGATGTGATTTTCAACTTATTGTAGTAGTAGTTGTTCAATTAATTGTATTACATCCGTACGCTCTGTTTACATGATAAAACCACGTAGACACAGTCAGAACTCATTGAAATAAATGAAACATAAATTAATAAACAGCAGTAGAAGAAAGAGCTTTGTAGTCCGGGGCTCAAAGTAAACTTTTTATAAGATAATCGTACAGGGCAACCGTGTCCGAAATTTACTGGTTCCAGGAAGATATCCGGACCAAAATTTTACTGCTATTTTTTAATCTGCTCAACAATTACTACAACTGTCAATCTGACGAAGCTAAAAAGAATATCATGCAGTCATCCTAGTAACACAGTGATTGTGTGGAAAGCACTTTCAGTTAGAAATATTGTAGAAAAAGATACCGCAAAAATTACGGTACGTAAAATAGTTTCGCATACCACCACTATTGTAAAGACCAATCAGATCACTCCAAGTCTGTGGGCATGAAAATGTCAAAACATACAATAAATCAAAGACTAAAACATTAACAGATCATCACGCTAAGTAGAAGGCTGTTGGGTAGATCGGTCGGTGAATGCCGTGGCCCACAGGCCAAGCCAGCAAGTGCTGCCAAGAAAAGCCATGGGCCAGTCTGAAGGCGTATGTGTTTCAGGGTGAAGCTCCCTCTTACCACATTCATAAATCCGGCAATTTAAAACAAATATATCATTAGAATATTATGGAATAGATCATTACCCAGTATTTAAAGTAACATTCAATTTGCTGGTCTTACCATACAACTATTCTTGACAATTATCTGTGATTGAAAAAAATACCTCGTTTGGAATCTTCAACACATCAGTTAAGGATAGAATTCGATCGTTCAACATGTATTCCACATTAGAGTTGAAACTGTCTTTTCTGTGAATATGATGCGCTGAAGAGAAATGTCACCTTTATTTAGTGTGCACATTTTATTCTGATTTACGAGAAAAGTATTTAATCAAGGTAATTTTGTCTAGATTTTATAATTCTCGGAAATAGTGTTAATATAGTCGGAGTCTGGAAATAAAGAGTAGCTTTGCATTTTTTTTCTTTCAAATGTAGAGACGTAAATATTAGTCTGCGATGCGATGTAATTGCACTAAATGTTTGTAACTTATTATTGTTTAGTCAAAATATAATTGTAATATTTGTATTCCTCGTGCCTCCAAGTATATTTTTTGGATTTTGTTTTGTACAATGGGCCGGAGGCCATACACCTTAGGTAAACAAAGTACTGAAATGAACAATAACAATATCATAATGCCCTTTCGGGAAAGGTTCAAAGGATAGTTAAACACCAACGGTTGAGGCATGGTCAGGACGGCTGATTTTACTTTCAGGATTATACGCAAAACAAAGAAAACAGTCAGAATTTACACGAATTTCCGACGTCAAAGGCGACGAGGCCCACACAACTTGCATTACGCAAATAGTCACTGAACAGTGACGTGCTGCGCTACGCTATGCAACCCGATGTCACTTGCGTTGTAGAAAATATGCAAATCCGGAGATTTTTAGCGATTGATTACAATCTTTTTTAATTTTGTTAATTTCAATCTTTGTTAATATTATTATTCATATTCCCGGCAAGTAAATAATCTATAAATGTGCATTTCTGGCCAGTCACGTGACTCAGCTCGACCAACTAAAATGCAACAGACAGGGCATGGTAATGTAGTGTATAGTATCGGTGTCTTTCAGAGTGTCGAAGTTGAGGATTATGCTCAAAACTCGACAAGGTAGTTGGTGTTTTATCCATTACACGGAGAATAGGTTTATTTTACAGGATGATGGGAGTATTTATGTTAAAAATATAGGTAGGGGCCTGAACATGTATGTAGGGTCAAGGCTCTGTGTTTTAGGCCCTAGAGGGCACCCAGTTTCCAGCGAAGGCATGTTAAATGAAACTGTATATATAGCTAAGGCTGATAGAAAAGTAACCGGCCTGTGTTGTTAGATACGGGTACTGTGGCGCTATTCACAGAGTGGCCACAATAGATATTTTGTTCCCACCAGCTCAGACATGAATGACTGCCCAGCATATTTTGAAGACAGGCGCTGACCCATGAAGTCAGCGGAACATGCCAGAAATGTAAATGGGTCAGGGCGTGAGTATACGTATTTCTATTAATTCAAGAATGCCCTGAATATGAAGAACTCAGTAAAATTCTGGAAGAAAATTACACAGAAACGTTCATTTTGTACAACTTAAAATTACCAAATTTATGTCCCTCTCTTGTTTTAACTGCATTATTTCTTTTTTTTCTGGTCGGCTGTAAGCTTTCATTCTAAGATACCGTGCTCTGACTTGTTGTCGACTTTTGTTATACAAGGTCAAATTGAACCGCACTCGCATGCTGTCCGAGTGTGGTTTAATAAAATAATATTGAGGTTTAATAAACTACGGTGGACTCTTAGTATTCACGTCAGCGAGCGCGGTTTGTTTCTTGACATTCAGTAATGGCGGTCGTTTTTATCCCGGGGGGTCACTTCCATTACTTGCCGATATGTATGCGTGCCGCCCAATGGGGTGGGTATTTCAGTAACTTGGTCTAAAATGGCGGTATCAATTCCACTGTATACCAAGGTTTAAAATGGGGTTGATTTTCGAGTACCACACAAGAACAAATTTCAACCGGCTGTTCCCGTCTCGCTAGCAGGGTTCTGAGCTGCACTCTATAAGCATCGATATCTTTTCTGTGGCAGGGGAACCATTAAAGAGACCCCCGGCTTACGCCAAAGTAAATATCGACTTTGTTTTAAAACATTGCCACCGATAGGTCAGAACTCTATAGGCCTATAAGGCAGATTTTTACTCTGTAGAAAATACCCAAAGTGGCTCTATTGCTCCTAGTATTGATCATGACAAACAGGTCGACCATGGCCACGTAAAGTAGTATTGCTTTACAGTCGAAAAGCGAGGTTTGTTGTGAATTATACATGTAATTTAAAGAAAAAAAAAACACCAGTCAGACTGTAACTGCAGATAACTGATAATTTGTAGATGCTGGACCAAAATTTGGTGAGGGTGAAAGACATTTTCTTTCACCAAATTTTTTAGTATTTCCTGATGTTTTTCGAAATCATGGCTTGCCAGCAACAACATAGCCCTAAACGCGGTACAGTGGTAGGCTTTGCCGGGCAAATACTTGCTTTTTTCCGTTTTAAAAATTTTGACGCTATGAATTTTGACCAGGATCAAAGGTCACAAAAGTCTAAAATGGGGTTCTAAAATAACGAGATTTTAGGTCTAAAATGGGCCCTGGGTTTTATACCTGCGGCCGCACACCCCTATACCACTTCTCTGAACAAGTACCCCCCCCCCCGGGTTTTTATCCTTCATGACCTGTTTTGATGACCTATATGCATGATCCCTGGGCGAGAAATGGAGACATGACACTTGACTGATGATCGTGTATCGAACAATGATCAGACCTTAGAAACGCAAGAGTACATTTGCAGTAGGCATGTACACGTTGTATATGAATCAAATGATTATAGAGATAATAAGTCGGTGTTTTCGAAAAGGCGGCCAATTGTGCAACGTTCATCACTCTCCTCTGGATGCTAGGAATCTTGATTGACAGGTGTTTTTAGCCTGCCGGCGCAGTATACCGGCAGAACCAGGTCAACTTGAACTAGGAATTCCACCGTTAGATTTAATTGCTGCACAAGGGACTATGTCTAATAATTTATTTTGTGCCAACAGTAATTCAGCAGAAATGCTCCACCTTATTCATGAGTGCTTATATATTGACAAAAATTGCTCAGTAATGCAGACCTAGCCAAAAAAGTAAATTTGAATATTTTTATCCTACCAGAGACATAGAACGTTTGACTTCAACAAGCTACCTTCGACAAATCTCCCGTAGATTATAAGCAAATTACTGTTTAAACCACAGGCGACCCAATAGGTTCTGAGTTTTTCACACTGTTTTCTCTATCATTTTCTCTTCTTTCTTCATGCTCTGAATGATCGGAATAAATAAAATAAATGGTTTATATAACCTAACCTAGCCTAACCTGTGACTCTTTATTTTACACTCCATTACAAGGACGTATATCTCTCATACACACATGCTGTAATTAATTAGTCAACACAACTAATTATGCTAATCCGTGGACTTATCAGAGGTTGGTCAACATCGGAAAGATAGTGATGTTAATGAAAAAGGGGCCATTCCTATCTTTCGCGATGTTGACCAACCCGTAAAATCCCTGATAAGTCCACGGATTAGCATAATTAGTTGTGTTGACTAATTAATTACAGCATGTGTGTATGAGAGATATACGTCCTTGTAATGGAGTGTAAAATAAATAAAGAGTCACAGAGGCTAGGTTAGGTTATATAAACCATTTATTTTATTTATTCCGATCATTCAGAGCATGAAGAAAGAAGAGAAAATGATAGAGAAAACAGTGTGAAAAACTCAGAACCTATTGGGTGGCTGTGTTTAAACAAGGTCACCAGGAATTCAAAACCGATCTTTCACGCTTGACTGTAATTTAGTGCCATGGCATATTTCTCCTCTTCATGACAATGGCCGCGGGGTGACCCCAGCCATCCTGGTCTCATTTCCCATTGACCTAGCGCTTCTGTTGTCCTGACTGTTTCTGTGAATTAAGTCAAACTAAATATATTTGCTTTTATGGCATTATAAATCTGCAAAATTGTTTTTTGTGAGTTCTAGCACACGTTGTTCCTGTTAATTTTAATAGTTTCCATGCAGAAACTCATGGATGAATTTCTGACAAGGACGCATTAACACAGTCACTTTAATTGGCAACTAGAAATTGGACTATGTTGTGCTGTTCACGAAACAATAATGCTCCAAGAGTATGTCAACACTCAATCATTAAGCGGCAATTACAGAGCTTGTAGAGGTTATTTCTGATTTGGTGGTTTCCATCAGCTTTTTCAAACTTTTTGTGACTGACACAGTTACTAAACTGGGTCAACGAACAATTTAGACAATACATTCAGCATTGTGAACAGTTAACACGTCTCGAACTTTTCAAGTATACAGCTGTGATTCCATCCCCTTGGAGACTGATTGTAATAGGTCACGAAAAATTGAAGTAATGGGACAAGCATCGTTCATAC
This sequence comes from Ptychodera flava, assembly GCF_041260155.1. NCBI lineage: Eukaryota > Metazoa > Hemichordata > Enteropneusta > Ptychoderidae > Ptychodera > Ptychodera flava. The sequence goes on from NC_091930.1 coordinate 8,151,454, forward strand.
TACAACTACCTCTTGATTGTCGTACAGTTCAGTAAGCCTGGATCAGTCATTGACGTAGTAATAGAAGCGCGCCCTCAACATATGGAGTTTCAAAATGTTTGATGATTGTTTTTTTTCAGAACTTATCGTGTGTTTAAACAGCGGCGTTGTCAATGCAGATAGTATGCACTTCAAAACCACTCTGTCAGTATTTGAAGTACTAATAAAGAGAGTGTCCTGCACTTCAGAATTGAAATGTTTTGATGATTGTTTTAGAACGTGTCATATTTTATGTTTAAAAAGGAATGCATGGCAACCGTCATTGCAGCACACTTCAAAAATCCAATGTCAGTATTTGGAGAAGTAAACGTAGTAAAGAGCACGCCCTCAACGTATAGGACTTGCAATATTTTGATAATGATTGTTCCACTGATGTTAAAACAGGAATGCTATGTCAACGTGGATTGTAGTATGCTCCTGTAATCAAGGGGCAGCATTGGATTTAGAAATAGGGAGCGCACCCCAACGTTTAGTGCTTTAAATGTATTTTAAGGGTTGTTTCAGTAACATAAGATATTTAACCTGTTTAAAACAGAGGAATTATAAAGCAACATGGATTTATTTTAATGTTAATGGATTCTAAGTCTTCGTATACAATAATGGAAACGGCGTCATTGGTCATATTGTTGTAATCTGTAGTATCCGCAATGAATCACAAATTGATGTTCATATAAATGCACTTGCTTGACCAGTGCGAATAACCCATCAACGGGGGGGGGGGGGGGGGAATAAGTGTTTTTACTTAAATACTGGTGGATTTGTTATGGTCGGAAGCATATACATTGCGCTGAATGACCTCAATTGCAATCTTGGTCACTTGGGCTCTCCGCTCAAACACAGGTACGGTTACTCTGCCTTATATTACCGTGACGCGAGCGACTGTGGCTCAAGGCACATTAATGCAGTGATACGCTAAAAGTGAATTCAACGCTGGCAAAAAAAGTCAGCTGTTTAACTGATCTTAACATAGGCAATTATTGTGTCATGGCAACCATATTGGAAACTTTCATTGGTCAGATATAAGTCACATGATAAGGGCTAAGGTCGAACAGCACCCAGCACAGCAAAGGCCACTGAACTCCGTTCATGAAAGGTAAGCAGCTATATGTATACAAATATATCTGCAATAAATGGTTTTCATGTCAAACAATGCTCCTAAAAGGCAAACCAAAATGCGGGCGTAACAATCATAACCGTTGAGCCGAAAGACTACGATACAAATCTTTTATTAAATCAGTTTCTGTTCCATGTTTTACATTACTCTGACTTCCGCCATTCACTGGGTCTTCCCTTATGGCGAACGTTGTATACACATGGCGGAAGCATTGATATCTCCGCACGTATGTAGGACGTGGACCTCTGTTTCCCTATTTGAGCCTTAGGCATAGTTGAATATTATATATTTAGCACTTAAGTACATTCTGTCTTACTATGGAGAGTGTTTGGCAGCCTCTGTTCGGGGTCATCGTCATCCGCTCAGCCAGTCGAACAACTGTTAGTATGAACTCATCGTGTATTCGGTTTCAACGTACGTGACACAGACAAATCCTTGGTACCTATATAAGAGGCATGTTTTTTTCTGAGATCAGTCAGATTTGTTTAATCGTTCGGACACACTTTCTACAATATTACCAAGATTTCAGAGGTGCATACAGCGGCTTGCACCAAGCCTCTAGGGGCAGGAATGTAAGGTCGTGAACTTAATATTTATTGTTGTTACAAATGAAATTACTGGTCTATGGGACGGTGTACGGGCTATTGCAGCAGATTGTGAATATCCAGCGCGTGTCACAGTAAGAATAGCTGGTCCTGTCTTATTCAGAATTTCGATTTTTTTTGTACACATACAGAAATTCTACATGTGACTTTTCGCGATACAGCGATCAAATGACCATGCAAAAATTACAAAGCCTTTACATATATATTACAACGTAGTATAGACCTGAGTGACAAAGACGTAAAGAAAAGCAACAAAGAGGAACATTAAATCCCGCCAAACAGTTTGCACTGTATATAGCACAATCATAAGTTTACACCTTAGCATAGACCCATCTGTCTCACAGCTGTCCTGTGCAATCTTTGCTGACACAGACCGATTCAGAGGTTTGTGAGAGAGGACGGTATGTTGGTCTGTCATTTAATGATGTGCCGAAAGTATGATGCTATTAGGCCATCGGTTTACCGCAACTCCAAGTTTGCACAAGCCGGTCCAATCGGCTCGGAGTGCATTATATTACCGACCGTTCGTTGTTTTGATCTTCAATTTGCTAGTAGCTCTCAGATTACTGTGTGTTGAAAACAATTTGCACTGAGTTAATGTAAGGTGTACGTGATGTGTTGTTGCAAGATTGAAATTGCTACTCGGAGGCGCACAGTGCCTTTAGTAAACAGAGAACTCAGAATCAGGTTATGACCCGCTGCGATGCTCACCGTTCAAGCCCTTTCAAGCCAAGTGGTTAAGGGCTTGCGTTGCGTCTTTAAACCATATATCTAACGCGGATAAAAGGAGGTCATTGGGTTTTTGTTATAAGGTAGCACTGCTTCAAACGGTCTATCAGTATGTCATCTTGCCAGTATCTTTTGCCCCTAACATTTTGATATTATCTAATAAGCTATCATGCATTTCTGAGAAAATCACTTACGAATAACTGGTATTGTGAGATAAGTTGTTGGTTTTGTTGTTGTTGTTGTTGTGATGTTGTTGTTGTTGTTGTTGTATATGGATAGTTTTCAAACGAAAGTAGCCATAGTCTTTCTTTAGTATTGTAACTTTCCTGTTATTTTCACATCTGATAGTGTTTCATCAGAAACTGTTTATTCATCTATTATAGCTTGACAAACTGTTGGTTAATGAATAATTAAGTAAGTGAATGAACAAAATTAACAAAAAGTAATTAATAAATGCAGGGTGACAAGAGAATGCAAATACATCAAATCAGAGTGTATCAGCGTAGGGATCAAGATATGACATTGGTATCCCATTGACGGCCGCAGTTAGGTTTAGCGAAAGGTTGTTACTTGGACGGCAAAATGTCTCTTGAGATATGCTTGATCAATGCGTACTGATAAAATTTTCATGTTTTGGAGCCCACTGGAATTTAGTCTGGTTCCTGACCCATCTCTACCACTGGCTGCGCTGCTAACGAAAATAAGGTAGGGTATGGGCTATAGTAACATGTCTATCATTTGTCAATAGTACGAGTGCAGTGATTGGGTTGATTTTTCCCAACTTTGAGCTACCTTTGAATTTAGATTTCGTTTATCCATGAAGTCATGTAACCTCCTTACCTCCATAGTTCCCAAACCAAGCATCCTATGTCTACATTGAATGAAAAACGATAAATTATTTATTTTTAAGTCATTGCCGTACATGCAAAAGGTCACCATGGTCACCACGGAGAGTTGGTGCACAATGATGAGAAACACGTAAGTCATGCTGGATTATGAAGAAAAACAACATTTCCAAACGTCGATTCATTGACAACTTTTGTCACAATTTGTCTTTACTATATTATATAGGTTTGTTGAGAAGTTACAATGGTATCAAAGACTGATGACAACTGCTGTATATAATATTAAGATAATTCATCAATAGCACCACACATTAGAGTTGTAGTCACAAAAGGGGTCTCGTACTCTGGAAAGAACGGACACTCTTCATTTATCATTAGTATTTTTTTATTCATATAGATAAAAAGATATTAGTTCTGAAATACAAAAACAAATAATATGATATGCTTATCGAAAGACAATCAAATACCTGGCGTGAAGGAAAGGGGAGCAAAATCGTTCAAATTGCAATATACGTCTCACTCTGCAGATTATCTGCGAAATATACGAAGAATGATTTGATGTTAAACCACTGTGGAAAAGTCCGCCTTATGATAAGTACTTATAGAGTATTGATGATATTTTTGCACGTAAAATTTTGGTTTGAGTTAAAACTACTCTTTTCATGGCAAAGAATTCAACGTTCAAAGTGATATGCATAACTTGAATATTGCAATTCCTATATATACGTTGCTTTAGTGTGTTTTTGTGAAAATTCATAACATGGTTAAAAGTTACACCATCATCACTCTTTCTTTCCTCAAAAAGTTGTTGCAAGCATTTATTAGGAGAAAAAATATGAGAACGTCTTACTTTGCTCTCTTTACTGATATTTGATCTTTTCTAAATTGTTGCATTGATAATTGCAATGAAACTAAAGCATCACAAATGTTATGTACATATAGTTGATTTTCAGTCAGAAGATATATTTCAAGCTAAAATTTGAAGCTAAAATTGCTGTACTCATATTTATCTCATTTACAATCATGACTGCAAGGAGAAAAACTAAATATTTCGTCGAAATATTAGTCTTATTTTGAAATGATGGTATAATAAGAGTCATGTTTGAGAGCGTCTGTTTAAAATAAAATACATCGAAGATGTCGGTCTGTTCAATCATTAAAAAACCTTACCTAAAATAGGGTCACTGGGTAGCTTTGTTTGAAGTTGGGATTGAACTTTCTTGTCACTCTTTACTGATATTATACTTCAATATTAATAGCAATATCGTTAAAATAACAACATGTGCGATAATAAAGTATGTAATATGTGGAAATCAAAGAAATGTCCAAGGTTATTATCAAACTTGAAAAATTATATACCCGACCCTCATACCTTACATCGATAAAAAATACTGGAAATACCTATTGTTTTGTCGTAAGAGAAAATATATTTTTTAAGACTTAGTTTGATTGGTTGAATTATTGTTCTTTTATTGCGGGTGTATTGTAATTAAAATTCTAGATTAAAAACTTCATAATTTACAAGGTTTAGTGTTATGAAATATTAGTAGGGTGGCCAAAGTTAAGCTAAAATGTTGCGACATTATACGCCACTCACGCACACTGAAAGAGAAATTTGATTTTCGTGAAATTTTAAACGCTATTTTTTCTGAAAATAAGTAGCTCAGTTACTGAAAAAATGGATATTTCCAATTAAAATCGATGTATGAGGCAGGTTTCATTAAAAACTGAAGAAAAAACGATAGAAAAATAGTGTTTTTCCTCTCCAAAAATGCCACTTTGTACTGACAGGCCACAGCGCTCGAGCGGTCGCCGCTCATGGCACGCACTTCTGAATCCAGTCAATACCTATTTCGCAACGGAACTGCTTTCGGGCCCTGTGCACGCTGTCATAGAACTGTGAAACTTGGCCAGGAAGTGGCAGACCATCCCATTTACATGTAGTGGTGAGTTTTTGTTATATTCTGGGAATTTTAGCCAGCAAACACGAGGTAAAGTGAGTACGGTGAATTCGGTGTAGATTTTTCCCATTTAGATACATATTTTTGCCATAAAACTTGTAGCATGCTCTTTTTAAACATCATTCCAACATTTCTGTGAAATATGACGAAAATCTGTCCACGAGCACAAGTACGAATCATAAAAACAAAATCATGTTCATTCATAGACCTCAGTACAGTGTGACTCAAGATGGCGGCGGAAGGCAGTCACACTGACACACCATTGACAGCCTGCCTGAGGCTGAAGTTAGGGACAGCTATTTCTTACAATTTCATGGCTGAAAATGAACTGCATTAAAAGACAATGGGCAGTTTAAATTGATTTGTTAGAATTGAGTGTTATTAAATAACATTGTGACAAAATTTCATTGTATTGTGAGCTCTAGTTTTTAAGTTATGTGAATTCAAAATTCATAAAAAACATAAAAATCCATCCATTTTTCGATGGTACGGTGCCGCCGCAATTTTGACTAAGTCAGACAAAATATTTTCAATTTTCAACACTCACAGTTTCAAAATCCAAGACTGTGCATCAGTCAAATCTTGATTTTTCCGTAATATTGGGTAAATCTGTGCACAAGACACATAGTTAATGATTCCATGTGAAGTAAATAAAAAATTATGGGTTGCCAAACTTGAAGGAATTGGCATTCATTGAAATAATTTTAAAATTTGCCGAAAATTGTCCGCGAAAAAATGGCATTTTTTTTGCTTTAAAACTTCATAACTTTTGATTGGATACAGCTATTTGCATAATTTTTTTTTATTTTTCTTCTTTTACCCCATTCTTGCTAAAAATCCATTTAAACTGTGTGTATAAACAAGAGAAAAAAATGGCTTGGCCACCCTAATATTAGATCATAGACCCTCGCGAAAAAAAGGGGATAGGCAACTGCTGTGGTTTCTTTGTGCGATCAACCTTGGAATATATATTAAGTTTATTTTCCAAGCGGTCCACGACAACAATACTTCGTACTTACAAACTGATGTTCTGAATATGTACACTTTGCTTTTGCATGGCACGTTCCGAGTAATGACACAGATAATTTTGAGAGTTTTTTTATACCTGTCATGGTGAATGCTCTGGTAACGATGAAGATCACTTTTTTGTCAGAGGCCCTGTGAATGGTTTTGAAAATCAATGAAAATAGCATTAATTTATTTGTACCCTTCTTGATAAGCATTTACAAACCAAGATAGAGAATATCTTGCCACGGTCGTATCAAACATGGATTATCTTCTAGGAATATGAGAGAGTCGTTACTCCTTATAAACATGCTTGAACATTGTCTGAAAGTACATCAGAACTGAAGTGAAGCTCGTCTTCTACAACGACAAATAAAAACAAAGACAAGCAAAACTAATCTATGTCATATTTTTGGCAATTCTAACCAAAAGTTGTGTTCTTTTACAAATTATCGCGATATCTAGAATTTTCTTCGGATATATAAGTGTTTAGTAGCTCAAACGTTGTAGAATTATTTGCACACGCCGTCTTTAATTACTTCTTCTGCAGGATTTTTAAGATCTCTGCAACATGTTGTTCATTGTCGCCAATCTTCTTTTCAACATTAGTTTCCATGTTGTCCATCTTGTCTTCTACTTTGAGAATTCGTTCATGAACTTTCTCAAATCTGGCGTTGACACATTGAAAAAGAGAAATTTGCATTTAAAATTAGAATAACACGGGAGATACAAACACCATGCTTCTAGTGTAAAGGGGCCTATGAGGCAGTATTTATTTGGGTATTTCATTTCTATGCACTTTTTGGCCTATATTCTGCTCGTCTTAAATAGTTTAAAAACTTTTAATTTTGACGATTTCACTACCACGGTTTGGTTAAAATCAAAAATGTAATTTCCAATAGAATTACGTAAAGCCATTTTTTTTTTAAATTTCAAACATCAAGTATTGGGCAACCTATATCGGAAATGAGCGTTTTTCAAAGAAAGTAAGAAAAACAATCAAAAGCTACACCGTAAATTTATGCTACCGTAAAGTAATCTCTATCAATTCTTACCAATTTATTTATGTAGCAAATTTATACTCTATTGAACCTCTCCTTGGCGAGAAGAAGGTCAATCTATATTTTAATATTTTCTTGACAGCAGAGCTACAAAGTAGATCGGAAAGATGTTAAGAGACTCTTTTTGTTTGTAGTCAGATGCCATTATTAATAACGCAATTGAATAGTTGAAGGATAGCTGTTAGATCAAAGACCTAGGCGTTTATAGGTGGTTTGATTATTTTTTGTTGAATGTTCGAATGGATGGAATGTGTGGATAAAAAATTGAGAGAGACGGTGACCGGATGAATAGGATGAGACCTTTAGACAAGAAAGTACCTTTTCTCAGTGGTGTCTGTATGTTGTTGGCCTTTCTCGATGAAATAATTCTGTGAGAGTTTATTCTCCAATAGGTTAATGGCTTCATCCTCATTCTTTTTCAACTTGATATCTAGGAAACATACAAGCTTATATGAAGTTCAAAATAATCGAAAGCTACTCAGCTTTTACCTATATACATTAAATTATGTTGTGAGATATACGAGTACATTGCAGATAATTTGATCAGGATATGTGTTGCACTATATGGTGAGAAATTTACAATATGCAGCCTTGGTCTAGAACCATTACATCGAAAGGATTACAATCGACAGTGATGCGTGGAATACATGTTTACATGTTTCACCTTCAAAAATTAAGATTACTTCATTCATTCATTTCTCTTCATCATATATATTGACGGCTTAGACTAATGTTTGTAATCTACCGATACAAATACTTCGTATTACACAGTCCTTACTTTAGTCAATGTGACCGTGGGGAACTTTTAACTAAAATAGATACCAATTGTATGGCAATTATAAGAGCAGTGATTGACAGGTAGATGGATATTTTGCTGGAGATCGATACATAGGAAACTTACGGAGAAAAGAGGTTTTCCTGCTGTTCCTGTCAGACGCACCTATTACCGGAAGAGACCATATTAAAAATTCATAATATAATATTCGAAAAGGTTGCATGGTATTAACTCTCCCATGCTACTACCGATGTTATACTATAAAAGCGTATGAAAGCTGCAATGGCGATCGGATTACTTTTGTTCATTTCGAATTATTTTATGGTAGTCAAAAACGATCAGTAGTATATCAAAAGATGGTCATTTTAAATACATTAACTTGACATAACTGAAACAAAAAACATCGCAAATATGTACATCGTGTGGTCATGGTATTATTTGTCGTGCATGATATTTGCACGTCGGTTATGTGAGAAATACATGCTACGTCCAAATAGTTATAAGAGTTCTTTTATTCATTGTTTTTTCTTTATGTATAGGCGGCCTAGGCAAATGTTTTGTGAACTATCGAGGCAAGTATTTGGTGTACCCAGCCTTATTGTGGTAAATGTGACCATTGGAAACTTCTAATTCAAAAGGGATACCATTGAAAGGCAACCCATAATGTTATCAGATATATTATCGATGGTTGACAGATAGCTAGGTATAATGCTGGATATCAATTCATTTAAAATTAAGGAGAGAAGGGTATTCCTCACCTCTCATACGCGACACACCTGTAACGGGAAAATACCATATTCATAAGCAATAATTTTGTTATTGCTACTCTCTGTTACTATAAAAACATTACACCGAATTGGGAATAGTTATTTCCCTCATTTATTTCTCAAACCTTACTGTGGTATCGCCTATAAACACCATAATTGAGCGATAGATAGATTCATTATTTGAACATTGATTGATCAAGCAACTACGGAGACCAGAGTTTACTTATTTTCTCTCGCATTACACGTTTTATGGGAAAATACCATGTTCACAATTTTTCAAAATGTTTTGTTGCTAATTATACCCCTATATAATTACAGATTAAAACGATACACATAGGAAAGCTACACTGGCGATCACATTATCTTCCATATATTCATTTGAAACATTCTTGCCTCATGCGGCCAGGAGAATTGATGGCATTTATGTTATTATAAGGTGAACTTGTTTCATCACTATAAACAATACTCACACTCTTGAAAATATTCTCAAATGAAATGCGTTATTCAATAGAAAATTATGTGTTCACATTTTGTAATCAAAGAGCATTTTTGTTAAGTTTGAACGTTTTAATGTCTCGAAAAGTATATCTGTTTTGTTAAACTTACAATTTATAATCAATCTGTAAACAAGATTAATAATAATGAGCGGTGGCGGCAGTGTCGGTCTGTCCTAATACTCTAGTATCAAACCAAAACGATGAAACATCCAAATTGCTTCAGCATTGTCTTCCGCCCTTTCCAGTGTAGCGCTGGTAGTAAGGAGATGCAATCAATGTAATTCTCAGACTAATCCTTAATGGCTGTTTTATTGTATGTAACAGATATTCTGATTTTGACTATCAAAGACGTTTAATACACGTACGACAGCTCTATATGAAGGTACAAAAATCTAGTCTCTAAATATTCGAACAAGAACATTTGCAATATTGATAATAATATTTGTACTATGCTTGTCAAGCCGCCACGTATATCGACAAAATTTGTCAAAACATCAAAAGACTTAAATATTTCTCATAATTAATGTGGAAGTGCGTAGCTTATTAACTAACGCCATGCAGTGTTTGAGTTACCTGAATATAGCAATGAATATATTGATCAGTAAGATATTAGAAATGAGCACGTAGATTGCCGTTAGCGTTGTCACAATCACTCGATATTTGACAATGTCAAAGCAGGTATTCATCGAACTGGTATCTCCATTACAAGTCGCGTTTCAACAAATCCTTAAAGAGAGGAGACGAATATAAGAAAAGTTTTCAAAGTACGGCATTCTGGAAAGTGTAGACCCATTGAATTTCGCTGCATTTAGTATTATATTAAGTCAATATTTTTGGAGAAAATGAAGTAATTTTCAAAGAATAATTTTATGGCAATATGTTCAATAATGAACAGGTGTTATGATACTTAACGTCCACGATTAAAGGGAAAATGACTTTTACATGATTTTCTTCTTCCCATTATACATCGTTTGAAATTACAGTGCCCGATGCTAAAAGATAGGTGTTATAAATACGGGATTTTTAATCGGATACACAAACACAAATTACTTCAAGTTAAAAGTAATAATATATGTTATTTAATCTTTAAACATAAATCCTGTCTGTAGGTATATGAGAGATGCATGAAACGTTAGTAACAGTAACAAATCGTAAGTAACTTTGTAATATTAAAGTAATTTGATATATATATTAAATATCTATATTTCGCTTTTGTATATATATATATATATATATATATATATATATATATATATATATATATATATATATATATATATAAGCAATAGTCTATCCTATTCAATGTAGCTGACGAAGTCTGAAATTTACTGAGCAACATAGCGTGTGTCTGGCTAAGAAGCTGTACATTTTTCATGGGTATAAATCAAGCCTTCCCAATGAACATCGGAGCAAACCTAAAATGCAGATATAAAGAAATACGTTACCTTTTGAATTCTAGTACAGTACACTCATACTGAACCAATCGTCATCTGAAGATCGGTAAAAAAACCGCGAACTCAGAGCTATGAGTAGGTTTTTATCCAAGCGATCTAATTAGGTGCAAGATTGTTGTTCTAACTGTGCACTGAACACTCTGTCTACCCTATTTAGTATAAATAAGTAAATAATTGATTTGATTTTGGATACATAAAACGAAATTCGTTGTCTACCTTCATCTTCCTCCAATCCCAGCTCGCCAAATAGCTGCCAGTAGGGTTTGTACAAAGGTCGAAGCATCAGTTGAAAGGATGGTCTAATATTTGGATTCAAGATGGCCTCCGAGCAATGCCAAAACTAACAACGAACAGTGCCAGCATAAAAACAAAGAAGAAGAGATCTTTCATCTGCAACATAAATTAAAGTAATTATTCAATATTAACCTTAAAGTACATTTTATTTACACATAATTGTTTGCAACATACAAAGGTAGCTGTGTACAAAGTAGCAATTTCTCTCAGTGAACATCAGCACTGAAAAATCCACATTTCACACTTTGTACATAGAAAATAAGCTTACTATTTTCGTCATCAAAATTATCCTTGGTCCAACTTCTTTGAAAACAAAGCCCATGTGGAGAAGACGGAGACAGAACATGATGAAAGTCAGGCTATACATCACTCTTACGGCGCCAATTCACTTGCAGGAAGGAGGAAGCGCAATGCTAGAGACAATGAAAACATCAAATACATGACCAAATCAAATCGATTCCATACTTCTGAAATCCATTTTTGACGCCGCATAACATCTGTTGAAGAGATAATCAAAGAGAGTCCTCCGGTAAGGTAAAATTAACAAAATAAAATATCTTAGACTGTTAATTGCAAGTGCAATTCGATAGCATGTTATTAATTAAATAACACGAAAGAATGTCACCCTATGACTCCACACTGAATTATTTTATCAATCGAGAATATTCATATTTGTAACCAATCCATATTTTGTTCTGGAAAGTACAGACTGTTCCTCTGAAACTTATTGCAAACTTCATGAACACTTTGCCATCTAAAAGTACACTTCTGCATTAGAGAAAATATAATAAAATACACACTGGCCTGTCTGACTTCTTCACAGATCAAAGTACCAACCCATACTACGACAGTCCATTCGATAGTACCGGGAGAGTTCAATTCTTCACTTGGTCTCAAATCGGTCATTATGAAGACAGCAAATAATAACAGCAGTATAATGTATGAGACCTAAATCGAAATCGAATGGAACGTGGCATGAATTTTCTCATCTTCAGTAGTTTCTTTTTTTTTTTCTCAGCAAAGATAAGACGGCTTTAGACAGTTCGAGTAAATTTGTCGGAAATTTTCCCAAAACATTTAGATAAATATTTAATAACATGAGGTAAACACCGCAAACGGTGAGGAAAGGTATTGGCGTATTGTACCGCCCAACACTTGCTGAGATTAATACGCGATGACGATTCGAAATTTCGAAAAATTCTTAATATGTGACCAACTCTTTTAGGTTGGAAGCAGTGGCCGACTGGTTTTGTGTGAGGCTTAGCAGCTAGGCGAAGTTACCGTGAGTGTGTAGGGGTTCGAATCCCGTTTGGGTTATAGTAAAAAGATATACTTCTTCATTCTGAGTGGACAGTTCTGCTGGTGGATATTTACTTGTCCCCAAGTCTGTCTGATAGCTCAGTAAAAAGCTTCGTGCTTTTCCGAATACTATATATGTGTGTGTACTGTGTTTGTGTGTCGTCTGCTCCATGGGTTATAGTGAGACTGTATATGTTTATGGAGTTCTGGGTCTACCGGGCTGAATATTGCCGTTTGGTGCAGTGTCGACGATTTTCTTTCGATTTGTAGTGATAGTAAAGAAAACTATCTTGGAAACTCTTCTGGCAGCTTGGAAACTAAAATATACTGAGCGTAATCAATCGCCCATGGTTTTCTTGAAACATTTCACCAGTTGAAGCAGCTGCAGATAACAAGGTATTATTCCTAACATTTTCCTCGTTAAGCAAAGTAAAATACTAGTGACGTAATGAATGAGTCACCACGACCGGGACGACCGGTGACACGGTCATTTCGTCATGAATATTTTTCCAGCTAGTAATATATCCATCACATGCACAAGCCAAGAATGCATTAATTTTTGCAAATAAAAGTAGTTTTCCTTAACAATTGCGCTTGTAAACTTCTGAGCTACTTTTGGAATAGTTGACATATTCTTCTTGCCTCTAAAGTGTTGTTGACTATCTATTTTAACCAAAAATTCCAAAGCCATGTTGTGTTTAATGTCTGATACAATGTTTTTCAAAGTTTTATTAGCTAAAAATCAACGGCAATGTACTTGCTTTAGTACAACTATTGTAAAACGTTATCAAATCTTATAGCTGTTATCCCCTTTAATAATCAAATAATATAATTTATGTTATGCTTACCGTGCTATATGCAAACTTTATGATCGGCGCAGAGTAATAACGTTTCGTTTTTGCAAGAATAAGTAGCATGAATCGTAACAACTTAAATATGATCTTATTCGGCCGTAAGTGTAGATGACAACAAACAGCATGAGTGGAAAAAATGGCAAAATAGTCCCAAGACAACAAACTGCAGTTAAAAATAAAACAAGAAAAAAGTGATAAATCATCACCGATTTCTGAAGATAGTTTTCCTCACCCAATCATTGCATACATCAATCGTCGAAGCATTAAAGTTACAGACCACATGTTCTTAATTTTTCAAATTATCGAGAAGGGAACAAATCCTTCACTGAGGTTAATTTGGTCAAAGTTTTTTAATATGTAAACTCATACCCGGATTTATTTGCATTTATTTTGTTAAATATAAGTGTAAAGGCAATTAAATAATATTTTCTTAAATTATTATTATATGAGAAAATTATTAAACTTAAATAGATTATGTGCCTTATATACTTACGATCGGACGTGTTGTTTTTGAATATGTCGAAATATCACCCTTCCAGAACGTATCAATGATGTTCTGGCAAGTATCGTGTTTGATAAAGTCCATGTTGTTCGTTGAATATGCAATGGACAAGCATGATGTATCTCCCCATTCATGGAGGGGGCGCATCAAAACACGATGAGATAGCTCGTCATCAGCCTTGTGAATATCCTCAAGTATGCCAGTGGCAAACTTTTCATATTCTCTAAATAACAAATGAGCAGAAATCAGCAATAAATATTTTAATTCATTAGATTGACGATGCCCCTCCTAAAAGAATTAGTCGAAACTCAATTTTAATAGTTAGTAGAGAAGTTTCATTAAAAGTGTTTTTATTATTACAGATATTGATTTCACATTTTTCTTACAAAAAATTCTGAAATGTATTCACAGAACATCACCTGATAACAAGTGAGGCCGCAATAATTAATAAATCATGCAAATGATTCTTGTTTCTACGATTGACGAATATTATACATATTAACAGAAACGAGTTGACTTGACGTCGAAAAACAACCTACTGAGCATGTTCCTTAAGGTCTTTGTGCAAGATGAGTTGTTGTTTCTTCATTGCATAGACAGACAAGGCTCGGAGTATCCTACTGGCGATCAGAGCTGCACCTGTGACAATGATAGCGCCATCGATCAATGGAATACAAATAACTGAGCGAATATTTGTGATATGAAATGTGTATCAATCAAAAGCTTTATTTAAAAAAATATCCGAGAGAGTTATGCAACAACTATCGCAACCTGTAAACTTGACATTTTGCTCTTGCTGCCTAAAAGTTTACTGTGACAACTTTTTCCAGGCTCAGATTTAGATGTGGTGAGTATGGCATATATGGGGCAAATTGGTTTCTAACAACATTCGAAACAAAGTGAGCATGTAATAAGTAAGATATTCCACAATGCTTGCCGTATAGCATCGAGGTACTAGCTTCACTCCTAGCTCCATGATCGTAGCCAACAACTAACCATGGACGTAGAAGAGAACTGTTTTTACCCCAATGAACTAACAGACGCGTGCCCGAAAAATAAAGCATTGAGGTTAGTACTAGTATTTACTTCAAGTAATTTTCTGTCGAGATATCAGTCGATGCGCGATGGCCAGCTATTGGCACTACGGCCGGTATGAGTCAAGAATGGTCGGCTATGACTAAGCCGTAACCGTATTATAGTTCCGCCATGCAGAGCGGACATGTACAAGTGTTATGTTTTCCTATGTTGCGCTACAATGCTAATAAATGAGAATTTTAATTACAACGGTGCTTTAAAAGTTACCTAAACAACCATTTTAAAGAGTGGTTAAAAATAGCCAGAACAGCCAATTTTGACCAACCAGGTTCAAGGACATTTGAAACGTTTCGAAGAGCGTGCGATAATATAGAGAGGAGATTAACATTGAGAAAATATGATTAAGAGAGGTGTCGCTGGGCAAACCTGTTTAGTTTCTGTCTTTGGGAAAAGTTGTTATATAAGTGAAACGTTACCTTAAATTTCTCAAGTCATGGAGCATTACACTAGATAATTTAATGACTGTTAAATCAGGTTAGACCACTTACAAGAGAGACCACTTTAATTTGTAATCGAAAATAATATATATTTTACTTTTGTTTACTAACCGTACGGACTCTTTTTAGGCGTTTCAATTACAAGTTTTAACCTGTGTGAGTTCATGTAATTGAAACATAATTTTGCCGACAGAGTTCAGAGACGAGATGTTTCGCCATTTTGCCTTTATGAATGTCACCTGATGCATTTTCAGTGATTTGATTCTGTGCAATTCAACTTTGTATCGTTTTTCCCGATTTTTTATTTGATAATTTGAAGTTTAATGCTAATGTATTTAAACCTTCTGTTTTGAGCTGTGCATTACATAATATGTCTCTTGTTAAAATAGGAAGATAGAGTACTACAAACCGATATTGCCGGTAGTTAACCTTTTGAAGAACAGAAAGGCAACGGCTCTTCTATTAAGCAAAATTGCCCACAGGAATATGTGTTGGTCAGGATTGGACTTTTCATCGATATTAACATCTAATTCGATGCCTGTAAGCTTTCGCAAAAAAGAGTAGACCCTTCGAAGTACGTTCGGCTGAAAAAAAGATTTGAAAAAGTATGGTAACATGACAAACTTACAGGTCATGTTCAAGGTCTGCTCAAGATATGTGACTTGCGAATTTTAATGTCGTCCTCTTTCACGTTCCCTTGTAGGTGTACATTTGCAGCATAACGTAATTTTTTTGTATGATCGATTGATGTATACGTTTTCATATTTTATTATTTTTTTATGAGGTGATCCTCAAACGTTATTCAGACATTTTAATAAAAAACACCTAATTGTAAGTTTAATTATTAATTAGTACATATTCAAGTCGGCAGTGTTCTTTTACGGTGAAAATCGATTCTATATAATAAAGGATTCAAAGTAAAGGAGTTCTTTTTATGTTGTTAACACAATAAGAAGAATAACTTCGTTGTTATCAGTCAAAGTCTTCGCAAAAACCCCACAATTTCGCCAAGCATTTCATAACTTTAGAAATACCGCCAAGAGGCATCTGGCTCATCATATATAAGTCCTCACCAGACAGTCTAGTTATAAAATCTTTTGAGCACAACATCTTATCTAACGCTGAATTAGCAGATATCTTATAATAGCTGATCATAATTTAGAGCTATATATGAAAAAATGAGCTGTTCAAGCTCGATGATAAACATTATGTCCAACTTCTATAGGCTCTATAGTTTCTTTACAGCAAACCAATTGTCAGGAGAAGGTGAGTAGTTTTGTCAAGTCAAGTAACAAAGTTACTGGCCATTTACAACGCTCGAGTACTTACAGAACTGGTACCTCGAAAACTCCAAGCTTCTCTTGCAAGATGTATCTTGTGGTAAATATGATGCCATCGTCTCTGACACACTTATATACAACCGAAAAAAAGTTTAAAGAAATTGTTGCATGATTATTACTACATACAAGTTCAATGGTGTTTTTTACTTTTTCGGAAGTTATATGATATTCCTCAATCACTGGTGTTCAGTCTTTTCCATTTATTTTCTCTTCTTTATACATATTCCTATCAGGTGAAATATTTTCCCTTCCATAAAAGCAATCCTTAATACTGGGCAACGCCAATATATATATATATATAATATATATATATATATATATATATATATATATATATATATATATATATATATATATATATATATATATATATATATTAAATTTTATGTAATGATCGTAGTCAGAAAGAAAAAAATAGTCAAAGTCGACGAACCATGTGAACAACAAGATTTCTGAAAACAATGACTACAAAAGAGAAACCAGAGCCTGCTGTTTTTAAGGAAAGACAGACAAGAACCTCCTGCACCTCAACAAGAACCTCCTGCACCAAAAACGTTTATTATTGCAAGTATAATCAAATGTAGAAAAGTCATGCTTGTGACAGTATGTGGTGTGTTAGGTCACTAAGTACCGTAATTGTATCATGTTGAATGCGTTCATTGTCATTGAATCATGCATATGATGTCTGTGAATATAGCGACTACACTTGAGTTGAAATTAAACTTAAGCGCTGCTACGCCTTTTGCGAAAGAACAATAATTTTTCAGATTCGCTTTCCCTGAACAGCCATTTGACTCTCACGTATAATTGTCACGAAATCGCTTATCATGAGTATTCGAATTTATCATATGGCCAAAGCAAATATAGCACATTAACGTCCCAGTGCACTGCTCCTTCTAGGAAATGATTATTGCCAACAAAATCACTAACAGGCATACTTGCATCCAGTGAATGAATCGAAAGACAAGGGTTATATCTTTTTATTAGGAAAATGTGGTGGTCCTTAAAAGAATTATTTGGCATACTTTCCGTAGAAGTATCGTTTTGTGGTTCTTATCTTGGCTGTTTACGACATGCGGGACACCAGGGAGGGGGACGGTAATTGTTTGGTCTAAACCAAAATTGTTCCAGATTAGATTACCCTTCTTTCTTTAGGCACGGTTGCCTTTTTTGGCGTAACAAGTTATTATCACAATGTTGAAAGGCTTGCGAATTATCGCCAATAGATAAGCATAGAATGACATCAAACAAACAAGCGACTTTCTTGTATACATTATTGGTGATCGCGATGTCTCCGGTTATGCTAGCGGCTTCTTGCCTCACATCGAGGTGAAAAACGGTCCTTGAAATTCGGATTTACCATTCACGACTCAATTATTCAACATTTCACATTATACATGTCGTAAAAAACTTTTAGCCTTTGGTCACAAAATTTTGGTATTGTTCGCTCTCCAGTAAAAGATCACCTCGGTAACGTACATTTCATATCAATGAAGTGAACCCACTTCCAAGATATACTTGCGATCACTCATCTATGACCGGTGTGGGTAGCCTTAGCATATTTCCCCACAGAGGTATAAAGATAAGTTTTACAGCCATTGTATAGTCTGCCACTTTGCGGCGGATTGTCGGGCGCTGCCATCAATGTTAATTGCTAAAAAGGTAGGCGACTATGTTGTCTGTGATTTTCAGGTATGTTAATGCATGGGCATAGGCTTACATACATGTAAAATCAGTTTGAACATACTTTTAATCAGACCTGGTCAGAAAATTGTGAAAATTGCCAAAAATATGTTTCGCATTTGATTAAGTTGAAATTTATCATAATATCTTACCTAAGTCAGATCACGTGACCATAATCTATTATTTTCCCGCCAAAATTGTATATTGCAAATAACTGAATATTCCAACCGTTAAACATCAAAATGTTTAACATATTATGACCAATTAATGTAAAATGGGATAGGAACTTGTGTTAGAACTAGTGGCAGATGCAAAATTATTGAATTTTTAATAACATTTCTTCACAAAAAACAAAAATACAATATTTTTGATGTTTTACATGAATATTTTGAATATCAGAAAGAAGTATAGATAGAGTTTCATGAGTGCCATGTATTTTTGAAAGAATATGATAGATGTCGTTTCCAAAAGTGCAGAGAAAATCAAGAAAATTTAACGGGTTACGGTTGGAATATTGAAATTAATAAAGACATAAATTTTGGCGGAAAATATCAGATTTGGTCGCGTGACTCAACTCGTCAAGATTTAGGCAGACATTAATTTTAAAGAATTTAATAATTCCAATAATTAGGCCAAATATCAATCAAATCGCGTGGTTTTAAAGATAACTGATCATTTTCTTACTTTTGGGCTTGATGGGTACAAACACCCATGCATTAACTTACTTGAGAATAGGGTGTAATATGACTGTCATCGTCCTATAATATATAACAAAGTTATATTTCCACTCAGCGTTCGCACTTACACTGTACAAAAGATTTACTACTGTTCTCCCGGCTACGAAATGATCATGTTCAGTGGTGACCGCGATTTTACCAATGGAGACAAATGCCTTGAGTTGTTAGCTTTTTCCATTATATTTGGACAACGGAATGATAACGGAATGCTCCAAATCTCAAGTGTTAGCCGGGCCCCTGATTCATCGTTAACACCGCAATTCACAAATCCCGCCCACAGTGAATGTATGCAATTGATCTACTTTAACAATAATCCCCCATATTGCGTTAATCTATTCATGTATATTCCCGTATATTCCTCTTATCACTTTCTCATATTCTTGAATCTTAGATGGATAAAATAATACAAAAAGTGAAACAAATACCTTAGTGTATAAATCTTCCAGGCGTTCTCTCACTAACTTGTCCATATTCACCCGATAAGTGAGGAGCAACTCTACAAAACCTGCCCTATTCTGTATTAATGCTTCAAACATGGTATCATTCAAGATATCGATGTTTATCTGGAACATTAACAAAACCTCTCATTACATAGTTAACATTCATTAGTCTCTTAAATGCATAAATATAAACGCTGCAAAGCAAGTTTGATGCCATATTTATCGGCCTTGGCATCGGTAGACGATGCCCTTTATTACATTTTTAATAGTTTCATGTTCACGTTAACCGTTACTAAGGTTTATACATGTGCAATGTTAAGGAGCAACAAAGGTCACTACCGTGCCTCACAACGGTAACTCTGCGTTGGAGAGTTTCCTTTGTTGGTTGACCACAAATAAGATTTTGTGCAGATGTGAAACATCGACAGAAATTAAATACAGAAAATTGTTTCTTCACTTATTATGAGAGAAAGACAACTGCCCTGCCCTTTTCGCTTTTATAACTGCAATGAATTCAAAATGATCTCGTCTATTACCTTTTCAAAGTTCGCCTACTGACATTGTCAAATCAGAACTGCACACAAAATCGCCGAGCTAGTCCATCCTCATAGGTGTATTCACCCTAAACTTCATATTATTTGCAAGTATTGGCAAAGTGGGTGCAACACAGGTAAAAACAATCACTTGGTACTCATACCTGCCAGTGCAACAGCTTGTAAGGCTTTGAAAGCTCATCTTTGGCGATATCACACCTATCCAATGAAAATGCCAGATCCAATTGCATTTCATCAGACAAAGCTTGATGTAGAAAAAACATACAATATTATATATATAGGTATGATTAACTGTCTCATGTTCGTTGTTGAAATAAAACTGTGATTAGAAATAAGGCGTTTCGAAAGACTTTTATATGCATCAAGCAATTTAACTTGTTATTTGTCCATTTTAGTGTTTTGATCGAATGAGAAAGTGATTAACTTACCTGGCCACACGGCCCTTAAGATGGCGCCGCCGATATCTTTCAAATTAGCATCGCCAATTTGAAATACAGTTATCTGAAAGAAAACATGCGAGAATCACACAAATATTTTATTTAATAAACTGTCGATACCTTCAACTTTGCTGTAACTGGTATAGTTAAGACAAGTCTAATAATATGATTTATTTTATCATTGTTAAGATATCATAATGGATTGCGAAAATAAATCCCCATAAGCGATGATGTTTTTTAAGTTGCCTCTTTCATTGCCACTTTGCCCATATGTATACATCATTTGTTACGCTGCAGTGCTGAATGTTTCAATGACACGTGATAAACGATGAGGGTCAGGAGTCTGTGAGTTTGAACAGACAACCAGAATAATCACAAGGCCATGAAAGAGTTGTTGCTATTAAATTAAATTCCTGAAAGCAAGTGCTGTTAGCCAAGCTACTTGTATGAGGATCGAGCCCGTGAACATCGTTATCGCTACATGTCAATGTGTATAGCTATTCAAAACAGTAACATCGTCACATCAAGTGGGCCTTGTCATCACTTGTTTGAATATGTGCATTGAAATAGGAAAATGCAAATTTTGATTTTAATTTGATACCAGTTTTCAACATACCAGTCTTCTATTCTTACGATCACTGATTTCTTTTAACATGGACACACACTCGTGCACTTGTTCGCTGTCTCCCCCTAATATACGGCTGATGTCGCCTTTCAAATCTTCGACATAATCGCTGAAGAACAGGAAAGTGAAAAAGATTTGTTTTACAATCTTGTAAAATGTCCATCATCGACAGAGGATCGGACTTTGGTTTTCTGCCAGTGGTTACAAAGTCACTAGAAATTAGGTTTACGAAGTATATTCTGAATTTGTTTTCCAAATGTGTTCAAATAGAAATTAGTAATGGTATTTACAACTTGTTGACTCTATGAGTACATTGCTTTGTTTCATTAACTCAGCAAAATATTCACTCTACTTATTTAAATTCGAACATAAGAACTAAGAGGTCTTATAAAAATATTATATTATGACATCGTTGCGATATGAGCTGACGCTTTTCTAACGGTGAAAGCTGACACGATCTTATTTGTAAGCAACCATATTATATGGATTTCCGTCGCTCACTGTATGAAATTCTTACTCGAATTCATTGTTTTCCCTTAGATGTAAAGCCTTGACAATGATATCAGCAGCTCTACCGCTTCCACCAACAATAACTACAGGTATTGCATCAGCTGTGTGACCTCGTACGTCATTTGCTTAAGAGTTGCGTGAACTTTTTTTGTTGTTCCATAGCCGCCTTCAACAACAACCAATACAACCGGTATATCTGCAATACAAATTTAGGTAACGTTCAGACACTTGGTTACAGAAAATCATAACATAATTATTGCTATCTTTCAAGTAATAATTCTTTGGCGGTTATACCATATTTGTCATTATTATACATCTGCCATGGAGAACAATATAATTTTGCGTGCGCTAAAAGGCCGTAAGTAACATCCATACCATAACATGTACGGTTTCTAGGCGCCCCATCCTTTGCAGTAGTATCTACGCGTTCACTATTAAACGGTTTGAAAGGCCCATTAAAAGCCGAGTCACTGAGTGATATCACTACGCATGTAATGAATATTTAGGAGATAGATATAAATTAGTCCAAGACAATAGTTCTCAGTCTCTTTCGATAACGTCTTCGATGCAGAACAATAGTCCGACTTCTACTCCACAAACCATGCAGTGCAGCACATCCTTTGCATCAGCCCATGGCAGCCCGTCTGCAGCTGAAGCATGCCGAAGCAACTCTGGGTATCGGTACAAACTCCGCCCCATCAGCGGTAGGGACTCCGCCTTTTCCAAGTGTGCAAACCGTACGTACAGCAAAATATTCTGTAACTACGGCTAGCCCTTGTAACTGATTTTTTTATGTCTTATGGCTTATGTGCCAAGTACTTGTATGTTGCCTGTAACTACGGGCGCAAGCACAGCTGTAGACTATTTGGCTATTGTGACGTTGGTGAGCACTGTACTTTGCTTCTCTCTCTCCTTTATCTCTCTCTCTATCTCTCCCTCCCTCCCTCTCTCTCTCACTCTCTCTCTCTATCTCAAATCTTTGTCCTGCTTTGTGTGTTTGACAGGGTTGACACGAGCGCTTAGGCTCGATAGATAGTTGATTTGAGCGAGGAGGCTACGGAGATATGTACGCAGAGGTACGAAAAGATTGTGTATGGTGTGCGATACCTTGCACTTAGAGGTGCAAAACATTCATACTCCGATTTATGAATAAGATTGTGAATGGTGTGCGACACCTGGCACGAAGAAGTGCAAAAGAATGAATGAAGGCATGTGACTCGCCGCATCGAGGTGGCTGTAGTTTATTCAAGTAAAACGTGAATGTACAAGTAGTGCAGAGGTACAGTGTTTTGCATATATCTGACTTGCATTTGGGGCCAATTTAACGAGTTTTTTTTTACTTCTGTTTGCAGTTGCTTGTAGGAGATGCAAACTACATTTGCAAAGAAAGGTCGAAAAACTGCTGCACTGCGGGGACGTAGACTCCGCAAACATGGAAGGGGCGCGCGGCGCTCCGACAGTTATGGACCTGGCACAGATGGCTGAAATATGTTTCGTCATCCCAACCGATGCTCGGCAATGGGAGTATGAACTTCCTGTGGACATTATAGCTGGATATTGAGTGGGCATCCCGGACAGGTGCAACCTGGCACAGGACTTCAATAACTTTCCATCGGCCCTGTAGGGCACCTATTGAGATTCACCATTCAAATTGTCCTGCGTATAGGATTCCAGACGTGATTATTGCAAGTGAATCTCACAATCGCATTAATTATAGGGTCAAGTTGGTTACCGTTGATAATACTAAACTCCTCCGATGGTTACACTCGTGCTGTATAGATTTTCAGATTACTTGCAACATATCAAAGTCATTTATAAGAAAGAGTTCTACCATACTTCCAAGGCATCGTGCATCATTTTTTTCGGTGAATTCCGGAGTTTGAGGTATGGAGAGTAAAAGTTATGGAGGTGTGGGAATGGATGGGGTTAGAAAATAGACAAGGAAGACGATATCTCGCATCCAATTCCTATTACAATAGGCTATGTTATTGAGCGATGTTATTAGGCTTTAAATATTATAAGAGTTACACAAGACACCTCGCTGACAGTGCGACAGGCAACGCGGTAGGCAACGCGGTCAGGCGAGGCGACAGGAACAGTTACACTAGGCAACTCGTTCGGCAATTTGCCACTAGGTTCCTTGATGTTTGTTGGGCAGACCGTATTTAGTAGTAGCCCATTATCAAAATGTTCTCTAGACCATGACAAACCGCAGTAAACACGATTGGAACTAATTTGGGATAATTTTATGGTTAAGTAATGTCGATTTCATCTACAAATGTTATCTTACCTGCTTTTCTTTTTGACATTACACACTTGTTTTATGAGTAATTTGCGATATTGTAACTTTCAGCTCTATGGCACCTAACACATTTGAGAAATTTGCAAAATATGAAAATCCAATTATACCAAATTAGTTACAATCGTGTTAATGATGACTCGACCACAAAAAAATATTAATATTTGAATCTTCGGAAAAGAAAATCCAACAAAATAATTTAAATCAAATAAATAAAGGAAATCTTTGAAAATTATCATAAGGACATATTTTTCATGTCGATGTGACTCTACGGGCATGCTTGATGGATAACATGCGATGGGTAGAATTAACAGGGGCAGGGGTGACGCGATTCAAAAAATTGTAACGTAGAAGATGGTGACTATCCCCTAGCATTTTACATAAGAAATGGCGGTCTTCCCCTAAATTCATGACCCTCTGTCTCAATTTTAGTGCCAGTGGATACACAAAAGTGATTATTTTCTAACACTTATTACTAATTCAATATATAAGAAATAGGTGGTTGGTCACGTGTCGCTAGAGAGTAAGGAGCACCGTTTCCTTGTCCCGTCTTCAAACTGAGTTTCGTCAGTCAAACAAACCCAGTAAACCTCAAATTTGTCTTATAAGAAGCTCCAGTGAACAAGAACATGGGTGTTGGTATAATGGTATGGAGGATCCAAATAGGCAGTTGTCTGCACCCAGAAAACCTGAAAGACGTGTCAGTTGAACGACACACGCCGTACACAGATTAGTCACCACACAACGTGCTCTTGTATCGACTCATCACTATGATATCTGTCATTGGTTGTGTTACTACCTGAACATTTACGTTACTGAATGGTATTGAACGATATCTGAACTGGTGACAAACTAGTGGTAGGTTGGCTTGAATGAAAATTATTTCGATATCGCGGGAAACCATGAAGATTAATATTGATTTTGTTGTACGGATGGCATACCAGTTACGTAATCGGCACATGTGCCGCATTAAGGTTGACAAAATTCATAGACAACTATGTGGATACTGCATTTACACCGTATGCCCCTCACCTTTTACAACTGACGTGAACTGAGCCCAGGCACTATCCAGACACGACAAGTGAAACTTTCTACAAGTAGAGACTTGACTAACATCACAGAACAAGAAGAAGATGTTACTAAATTAGTTCTTTAAAGTTAAAAGGCAATACAGGAGAACATGGAAGACTTGAAGAAAGAAATGAGACACGGTACAAACACTATTGAAAGAATACAAAAAAGCACAGGAGGAACTGGTAAGAGAAAATAAAAAGTTAACAGAAAGAATTGAAGTGTCGAAAGAGAAGCTGTCGGTCTTCGTTCACAGACCTGTGGGACAATTTGATATTTCGAGGTATTCAGGAGCAGCAGAAACTTGAGAAGGGTGCGAAACTGCCGTACGCGAAGTCTTGAAGTCAAAGCTAAATGTATCTGACCAATAATTCGATCGTGACAAACAAATAGAGAAAGCTCATCGACTGCATTTTACACCCAAGGCTGGAAATCTGCACCCAATTATTGTTAATTTATCGTCATTTAAAGCTCTCACGGGAATTCTACATCCCGCACGTCAGACCTTGACTAATGAATCGGGTCTTTTCATTACGGAAGACTTTCCGCCTACACTTAGACGCACAAGAAGGAAATTGAAGAAAGAACTTAATGATGAAAGCGCATAAGGAAGAAAAATGATCAATATTTAACAACTAGCTACTGACGGGTACAAGTAAAAATACAATGCTGAAGCTAACGACTTGGTGGGCACATAGAAGTGTGCCATGCCCGGCAAGAGCATAATGTTCAGACAAAGTTCGGGTATCAGTAGTAACAAAAATTTGTCCCATACTATAGTAACATGGAAATTCGAAAGGATTAAAGTCGCACATTAACAATTATTCATTGAAGGGTTATTTTTCCCGTTTTTCCATTGTCAGAATTTGCGAAACGTGGGCGAAAACAACTACTGATTTTACAAATTGTCTTGTACCCACTCATAAAGTTTATTCCAATGTAAGAAACAGAGTCCTTAAGGCCGCAATTTTAAAGTCGATCCCAGGTTCTGCATTAGTTGAGTTCTTCTCCAAGTCAAACACTTGGCCAGTACGATGTTTGATTTCTATGACATTAATGACACAAAGTGATCTCATACTTTTGACACCTTTTTCTAATTCTGCAAACAGAGTTTAAACAAGCGTTTGATTGACGGTCGGTTCAAACGATCATTGAATCCCATCAACAACGCTCAAATTTCGTAAAAAAACGTGAATATAACCACAGAGTTAGCGTTGATCGCAGTCTTTCACCCTTTTTGCGGTCGAAAAAGACAAAAAAGTAGCATTTTTTGAGCATGTGTCCACTTACACAATGAACCCCGTGATAGCTTCGCCCCCTTTTAAAGGGAGGCCCTGCCTTTAAAAGCGGATGGTACTCTGGTGGAATTTGTGATTTATATATACGATTTATATAGGAATAGGAAGTCTCGAGATAGTACTGTAAATAATTTTTTATCGAACTCGTACTTTAATTTTCTAAATGGACGTTTTCAAAGTGACAGTGATGAAAATTTTACCTGTCGCGCAATATACTAGCTGGGTTTCCCCAATTCTCACCGGGTGTCTGCAAGTTTTTCAGCATCATCAGATAAAAATCTATGCCCCACTCGTGCATGTACGTCTCTTTTACCATAAATATCTGGAGAACCGCAAATTGTGTACCATTAAACTTAAAAGATAGATATCACTTTGCCAATTATGTGCTCCAACAATTTCAAGCTGAATTATGTTCTTGTCTTTGTGGTATCCGACGCATATCCGATGCCTAGACCAGATGAATTGATTAAGGAAATTGGTGGATTGAATTATATATCGACGATCGATCTCACGAAGGGATATTGGCAAATTCCCTAGAGAAAACGTGCTCGGGAGACGTCCGCCTTTCTCACTCCTTTTGGACTGTATGTGTTTACTGTTATGCTGTTTGGGATGCAAAATGCACAAGCCACTTTTCAGAGGCTAATGGATAAGACATTTAATCAGCCCAGAGAAAAAGCATATATGGATGACTTTGGTCCACATGATCATTCCTGGGAAGATCATGTTAAACACCTGCGTACCATATTTGAGAGGTTACGTAGTTTAAACTAACTGCTAGACCAACTAAGTGCTATCTTGGTGGCTTCTTTCATTGGTTACGGTAGTGGTAGTGGAAAAATAAAGCCTTTGGCAGATAAGGTTAATGCTGTTGTCAATTATCCAACACCAGTGACAAAGCGTGATGTCCGATCATTTTTAGGATTAGCAGGATACTACAGGAAGTTTATCCCAAATTTCTCTGACATTGCGACCCCATTGACTGAGCTGACATGTAAAAATAGCCCAGCCAATATTCAATGGACTCAGAGTTGTGTGGATGCTTTCCAGAAGCTGAAAGACGCTTTAACATCATTACCAGTTCTGGCGGTTCCAGATTATAATAAGCCGTTTGTGGTGCAGACAGACGCGTCAGACCATGGTATTGGTGCGGTTTTGTGTCAGTATGATGACAAGGGAGAGGAACATCCGGTTCAGTATATTAGCCGAAAACTCCTCCCCAGGAAGAGAAATTACCCAACTATAGAAAGAGAGTGTTTAGCCATTGTTTGGGCTGTGGAAGCTTTGAATCCTTACTTGTACGGGAGAGAGTTTACAGTTCAAACAGATCACAATCTGTTGGTTTGGTTAGGCAAATGTGCAGTAAAAATTGTTGGTTGTTGCAATGGAGTTTAATACTGCAAGAGCATCAATTTAAGATTGAGTACAAAAAGGGCAGCGAAAATACAAATGCAGACGCATTGTCGCGAATGTGGAGCTCGGATGTACGGTAGTGTGTGAAGGTGCATGAATGATATAGTGAAAGGGCTGTAGTGACCTGATATACACTGTTTTAAAAATGCATGTTGAATTTTTAACCCTTATAGTAATGGTGTTTGCCCAGGTTGCTGTACCCTACTTAGTCAGTAGTTTTTTTGTCATGTACTTTCTTTTAGATTTAGTAGTATTAGCATTGTATTATTTCATTTTGATTTTTGCTGATTTTCTGAATTATTTTGCCGTACTAGTGATGTAGACTCCCTGTCTCCATCAAAATAAGGAGGGAGGAATGTGACGTAGTGTCATGTGATTATTATTCATGAGCTGTCATTACTATTCATGAGGGCATGTATATCTCTCTTAGCCCACGTGTACTCAAGCCAGTCTCCAGCTTAGCATCACTCTATGTACGTAGCTTAGAGCTTAGTGTAATAAAGTAGCATCTTAGATTATGTAGTACTCGCTGTTTCCAGTCGTCTTTACATCCCTTCATCATTAGAATACCAGCCTTGCCGGCCCCGACACGCTACCACATAACCGACAATACCAACGTAACCTCGGTTTTATCACACTTTCCCATTCCAGATCCCAGTTACTCATACAACGGGGGTATAATCGAGATATGGTACCTCCATGACAGCAAAGAGTATCGAATGTGTTGAAACCCAAGTGGCCACTATTCAGTACTCATAGCCTGCAGGTACACCTTAAAGGCATACTTACCAGGCCAAAATACCGAGCGTTGAATTCCTTCAAAAGTGGCAACACCTGGAAAGACACCATTGCAATCAATTTGTCACCCTTATCTCTAACTATTTACCTCTACACCCATTAAACACCGGGACACAAGACAGTTGTACATCACAAAAATTAAGAGAGAGATCGAAGACACTCATTACACAGAACGCAGGATGGAAGACTGCAAAGACGATGCTTCCAATAAGCAAAAAGGAGGCTAAAACAACACAAACATTCACAGCAACGACCATGGCTCGGGTTTTCCCTTATACTACGGTACAAAACCAAAACCAAAGGGCCTTTCAAAGGCCACTGCACTTCCCTTAAATAGAACTACTATAACACAATGGCTAAACATGACCACACACAAAATTGTGTTAAAAACTCAGAAACAGAAGGCGTAATAAAATTGAAAAGCAAAAACAACTGCACAAAATGATAAACAAAAGATCTCAAACAAAATATTACAACATACAAACATAAACGAAACACAGTGACCAACAAATACATGGATTTACTACGAATCTTTGTTGCGCAAATAAAAAAATTATAGAAATGGACGCTCTTTGCAAAGTCTTGAAAATAATTCCAACACATAAAGGTCCAAACAGAATTAATCTCCTACAAGACACAAACAAATTCATACTGAGAGTATGACTCCGATACATAAAACGACGAAAAAACTCAGAAAAATATAATCATACATAAGTCCACACGGACTCAACAAACAACACAGGAAGAACAAGACACAAAAATTACCTAGAAGCTACGGTTATCTCCACTTAGCATTTTCTTTCTCAACGCACGGCAAAGCATAAGTCTATTACAGAGAGGTATGTGACATACTATATATTAAGAAAACATGCTAATGCAGCTTCTCAATCCATCGTTTTCTTCTTTATTGCATTAAGTTCTTTAAAACAATATATAAAGCCTTGTAAAATTGTTTGGAGAACAGGAACTTAAGAAACAGGAACTTTAAGGGACAAAGTTGCGGTTTGATATAAGATTCTAGCTACTCATATTTTTGGCATGTTCAAACTGACCGAAGGGGTGACCACCCATGTATTCCATCCCGGTTTTTTTAACACGTTACATCAAACTACTGTGAGACAGATTTAATAGCCATGACCATTTATCGCTGCATTTGTTAGGAGAGGAAACATGACCCATACCCCTATCCCTTAAAAGTATATTATAGAGGGGTATGCGACATACCACATATTAGGAAAACAATCGACGCACCTCATAAATCTTAAGATACACATTTTAATGTCTTTTTTTCTTATTTGTTGCATTAAGTTCTTTAATTTAATGTATACGTACCTAGTAAAATTGTTTGGAGGAACAGGAACTTAATTATTGGGTGTAAAATTAAGCAAATTTTACAATTTACATTAAATGGCCGATATAAAATCTAATCGATGTTTGGATATTGATTTATCCCCATTAAGTTATCTACCAATGGTAAGGACATTATCTGGGCTTTCTATAAATGTGTTATTTATGGTACTTATTGTTTTTGTTTCTGACTAGCAGTATTTATGTTACCCCTAACCCATTCCTATTTTACTAGTGAGGGCGTGACTGCCCTCTACAAAACAAGTCGTTACACTCTTACCCAGCATCAGTTTAATGGTAAATTAGCAGATTATGACAGCTGAGAATACTAGCTAACAGAAAATCAAAGCGGGTAAAATACCTTAGACGGGATAATTTTGATATCTGGCTTACGGACTAACTTTTTTGTGCATATTGTTGAAAACAATCACTTAAAATTGACACAAACTGAGAGATTTTAGTTTTGTAACTTTCAAATAGCATGTTTAGAAAGGCGCTTCTCCGATCTTTCAACCTAAATACCATTTGTATGGTTCCATGAGTCATAAATGAGGCAGAGAGGGAACCATTACCCCCACCCCTTATGTTATAATTTTGTTTAAAAAAACTCACTTAAATTGACACAAACTGAAAGGCTTAAGTTTTGTAACTTTGAAATATGCGACTTTCTACCATCAAACTATACATGTTTAAAAAGGCCCTTATCAGAGCTTTCAATCAGTATAACATTTATGGTTTCATAATTCATGGTTCGAGGCAGAAAGGGAAACATTATCCCTACCCCATATAGTATAATTTTGTTTTTAAAAAAATCACTTAAAATCGACACAAACTGAATGGTTTATGTTTTGTAACTTTGAAATATACAATTTTCCCCATAAAAATAAATATGTTTAGAAGGGCCTGATTCAGCACTTTAAAAAAAAATCAACATTTTATGGTTTCATCATTCATGATTCGAAACAGAGAGGAAAACATTACCCTACACCTTATATTACACACGGATATGTTGCATACCAAGTATTGAGAAAACGAGCTCATGCACCCACTAAATCTCAAGACACGTACTTTTAATGTTGTTTTTCTTGTTACTTGCACTAAGTTCTTCCAAAATATATAAATACCGTATGAAAAATTGTTTAGAGGAACGGGAACTTAATTATTGGGTTTGAAATTTAGCAAATTTTACGATTTACGGTCTATGGTTGATTTGAAGTCTAATCGACCTTCGAATATTAATTTATCCCCATTAAGTTATATACAGCAGTGAAAAGGTCATAATCTGGGCTTTTTAAAAATATAAACGTTTGTAGTATTTTATTGTTTCTGTGCCGTCGAGCGGTAAATATATGACCAATACCCCTTTGTTGAAATCCAAGATGGCGGCCAAGATGGCGCCAAATGAACCCCATGGGACAATATTTGATTTAGGGAACATCAAGATTCAAAACTCTAGACCCTTAAGATTACAAAGAAGTAGGTAAAAATATATGTGGTATGTTTAGTGATTTAACACTAGCCTAATGAATTATAGAGAAAGGCATGTCAACAAAAAGCTTCACTAGGATTAAACTAAAGGACAAAAACAGAAAAATCATACATATAGAAAAAAGTCTTACCCGAAAGAAAATATGACCAAATAAAACTACAAGTGCACGAAACCACAGTTGTATCTAATATGTAGGAAGACCAATCATTAGCGGTTTTTCAAGTCCTACACACAACATCTCTGAATTCATAGACTACTACATTAAACCGATCGTCGCAAAATAAAAAAAAACAAAAACACTAAAAACAAACAAAAAAAAACATATGTACGAGATTCAACGGTAAAAAAACTGTCCGAATTCTGAAAAATATAATTCCCGTCACACTTGACGTTGTTTCTATGGTACACAAACACTATGTACGATGAGGCAATGAAACAAAACCCGTTTATAAAATAAATAAAAAATGCTCATTGAGCATATAGTATCTGTGTTAACACTCATAATCCAAGGTTACTATCAGCAAAGCCTCGAGTGGGCTCACCATCATCCAATGAAATAGCCGACATTACATTATACGATCTAGAAAGGAAAACCATCCAGCAGAACGAGACACGAACAGCTCTCTTGTACAGATTCAGATTTGACATTTTCATATTCTTTTACGGAACTCAACGTGAACTAGTCGAATTCATTGTCAGATCAGTAAACTACAACTGACATTCGCATTTTCATAAGAAAGTTCGACAAGAGAGGTAACATATCTTGATTTAGTCATTTCAAAGGCCAGATATATAACAGCAAACCAATTCTATACACCAAAACACACTCAAAAACAGCATATACATTCCAATTCCCACACAAAGATTCATGTCACCCTTCATCCACGTGATATCGTAAATATGTAATTACTTAAGTTGACAGTAGTAGACGACAGTGGCGTTGTCGGATGAAAACTGTAGAGTTGGAACAGCCAATCGTTTGCTCATTTTCCATTAAGTAGTTAAGTAAATTATGCATAATTAATGAACGGGGTGCAGAACGTCGTTTCAGGCCAAATCGACGGTTTGCACCCCGTCAAGTTCTGTGTAGGTGCAGGATTGTCATATGGTATTGTTCTGCTAAATGTTTTGCTTTGTTATCTTCAAAAAATCATTCTGTTCGTATAAATAGTATCTGTATGTGCATAAAGTGTGAGAAGAGTTTCTTATTAAGACTATTAATCATCAAGAATTGTTAACTTATGATTTTTTTTTCTATCTCTTTTTTAGGAGTAGTATAAGCTTGATTATAATATGATAATTAGCCAGGTTTGCTTAGTCAGCATGAACACTAGGTTTTGCATTCATTCAGTGTCCAGCTCGTGCAAGAGTTAGAAGCTGTTGTGAAAGTTGCTGTTAATTCAATAATTTTATTTTTGGGACAGATAGTGGTGCAATGCAATCGTACCGTGTTCGGGGGGTCCCATGTTCCAATGATAAAAATGTCCGACGGGTATATCGAATAAGTCCCGTCCTTGCGTATGTGTATCAGTCAGCAATTTACCAATACACTATATGGTAACAAGTACAGAGTAACGTTTATTTTTTAATAAATGCAAAATAACTTTGACACTATGAGGCTTGCCAAAAGTTATTATGAAGACGTAAGCCGAAGTGACTGACGTGTAAATGACGGCATACTTTATTAAGGGGATCTCTGGATATTGAACTTGTTTGCCTTGTTTCATGTAGTTAATATTTATTGTTCTGTTATTGTTCTCTTATTATTCTGTTATTTGCTTTATATTTAATCTGTATAAGAGTAAAATATTAAATATCAAATATTCACAATATCATCAAAGAAAAAACAAGTAAGACGAAGGAAACAAAACATTTTGAGCATCCCCATGCAGCTTTCAATTTTTCAATGTCCAAGGCCATAGATGCTGACCGTTCCCTTACTTGCTGCCAAAAGCAATCGCGTTCACATGCTACGATCTGCATTGGATAGCCTGCCAATATATGTTCCTTTGATTTCACAATCACCTTATCGCTAAATCGTAAATCAGCTGAATTTTTTACTTCAAATTTCTTTAAATTACTCAGTTGTGATAGGTATTTGTCTACAGAAGTGAGGCAAGTGTAAGCCATGTTACTAGCGATAACCTAGTAACAAACCGATCAATCATTCAATCAATCAAATTATTTATAAACGCCAGTATACTATCTATCCATAATTCAGAGGCGCTGAACAGTCATGAAGCAAACGCTTCCTCTTGAACTAAGACCAAAGCCCTCAGCACTGGCTTTAGAAGAAATCTTAAAACTTGACCGATAAAGTATCAAACCCGATAACGTAGCGAAAATTTACCGATAACGTATCTTATCAAATGAACTGGCCCGAATCGCTACTTGGGTGACGTAAACAGGACGGATAATAAATCCGAATAACCCTGTTGTATGTAATCAACCAGAACTTTTTTTCTGCAATGGTACCGTTCATACATGCGAATCGCAACACACACCAATTTTTCGTGATCGATGCCGTGCTCTCATGACATTTTTTACAAAAATGTGACCCGATAAATCCAGATATGGAAACATAGAAGGCATATCAAACTAAATTTCGAGGCGCTAAAGCTGTATCTATTCTTTTATTTAAGTGGCTCGGTAACGTCACAACTTCAGTCGAGTCGTAAGGCTCAATGTAATGTTGACATCGTACCTGGCTATCCGGCTGGTGATAAACCGAAATCTACACCTCAACGTAAGTTCAACTGAATAAACGAGTACTGTATAATCTTCGGAAAAGCAACCCCGAGTGTAAAGTCATTCGACTACGAACGATAAATTTCCTTCATCACACAAAAAAATGCGTAAATTCTCACTCTGAATCAAACCTGCAGCGTAGGCTGTAGCGAAGACATAAAGCTGCCGAGCTGTAGTCTCAACTCTGCAGTGCAGCGCTGTGGAATCTGATGTATTTCGAAACTTGTCTCAGATGACACCCACAGCCGGACAGAGTTTCCGTCAAGTAACTAAATTAGGATGTATCTTCGGGCGAGCTATGTGTCACTGCAAACATCAAAGTTCGTAAGACGAAAACACTGACGACCGATATAGGGATTGACGAGTTGACGCCTACCGAGACCGGTGACGTGGCCTCAAACATATAAGCTTAAAGGAATACTCCACCCAAAACGTAATTAGCTTTATACAGTTTATATTTATGTCGTGAAAGAATTTATCATAATTATTTCTTGCACAGAAACAGCGATTTGTTGAAGTTATGTATGAAAATAAATATCAAAATCAGGCAATATTGAGACCTTTTAGCCGACTGTGCGCGGCCATATTGTCCACTTCTTTCGAAAAGCATGCCAGGAGGAATGCCCGGATGATGACGTAAAGTTTTCGTGTTTTGGTGCATTAGCTAGGGGGTTTGCCTTAGGTAGTCTTATAAACAGCTTATACCTGCCTGTAAGTACTACGGACGTACCAATAATCGTGCACGAGATTTCGATAAGGCATTCTGCATCATTTGAAATCTAAAGTGAAAACTCCGCCTCTAGAAATTGTTACCGGTAAAGATTGGCAATGACATGTTTCAAAATTATAAGTAGAGTGCATGTTTTTACGTATGTGAATGCCGTTTCCAAGAGAAGGAATTCGTCGGCAAGTTTGACGATCCATAATCAAATTGGGATTAGGAAGAGACTTCAAGACAATGCTGTACCACAACATTACACTGGAAAGCAAATGCACTGGTGAAAAGGAGTGCTTAAGGGCGATTGTGGGAGAGACTCTCATAAAAGAAAAGAGGTTAATGGTTTAAATATTAATGATTTTTCTGAACAGCCGGCGAGTTTGTTGTGATCATCTTTCTTACAGAAAGTTTACTTATTATTCTTGTATTTTCAAGACATCACATTGGTATTTAAGACATAATAAAGTTTGCATGATCGGTTAAAATCAGAAAGTTTATTTTTGCTCGGGCATGTTTAACCTCAAAAACGCGCCCACGCGTCACGTCACAAGGAAGATCCGTATGTTGAAATGCGATGCGTTATCTGGAACCAAAAATCGGCGCAAAAGAGTTTGAGAAAGTAGAGCGTAGATGACAACTATGGTTGGTGTCGGGAAAATTTCAGACATAAGTCTTTTCTTCCTTTTAGAAAAAATAGGCACGTCAAAGTAAACTTTATTATCGGGCATCCGTGCTGTGAGTTGAATTTTTCTACGATACCACGGCAGCAAGTCATATTTTTGTGGCGTCGAAAAAAATAATGAGCAATTTTGCCACTAAATTGTAAATAAAAACAAGAAGCAGTAAGTGAAGTTCGTTACTTCGTTGCTAGTGCGGAATTACAAGGGATTTTCCCGAAATAACTAATCACATGGATTTCAATAAATGGTCCAAAATGAACCAACGTTTTATATAAGCACGCTATACGACCGGTCGTACGACCATGTTGGATTGTAGTGAAAACGAGGCTCTCTGTTGTAGGGTTTCTAGAAATTTCCATGTAATTACGCAAAGATCAGAGTGCATCGTATCGTAATTCAAACACGCCACTCAACCTCAGCAGCACATATGATAACATCATTGAGCTAAAGCCTGAAAACTTTAAGTTCCAGAGTGGAAAAATGGAATCAGATACTCAATATATGTGATCGAAAATATTTAACGTTTCTCAGTCAGGCTATTCAGACACCGTTACTCTTGTAGCGTAGAGTAACTGTGATTCAGATTTTTTCTCAGAGCTGCTTTCTCTCCATATTGCTATATAATAGTACATGACTTTTTAATTTTGCCATCTTCCCGCCCCCGATCTGTCAAAAGGTAGTTTATTTCATTCTTTTTTTTGTATTTTTTCTCTACGACCGGTCGCGAGGTCGGGGCTGTAACTTTAGTGTTAAATTTTGCCGACTGTTTTTCTCAAAGACCGGCCGCGAGGTCGTGGCTTTCCGACAGGTTCTAGACTTTTTCTCAGTAATTTTTCTCCACGACCATGAGAAGAAGTGGCTTTCATCAAGTTTATGACTGTTTTTCTGTATTTGTCTTCACGGTCTCTCGCAGGATTGTGGCTGTAAAGTGCCATTGGATTTTTTACATCTTCTCCAAGACCGGTTGTGAGGTAGTGATTTTCAGATTTCGACTTTGGTCAGTAATTTTTCCTCACGATTGGTCTCCATGACAAGGCTAACAGCTTTTTTACCTTTTTTATTTTTGTCTTTCCACGACCGGTCGACAGGTTGTGGCTGTAAAGTGTATGTTGAAGTTTTTCCGTCATTTTTCTTCACGACCGGTCGTGGAGATGTGACTTTCAGCATTTTTACTTTGCTCTGTATTTTCTTTTCATGACCGGTCGCCAGGTCATGAATTTAAAGTGTTTAATTTTTTCTGACTTTTTATCCACGACCGGTGGTGAGGTCGTGACTTTCACGTTTGTGATTTTTTCGGTATTTTATCTCCACGACCTGTCATCCGGACGTTGCTTTAAAGTATTAAAATTTTTTCCCGACATTTTTCCAATGACTGGTACTGAGGTCGTTCTCAATTATTTTTTTTCCAAGACTGCACCTAGTTGACAGCAGAAAACGGCTACTCGGATTCGCGATCTCTTCCTACCTCCATGGCGGTTTCTAATTACCGGTAACCTACTTTCAATGTGAGTTGTGACAATAGGACAATTTTAGTGTGTTTTGACTGTACGTTGAAAGGAAAAAATGAAATTTCATTTAGTGCACCCTTGAACATGAAAGTATAACTATTGTTTGTTAGATGAGGGAAACTCCATTTAGAGTCGACAGATGAGCCGTTTCCGGCCGTTCGCTTTGTCTCTCCTCCCTCCCCAATGAGGAACGATGCTTGGAATTATCTCGTCATTCATTCATTCTTATTCTAGTCCGTGGGCTAGAGGGGGTCTACGTGCACCCCCCACAGGATAACAAACCTGTATTTTTCAGAAGCCTTGGGATCCCTAGAATACGAAATGGAATTTTAACAGAAAAAATATAGGGACGCAATAGCTGTTATGGTCATGTTTTGAAGGGTACCGCAAAATCACCATTTTCGGACGCAAATGCATTTTCGTCAAATCTGTCTTCTTGTAAGTCATCTGCTGAGCTTATTTCTTAACATAACCTCAATTGTTTGGCATCATTAGAAAAGTAATTTAGTCTTCTTTAAGATGACATATTGTATTATGCAATATCTTCTACCGTATTTATGAAATATGACCAAAACTTAC
The DNA here is from genome assembly GCF_041260155.1 of Ptychodera flava. Lineage (NCBI taxonomy): Eukaryota > Metazoa > Hemichordata > Enteropneusta > Ptychoderidae > Ptychodera > Ptychodera flava. Next base: position 8,189,061 of record NC_091930.1, read on the forward strand.
CCCATACCCCAAAATTTAACATTGCAAATTACAGTAAGTCTCAAATTCTACCAATTTTTTAGCTTGGCACAAAAAAAATGCAATGCTTTGCATGAAATTTTAATTTTGTCCCATTGTAGGTAATCTGCTGAGCTTATTTTATTACATAACCATGTTTATTTAGTACCATCGAAAAGGTAATTTAGTAGTTTTTTAAATGACATATTGTTATATGCCATATCTTATATAGTTTTCATTGAATATGACGAAAACTTACCCCATACCACAAAGTTTATATGAAAAATTACTTTCGTAACTACCGTCAAATTGTACCAATTTTCTAGCTAGACATAACAAGGCAATGCTTCATATGAAATCTTTTTATTTGCTACTGGGGAATGTCCGAAATATGAAATAGACTTTCATCAGAAAATATATTGGGACTCTACAGATGTAACAGTCATATTTTGAAGGGTATCGCAAAATCACAGAAAGAAATAAGCTCAGCAGATGACTTACAAGAAGACAGATTTGACGAAAATGCATTTGCGTTTGAAAATGGTGATTTTGCGGTACCCTCCAAAACATGACCATTACAGCTATTGCGTCCCTATATTTTTTTTCTGTTAAAATTCCATTTAGTATTCTAGGGATCCCAGTTAAGGCTTCTGAAAAATACAGGTTTGTTATCCTGTGGGGGGGGGGGTGCGCGTAGACCCCCTGTAGCCCACGGCCTATTCTATATGTAACTGAAAAACTATAGCACTTTGAATTGGCAATTTTCGATAACCATTCTTTGTTATAAAAAAGAGTTATCCGTATTTTAAAACCAGCGTTGCTGAATAGGCAGAGCAATGTCGGCATACAGTTCTCTTCGGGCATTTGAAATCCAACATCGTTTTTTTCAAGTGATAACAGCTAGCTTGCAATGCTGATCAAAATGTTTTGCCCAAATATACAACCATTTTGGGTAATTTAGAGTTCGTTTTGTCACCAGGCGATATCGAAGATGTTTTCAGCCACGGTGGGGGACCGTGGTTCAGCTCCAAACATGGCCTCCCGTAACGTTGTAACTTATAATGGAGCTACCAAAAGAGCCATGCTTGTACAGCTTCCTTCGGTAACTGGTGGAGCCACGTGCCCTTCTTTTACTTTTGAATTTATCGATGTGTCCGTGTATTCGTCGGAAACACCAAGTTCGAAATCCTGGAGTTCGGTATCGCTGAATTCCGGTTCAAAGTTATAAGGTTGAAGGCAAAGTGTATCCATGGGGCAGTAGCTCAATACAAACGTACGGTAGATCAGACCCCCTAGCGATACCCCCTAACTTCCTCAACCAAACACGAAAACTTTACGTCATCAAAGATCAAGCCTCTCTGAGGAATTCCGATAGGTGGCGCTTCCATATCGCTAAAATGGCGTCATACACATCAGTTAATAAAACATTAATTTCTAGGAGAATGAACAACACATTTTTCATCTTTTGATCATAAATGTTACAAAAATAATCTTCTTCAACTTTAAAGGCAGGTTGATATTTTGGTGGATTATCCCTTTAAGCCATCGAATGGCATCTTTCGCGCTCGCCAAGGTCGCAAAATTGTGTGTTATTTTCAAGAGCCACACCATCTCTATAAATGAGAATTACTGTTTCGTTCTTGTTGTTGCGTTTACTTCATAAAACTACTTCTACATATTCTAAATTACTCTGAATACTATGGTTATCCGTCGCTAGCACGGTGAAAACTATGTCCGCCGGTGGCCGACTTCCCTTGGCAGCTGTACAGCGCAGCGCGAGCTAATTATATACACGTTCTCGTGACCGAATCCGTTTGTCTGATTGGTGGCGATACACTTGATGTATCAAAATTTCTACCTTGATGGGATTTATGAATGAAAGTATCTCCTGGGTGACTGGCCGCTTTACTATTAAATGAAAGCTATATGTGTATATAAAACACAAATCATGCAATTTATTACAATGATTTCGATAAATCTACGACAACAGAAAAATAATAAAACTGTTAATGTGATAAATATATAATCCCATTGAATTTTTCTCTCTTTGACGTCATCGTATAGTCATGTTTTTCGTGGAGCTGGTTCGGTGTGAGTGTTGATGTGCGAGCTTATATAAGACAGTGTTATGTGTGTGCTCGTAATAAGCCTTCTTGGGTCAGTAAGCGTGCACCATAGCAGATTTACACTGTAGGAGTTCGTATGGAGCGTATAGCCCCGGATGTTGTGGGACCGTTCACTGAGTCAAATAGTGGAAATCGTAAGATTGTTGTGGTAGGAGATTATTTCATCGAAAAGTGAATACAGGTTTCTACAGATGAACATATTTAAAAAAAATTGACATACGTTTTTGTAACAGAACTGGTATTGATTCAATTCTTTATTAGAAAAGTCATTGTATGACAAATTGTATCCACACAAACATTGTAGAGATTCATGTGCATTATTTACAGGCAACAGATTTGAAAACAACCTTTTCACTTGGACAGTGGCATTTATCTCGTGATCCAGCCTCATCCATGTTTGTTTATTTTGTGGATAACTTCTGTACAATTGACAATATCATTTATACATTATACTCTGCTCTCCACACTGCTTTTCAGACGTCTACACAAGCAATCCTTATCATCAAAGAATATGGCATGGCATTATCTAAGCAGAATGTTTTTTTCTATGTATTTGATTCTCCTAGCAGAAATGACGAAGGCTATCTACACTACAATGGACATGCAGTGCTAGTTATTGTTGACTCTTTGACTGAGCTTTGTAATCATTTTCAATATTTGGTTTCCACATTAACAGACGAACCACTTGAAAGCGTACCTTTTGAAATTACATCAGTTTCTCTTCATACCCTAACGATCATAATTTGTGTAGGGAATTCAAAACTTCCACATCATTTATACATGCTGACATCAATAGAGAATCTGATTTTCAATTCATAATAAACAAGTGTCAAACAAATGTCTAAACTCAAACAAGCTCCCGAAAAAATCACATAACCCACATCCTACAACCCCACCCCCACCAATCCATCATAAACTCTCCCATTGCATACAGTATGAAATGCAGGCGGGGACTATGTCATTAACTACGACCTGTTAATGGTTGAACAAGTGATGTGTGGTAATGTAGACCACTGTTGAACAATTTGTCTTTTTTTTTCTTTGAGTTATTAGACTCAGGGTGTAGTAGTAATGGTTCGACACAAATACGCCCACAGACATAGACTGTTGAATTGTGCAAAGCTTTCTTGTTTAATTGTTGATATTACTTGGTGTTAATATGCTTTTAGTATTACAAAGATTGATCTCGAATCATGTGTCGCTAGGCGTCCATGTTTATATCCTGTTAATTTTTCAAAAATCTGACATGAGACAAGTGATGTTCCCTGGCATTGTATTGGCTTTCAAAGTTAGATACACACCATTGTTCTCCGACTGCAATGAACATGTTTGTAGGTAAAAACGATAGTATGTGTAGGTGGTAAGTCTCACGTTGTCATTTATTTCTGTTTGTTGACTACTGTCATGGGTACCACCTTTTAGTTTGAATCACGTTTTGAGGCAGTGATTGCCTGATATTCCTTTGATTGTAGTTACCATAAACTTTATATGAATGATGCTATACACTGACTAACGCTCGACAACATACATACTTCCTTATTATTTTGATGTTACCAGACTGAGTTTCTGTTGTACTACAACGGAGGGCTATTGCATGTAGGCAAGGTTGTTGCCCAGCTGGTAGGACTCAATAGTAGGGAGTGGATTTTTGGGGGGACCGGAAAGGACGGGAAAGGGGGAATGTCGTCGAACGAAGTTTGGATTCTATGACAACAGATGCAGTGCGCATACCCCAATAGGACTTATTATCGGTGTCTTGGCGTGGAAGGACTACTGAAAGCGGCGTGGTGGCAGTTCTTGTGACCCCTGGTGAAATTCGCTCAGACGAGTTCTGTCGACTGAGATCCTCGGGTACAATGGCCGTGAGCTGGATCAACTCGGCCAGGGCGTGGCGGAGGAGCTGGTATGGCTTTGAGCTGATGGCAAGCGACAACGCTCACGAACCCTGTTATTTCTTTGTCCGGTATGTTGGAGCAGGTGCCCGATCGGCTGGGAAATTCCACGACAATATTCTTTGGTTAATAACTAATACGCAGTTATTTATATCGGTGAGGTATCCAATATGCGGGCGAAATTTGCAATTTGGCTGTCCGTGATCGCAGCATTGCAATTTGTTTGTTAGAGCCAAAAGCCAGCCCCGAAGCAAAAGCATTTCCGTTATGTAGCTGACCCGATTACGTTCTTAAAAAGCAAATGTTTTGTAATGATCATATTATATGCAAAGCAAATTATTTCCATAACTCGCCTACATAACTTATGTTGCTGTACGAATGACTAAACTGATGCAAAACGTGCTACACAACTGGAATAGGTTTTGAAAGTTGTTTCTAATATTGATATTACAAAGATACTTCATGTTTGAAATGTAGCCAATACATTATAGTTTTCTCTCTCGGTCACTAAGAACGGAATCCAAACTAATTTCGGAATTCAGAAGTCCAAAAATAATACCACTCTTACTTGAATCCATATTATGTCATGAGTGTATGTTTTAGGAGATTGACAAATATGACCCTATATTTAAATTGTAATACCAGAATTTTTGACACCTTTATTCCAAAAGTATGTGATCAACATAAATTCAGCTGAATTTTCTCGGGATCACATTAATCTCTTAAAAGTTTAGCTGAATTTTTCAACTGGTTTTCAACGGCTGAAAAATTCTGGTGCATATTTCTTTATTAACAGAATAATCAGCTTGGATTTAGATATTATCTGAAAAATCAGCTGCATATCTTGTTTTTAGACAAAAATTTAGCTGAATTGTTAGAAATTGTTAGAAAATTCTATTCAGCTGAAATTTTCAGCAGATTTTTAAACATTCAGCTATTTTTTAATGAACAATATGATGATCCGAAAATTCAGCTACATATGTTAACTGAACAACCTGTTCATAAGAAATTCAGCTGAAATTTTTAGTGAACATGAATTTTACAAAGGCATTTTTGGGATATAAAAATATATTATGTGGAAAGTTATGGTACAATCATATTCAGTATTATAGTAACATTAATATCTGGTAAGAAATTTTGACATTAAAGGTCACGTGCACGGCATAGAAGAAATTAGTTCGGATTGCGTTTAGGATTCTCTGCGTGAACCAAAAGCCGCTCATTGCCCTGCCTTTGTTTCATATAAGGACTTACATGTATACTACCCTCTGAATTTCATCCAACTACAACTAAACTGTAAAGATACTATTGCAAGACTTGAAACAATTTCCCTGAATAAGCCCTGTAGTTTGACAACATTAAAATTAACCAGTCGGTCGTACAACCACGAAAACAGTCGAAATACAATTTGCTGGTGACTTTTTTAACAATTCATGCTAAATGGAACAGCAAAAGGAAATTACGTATAAGACAGTGTTATGACAGATCGATCGATGAATCTATCTATCTAACCATCAATTTGTCGAATTGATCGATCTATCACTCGACTTATCATTCTACCAAGGGATTGACTGATCTATCTTTCTATCGAATTGATAAAGCGATTGTTCTATCGATCAATCTAACCATCCATTTTTCTATTGATCAATCGATCTATTGACCATCTATCAAACATCGACAGGCAGATCTATCTATTTCTCCATCTATCTATCTCTCAATTTATCTATTTATTTATCTATCTATCTATCGATCCATCGATCTAGCAACCCATCGATCTCTCGCGCCCTATGAGTCACTTCATTAGATAGGCTATCAGTTATTTGATATGTTATTGTTTTGATGCGCTACTGGTTGGCTTCCCTACGTTATCAATGGATTCGATACGTTCTTGTTAGTTGATACGTTATCTATTCTGACAAAATTACAACGTTATTGGTCCGTTCCTACGTAATCGGTTACTACACTATCGGGTTTGAAACGTTATCGGTTGTAACATGCCGTGCCGTCTTGATTTTACATCAATACAGGAATTTCCTGACCCACTGCAAGGTGCGCATCAGCCACTGCCAACTACACTTTGTAATCCGTGTATAACGTACACACTGTGCCTGAATGTAATGTTAACATCCCCTACCAAAGTTCTATGCTCTCTGCAACATAGATGCATTATATATTGAACCAAGAAGAACAAAATAAAATCATTGGCAGGTCATTCAACCAGCGACCGTGGACGATCGCTCTGGATATTGCATGCTCGATGATGTCATCAGTATCGGCGATCTCGGTGACGTGCACGACATAGAAGTTTTCAACAAACCCGCGCTGCATTCCACGTCAATCGGGCAATATTTGACGTTTGTATATCTCTATAGCAGCACACATTTAGATTATTTCTTTACTGGACAACATTTCACGATCAATGTAAGGGAATAACATGTAATTTTGAACATACAAAATTGAAAGTTAGCTTTATTGGGGCTTTACCTTAAGTTAAAGTCATCATAATTATAGTCATTATTAGAGGTAAGATGTATTTCAACGAGCTTTACTAAGCCAGATAATTTGTAAGTAATTATAGCCACTTACCAACTCTCCCATCATTACTTAAGCCTTTGCTCGGTATGTATCGTTCAAGCTCTGAACGAAAATTAGAATATGTTTCATTAGACTCCTTGACGCCGTCGACTAATATGAAATGTGTGTGGTTACACTGTAGTGTTTCCATTGATCCATCGTTACCTTCCTCAGATTTTTGTACGTTACAGGCCACTGTAATATATCATCGTCAGAAAAGCAATTAAATTCGATTTATAATACTGAGTGGAGCTTGCTCCCTCCAATTCAAATTACTTGTTATCAGAGAATTGAATGACGTGTTTACATTAAAGAGATGTACTTTTAGTTTTTGCAAAAAATATGCTGCTTGACAAAGGCTATGTTGGGCAATTGAACGGTATACATTAAATAAAACTCACTTAAGCCACTAAACTCACAATTCAAATATAAATTACATGGAACAGATGTGCTCAGAAAGACTGAAGTTTTCGATATCAATGTCATTAACTTCAAACACCATTGACTGAAATATCTGTTCCAAGACATGACATGACAATTTTTAGTCGTTTAACAATAAGTTGAATATCTGTTTCACATGAATGTAATTTTTGCTTCCAAGCGCTAACGATAGTCTTGCAAATATAACGTTAAACGTACAATGTGCACTTTTGCTGTTAGAACCTAAATAAGACAAAATATTGTGCTTTACACGTACGGGATGTGTTGACGAATGGAACAGCAGACGCTCGTACTTGATTTTCAATGTACACTTTGGCCCAGTGTTTTACAAACTGAAGAAACAAAACAACAAAGTAACGGAAAGAACACGAAAAAGATAACGTTACTGGGACTTTAAGTATGTTTTACCTCCTTGTAACGGTCGAACTTATTATGAAATTTAGAGATTTAACGTACCCTCGTCTTTGTAAGCGCTTGTTTGTTGTATGTGGTATTCCAGTCAGCAATGCCCAAAGCGACTACTTTCTTCTCTGCTGGCAAGAATTGAATAACTTCCATAATCGCTTCACCGAGCTTTTGCATCACTCCTATCGCAGTTCCATCAGTTATGATCCATGCATCTGATAAATAAAATGCCGATGTTTTTACTACAATGGAAATGTTTATTTACACGTAATTAAGTTCGATCAGTATGGGCAGCGTCTTTGTCACGTGACAACCAGACGTCGCGTACGTGTCGAACAGACGCTCGAAACCGCAAACGACAACTCTACATGTAGTCAAAATTAGGTGTAGAATTTGTTAGATATTCTTGATGATTTCAGCGAATGTAGGCAGGACAATTTGTAAAATATCATTGTAAACTTGCAAACTTCTTTGATTTCATAATATTTAGTAGACTTTGCATCAGCACAATGCGTAATTGTTATGATTTTCTTACATTCCAACTCTCCCCACATAGAGACTGGCCAGCTTTGGATTATAAAACATGCATTAAAATATTGTTCGCGATGTCTATCTACAAATGTTAGATCAGCCCAATGTTCTGACACCTTTCACAAAACGCGTATGTGATTGGATGAAATGACTATTCTTAGCATTTTTAATTACCCCCAGGCTAACGTACTGGTCAGACATCATGTTGCCAATATAATAGTAGTTGTAAACATAGACAGTAGAGGGGGAATACCCCCTCTACTGTCTATTTTCTGTACTAAACTACACAAAGCTGCTACACTACTAAAAACTTTAGTTTTAGACGCCATGACGAGTTCCTTCCCAGTGGAAGTGGGTTCTGACATAAGGGTAGATTTAGATCAGACGCTACAACACAGCAAACGACACAAAAATTGTGTAACATACATTAGAAATGAACGTTCATCTACATTGAAACGTATAGCGCTAGCAGTCGAAAAATCCGAACTTCGGTCACATGTTTTCATCGTGACGTGAGCAACAAACATGGAGTAGCTCCATGCAACAAATTACACCATCGCCACGCTAAAACCCGGATGTTTCGCGACAAGAATATTCAGAAGCCGTCACACTGATGTTTTTTTTTTAGGGGGGCGCACTGCAAATTCTTCTGGCTTGAAATATAACCACTTGGTTGTATGTGGCTTGCGGGTGAACCAGTTTCAAATATTTCGGTTTGCTCGCAATCCACTAAGATTTTTTGGTTTGCAGTCACGCCACCACAAAGAGTACGAATGGCATATATTCATACCAATACATAGGTGGCTTATTATCAAGCCCGTCGTGGCATAAATTTAAGCCGAAAGGCTTCTTTTAAGCCTTTCATAGTCTAATCTCATTGGTTTAAATTTGAGCCACTGGCATCGTTGGTTTGCTTATATACCGACAAATTCATTGGCTCATCTTTAAACCAACCACAAGTGGCAACTTTGTGAGCATGGTTTAAGTTTAAACCATCCATGCACTTGAAATTAATCGGCCTGTTTTCAAGCCATTGTCATGATAGTCACTGGTTAATATCTAAACCAGAATCGTACATCACGTCACTACATTGATAACAGCGAGGACGGTGCGCATCAATGCCTGCATTCAGTGCGACAGATTGATTAGCTTTAATTTTGTCGTACTGTACAATTTTGGGATGTTTTCAATTGAACATAAGATATGAACTTGCTTCAAGTATGCGGGTACATAAATATCAAAACAATAATTTGAAGGAATTAATTGACAATACTGAAATAGTGTTGATCGCAAATGACGTCATTTTTCTTTCATTAACATGCAAAAATAAATGTTGGGCCTATAGGTCGGATTGTCTGCATTTCCCGCGAGAACAACGAAAGTAAAAACCACAATAATTTATGGCTCATGACGTGCCAAAAATATGCAAGCCAGATCACCGCTGATGATAATTTAGAGCGTTACGTATACGTGTGTCCACGCGTGACGTGTTTCAATAAAGTCAACGGTCACGGTCATTACGTAACCTTTGACCCACGGTTCACCCTTTGTAACATTACGCTTTAACATAGTTCAATTTTACACAATGATTCCCCGAGTCAATGTGAACTTCGTTATAGATATTATATCACCGTGACATATATAAGAATTATTGTACTTGCTGATTGATCGTACTCTTAAAGTGACCGCTGGCTAGTGGAATCCTCACCCCTTCACTTCAAAGGGAGTGGCGTATGAATTCCTCTGTCTGCGCGCCAAGCCACAGCCGAGATGCAGTGCAGCCGAGACAGTACTCTACGCAGTCTACGATCGTCCAACCTTTCCGAAGTCCTTTCCGAACTACGGCAGTCCCCGTCAGTTTACCTCCAAAATTTCCCATATAACAGTCGACAGCAATGGCTTCCATCACCGACGAAATATGACTTTGGAAGAACATGTTATGTACAGCGAAACTACATGTATTTGTGTTCATTCGTTCAACCATGGTACTACCTCCATGGTTCAACCATGCATCGAGTCACTCGATGGAGCACAGTCCCGCTAGATCTGTGCATGGAGGTAGAAAGAAAGAACCGACGTCTTTGGAATTTGAGGCAAGTAAGCTTTATTCCGTGTTATATTCCGTGTAAGATGTGCAAAGTCATTAATTTATACCAGGCTTGAATTTGTTCAAACACTTCGATCGCGTTCCGAAAACATTTCTGGGAGCCGCCATTCAACTTCCGGTACAGGCGGCTCAGTGATAGTCTGGTTCCCTGACCCATTTCCCCGGTAGAGGGCGTGGGGAAATATAGGGTCAGGTACCGGCTAATGTAAACATGGACGCTATTGGGTTTAAATAAAATAAGTTGTGATTGGATGAAAGTAACACTCGTAACTTTTTCTCATGTTTCTTAGGTTTCGCACTTTCAGGCTCACTTGACACCAACTTCTTGTTTGTACCACAAAGCCGTGGAGGTAGAAAGAAAGACTTTTTACCTCCATGATTTAGCCACTGTGATTTAGCACACCTTTTGATACTTTTAGAACGTCGACATGATGCCTGGCATTTTTCACGAAATTCGGACACCATTCTATCCATCGAAATCAATCGTCGTTCACAGTTCCAACAAAGTTTGCTTTCAATTAGCTGTGATATCGCAGTAGTACTTGTGGCGTGTATCGAATGTGCTCGGGTCATTGGGGTCACGCAACAGTCGGCGATGACCTCAATGACCCTAGCGCGTTCGATACACGCCACAAGTACTGCTGCGATATCACAGCCAGCCTTCAATCACCTCTATTTCCCCGTACTTCTGGATTAATCCTTCAGTTTATGTTTCCCGTCTCGTGTGCCAATGTTTTTGGTTCGGATACCAGTGTTCGAACATAATTCTGATCCAGTCGAATTTTGACCGGCGTTTTCATGGAAGCAGCCATATTTGTTGTAGCATGTTCTGTCAGGTGACTAACCTCCGCCATCTTGAACAAAATTCTGTTCAAAATGGCTGCCCGGTACCTGACCCTATATTTCCCCAAGCCCTCTACAGGGGAAATGGGTCAGGGAACCAGACTAGCTCAGTGAAACACGGATGCCCTACGCTCAGTCAATGTTTATGCATGGATGTAAAAAAAAAAATTACATCCATGGTTTATGGAACGCGATCGACATGTTTGAACAAATTCCAAACCCCATAAACGACAAGGTTAGTGTTGTGTAGTGTTTGTCTTCAGTAGTGATAAATCGGTACGACCAAATTCAGCAAATATGTAGCATTTCACATCAACACGCCTCGTCCAGTGGGATGTGCTTATTTCATGTATGTGGTGGAACTCTACACGGCCGTCGGCATTGTAGTGCTACTATTGAGTGAGGTCGCAAAAACCAAAACTCCCCAACCGCCTCACCGTAGCGCTTCAAATTTTGCAGCTAGTGCATATATTCATATCAATGATGATTGCCAAGGATGTAACAAATGGGCCTGATGTGTGTGTGTCCCTTTTATACGGTGTTTGTATGGCTTTCATGACGGCAAACTGACTTGCCATGGTGTAGATGCAGGTATCCTCATACCATTCTTTCAATAACAAAACTAGACTGTTTCATGAATGATATTTCTTGGTTATGTTGATAATAACCTCGACCTGGCAACTTAGATGATTTAATACAGACAAACATACCTCACAAATCATTTGTCCGAAATGACGTAATGGTTGATTCTGTTATTCAAGGCAACTTTATGTTTCCACAGCTTGATTTTAACTTGGGTCCTTCAACGTCATTGTTTACACAAATCCTGTGAGCCATCTTGTCATTCAAGACAGGTACATACTAAAGTGATTCATTTCCAGCAAATAACTTCACGTACAAATGTTGACCATTGACTTCCACTTACTGGTAATAGATACTTATTTGTTTCTTTTTCAACAAACACGATTGGAACTATTTTGGGAAAATTGGATGAGAGTAATTTTAGGAAAATGTAACGAAATTTTTACAGCCGAAATTTTACAAAATGATAGAAGAGCGTAAAATTTGAAATATTGTTCTCATCTAAAAAAACAACGAATACACAATGATTATTGCATACCTCTTTCATCGGATTCATTTTTATGAAAACATGTTGATTTTTGTGTAAATGTACCGAAGAAACGAGACAAAATGCTTAAAATTTCTCGAATTGACGACTTTTGAGTCAGGGCACTTTTGAAATGCCCCTGACTTTTCGTGAATTTAAGGCTTCATAAACATTAAATTGAGTCAAGGCACATTTTAAATGACCCTGACTGACTTAACTGTAAATCAATTGAAAGACTTCATTTTGGTCGAGGCAAAGTGACAAACTGAGATTAGTACTAGTGTTTCAGTAATGAAGAAACTATAGACAAACTCACACATTTCCATTCAAATATAAATATTGTTCATATGTTTTGAACAGTATTGCATTAGATACTATCATGCGCTGATTCTTATCCATAACATTTCAACAGCATCATAGATTTTGAATAAAATTTTAAAGATGATAAGCAAATATGGGGTAATATTAGACAAATTTCTAAAATTCTTGAGAAATTGCGCCTATCCAATTATCCCAAATTAGTTCCAATCGTGTTAACAGATGGTCCAGGGCATGATATACTTGATACAGAAAATGCCTTCAGCTCCACAAATTAACAATGGATTCTCTGAGCACAAGGTGGAAACAGAATGAAGACTCTGCCCTCAGATATGGTGCAACTCAGAAAGTGGGTATAAAGGTGATCAAATATCGTTGTGTGCAGCGATAGTAATCATGTTAGGCGTGAATGTTCCTAATATTTCCACATATTACTCTAACAATGTGGGTTTTGTTCAAATTTCAGCTGTTATTACATATCTGTGACATATCTTTGTCGTAGCCACACAACATACATGATAAGCATTACACTTATTATTGTAATTTAAGGTTGTTCACAAATTCTGGGATTTATGTCCGAGTACATAGTGCAGCGGAGGTATTGTCCTCGATGCTACGCCTCTCGGACAATGCTAAAGCGTACGATGTACAAGGACATAAATCTCGGTATTTTGTGAATAGCATTATTATTATACACCTTTTTGGTCCAATTTTCCGCAAAAAAGTAAAAGTGTTTTTGGGATGCCCGTCACATACTTCACCAGGCGATTGCAAGCAAACTGAGAACACATTCAGCGTGTCAACTAAACTCAAACCTGCGCAGCACAGTGTACATGATAGAAATTGTAGGTCAGCAGCAAAATTAACTCTAATTCACAGGGTTTGATTCACCACTAGTAACGTTGTGAAGTACTGAATGTTTAGAAGTATACTTTTTGTTAAAAATTTAAAATCATCTCTCCTTTTTCCCTGCACTGACGTAAAGGTTTTTTGAGGGCAAATGTCAAATAGCGTCCAATGACACCAAATGTTATTGTACTGCGCCACAATGTATTTGACTCTGCATCCTCTGATACTGAAACTTACTGTACAACGAAACTCAATAGGTTACAGAAGCAGGTGTATAATAATCAATCACATGAGGGGAGGCACTTGCATGCACCTAGTTTATGATATTGAATCTAGTCTGATGTATAGAAGTAGAATAGAATTGACATAATTTACCATTTTCCTGATTGTTAAACAGGCATCAAACGTCTCGGTTCTCAAGAGTGTCTTTTGTGGAAAAACTGCAGTTGGACAAATGGTTATGGTTTTGACGTAAGTATTGCTTGTTGAAAAAATTTGTTACCATAATTCTGTGCAAATTAGTAAAGGCACATTGGCTGTAAATTTTAGCAATTTTGAATCTTCATTGTTGTGTGTACAAACTGCAGTTTTGATAGCTATATAACAGTCTCATGAATACCAATATTCTGCTTGACAGTGTACTGTGTACATTTTAACAACCATTGTTGTTGTTGACAAATGAGTTCTATATAGCCTTTGCGCCTGTCGCCAGGGGGCATGGAACTGTGGGAAAATACTAAACGGAAGTGTGTAAAACATATGACGACTTCTATACTTTAACACAGAACGGTGCAATTTTCGAGCGGAAAAAGTGAGTGAAATATGAAATGCATATTTAGAGTGAAATATGAAATGCATATTTATGCTACAACAAGAAAACACCTAATGGTGCATGGGACTAGCTCTGGTAAGTGTTCATGTGCATTGTTTAGCTCCGTATTATTTTATAACTGTAGATATCGGCGATTTTCAGCCTGCGATGCGGCCAAGTTGTAGACTCAATACGAGAGTGGGTGACGCAAACTGTGTCACATGGCCCTGCTGACAGTAGCGCGGTATGATGACTGTGCGCTTCCCGAATCTAAGGCACCCGCAGTAGCTCAGCGGAAACAAATTTACGTAAATGTTCAATTTTTTTTCAAATATTTCAAAATAAAAACACAGCAATGAAAACATAATCAACAAAGTATGAATTCGTTAAAATTTTGAATTTTTACCCATAATTCTGAAGATTTTGACATACTGGCCATGTTACGCCGTCATACATTGTACATAGTGAAATGAAAGTCTACAACTCGCCCACTTCGCGTGCCAAAAATCACTGATATCTACAGTTATAAAATATTACTTTGCTAAACAATGCACACAAGCACTTACCTAAGCTAGTCCAATGCACCACTAGGTGTTTTCTTGTTGTAGCATAAATATTCACTTCGTATTTCACTTTTTTCACTCAAAATTGCACCTTTCCATGTTAAAGTATAGGTCGTATGTTTTACCGCACGTCCGGTTAGTATTTTCCCATAGTTCCATGCCCCCTCAGGACTGGCACAAAGGGTGTATTCCAGACTGAAATTTGATTTTCAACAGTAACAATGCTAAATATGCACATATGAACTGGGTTGATAATGTATGTTTGACACTCATCATGCCTTAAGAAGTAGAACAAGAAACTGCAGTTTTTTTGCACAAAATAAAATTACTTGGAAATTGCTAAAAGTTACAGCTGATTGAGCTTTCAACATGCTGGATTTGATTACTGTCAGATTCAGTGCATGGACATTGTGTAACACTACACTTGAAAATTCATACAACCCTGTTACCTTCAGAGGGCTGGTTCAGGGATGTACACACAGCTGTACCAGCCCTGAGAAGCAACAGAGACTACCAGCTATTAAATAATATCCCCAGTATAGCATAGTCAGAAAAATAACTAGCACAGCTGCATTTACATCCATGTACCTAGTGTGTGAACAGTCCAGTACAATTGTTCTGCTTATCAACTGCAGTTTCCCATTCAAGTCATTGAAGCATGATGAAATCCCCAATGTTTAGCTACTCAATACAGGTATGTACATGTAGCATTGTTATTGTTGAAAATTTCATTTAGGGCCGTACAAGACTTCATTAGTCAATTATAAAAATGATCAAATATACAGGCTATAAAACTTGGCATTTTAGTATGCTGTGGAAAGTAGACCAAGAAATTGTAGTTGATAAACAGTACTGAAATACTGAAGAAGTAGACAAAAGTTACAGTTAATGGAGCTCATTTACTTATTTCAAACTACATACATGTGAAGTATATCATCAATGATGAGGGTTGCATAGCCAGAGTGATAAAATGCTTTCTCAAAGGTCTACTAACTTCTTTGCAAGTCTCAAAAGGACATTGCACTGTGACTCTGATATATCTTGTCTTGTAATAATCATTTTGATATTCTTGAATTGAAATTCATTATCGTGAAATTCAACTCCGTAGTTTCACACACTTTTTGCCAGTGCACTGTTGCAGCAAGCCTATGACATTGACAGTAACTTGTAAGAGCTATCTTTGTCATACTGAGAGACTTGCCCTGAGCAGTCATGTCAGATTATTGATGCACCAAGAAAGACTTGAAAATTGTGTTCCTGCAGTCAAATATGTGTTTAAGAACATGACTGTTATATACTTGTGCAAATTCCCTAAACATACCAGTTTCTAGGCCTTGCCCTCATTGTACAAGTAGCTGGGCACTGAGTGTTTTACCAGGAGCTCATCTTGGACCGCAGAGTTTGAATGTTTGCATCTTTTATATTGCAGGATGCTGGAAACTCACACTCTGTGGACGAGATGCAAAGCAGCAGCCCTGTTTAGGTGTGCTCGTCTATAAAGGAGGAAACAGTTGTGTTGTTTCTTGAAGGTGTTATATTCTGCAGAATGGAAAGAGACAATGTTGTGCTCGGTTTGCTTAGTTATCTAGGGTTTCAAACTTTGATTACATCAGATGTGTTAAAGGAATCTGTCAATTTGTAGAGTACTTCTGGCTTGACAAAGCTGGGATGCGAGGCAATTTGGCTGGCCATTATGAGTGCTCTGAAGTGTGCAGGAGATTTCACAGTGAAACAGCTAGCAATTTTGCATCAGATGCACAACATCAAATTATGTTATTTACAAGTAGCATTCATAAGAATGCCATTTTTGCAAGTATACCCTTGTAAGTATTAGATTTGATTATGTTGCAACAATTACTGTTTCATTTCTTGTAAATTGCAATAAATGTTAGTCTGAAATTCATTTTGATGATTGTTGTTGGGTTTTTTAATGTAGTTTGCAGGATTTCTAACTACTTTAGCTGTGCTTGTGTTTCAGATGTTTTACTATCCTTCTTTGTGTAGCTCCATCACATAGAGGGCCCAATAGGCCATTCCATGGGATGATAATCCTCCTCTGTGTCTACAAAATTTGAAGACATCCAATTTAAATTTGAAGGATGGTCAGAAATAATTATCCCTCCCCCCTCCCCTCCCCCCCGGAAATATTGCTAATATTGAACTGGTTTTTCAGCAAGCCCTACAAAAAGCCATAGATTGGCATGCCTGCAAGCCAGCTTGTAATGGCTTGTTGGTAAACCAGAGGAATCCTTACAGTGGTTTGCCTGTAAACCAGAATTAGGTCAGAAATTGGTTTGTTTGTAAGCCACATTGCAGTAATATTGGCTTATCTTCAAACCAGATGGAACCAGAATGGCTTACTATTGATCCATGGAAGTGTGGTATTGGTTTAAAAATAAGCTACTGTTCAGCATTATCTGGTATATGGGCAAGCCACAGTATCTTAAACATGGCTTGCTAGCAAGCCTAGTTCATATAATAGTGGATTGCCTGTAAACCATTCTTTAGTACTAACTGGCTTACTGGCAAGCTGAAGTGATCTGTACTTGGCATGTATATATGCCGTATCAAAACCCAAACTGGCATGCACAGAAACCAGACTTGGCATGCCAGAAAGCCAAATATAACCCAAATTCACAACTCCAAACAATCCGTTTACTGACAAACAAGCCGGTTTATTTTGGCTTGAATTTAGCTGGCCGGCAAACCAGAAAAATTTGCAGTGTAGAATTGCAACAAATCAACATCAAATTGTTCAACTTGGTGACGGTCATATCAGGTCAGTTAAGATTAAATTACAATCAGATTTATCAAATTTGCACCACATGTGGTTGGACCAATAAAAGAAAACTAAATTCCATGGCGTCCCACCAATCCACATAGTCGATCCATGGAGTAAAAAACTATGATGTCCCTACATCACGGACAAGGTCTGTGCCTACATGGATTGTTAATTAATATTAGCGGAAATGATTCAGGGTCAGTTTGTGTTCTCTTAAAAGTTGCCACAAGTGTTATCTAGGTGCTAATTGTATGCATTCAATTCCTCTCTAAAGAGAAAAAAAATCTCATGATTTTCTGATCCACCATAAGTACGATGATGTGTGGACCTTTGCGTACATGTTCCGTTCACTATGTTACCCTGCACCACAATAGACGGCCGGCCACACTGCGGAAAAAGCACAAATCACATACACAAGCTTATGTAGCTGCAAGTTTGCAAGGACCAGAGACAACATGTTCAATAAAGGAAGGACCTCGGCTACTTCTTTTGCGTCCACACACGCGCAACTCTGCTCTGCGTGGCAGGGCTATAATACGGCTACAGCCTAGGCATAGTCGAGCACTCTTGACTCATTCCGGCCGTGACGCTAATAGCTGACCGTCGCGCATCGGCTGATACCGTGGCAGAAAATTACTTTAATAGTAATCTCCGTGACTTTAGTTGTAGGTCATGCGTCCGTCTGTCAAAGGAGGCAAAAAGTTCACTTCTACCTCCATGGTTTGTCATGGAGCGAAGGGTGGATTTGGAGCTAGTACCTCCATGCTATACGGCAAGCATTCAGAAATATCTTGATCATTGCATACTCATTGTGTTTCGAATGTCATTACACACGACTTTGCTAGGTCTGCACAGTTTTCCCTGTTTGGTGAACGTTAGTGTCGTAATTGTAGGAAATTAGTGAAACCAACATTACTCGGATCACAACTGTCTTACGCAGAGCATTTAGCCAGCTCCAAGCAAAGAGTAATCTGAATTCGCTGCCCACATTTGTCAACCTAATGTAATAGCCATTCCCCTGATTTCAATCAATCGAGTGTTTGTAAACAAGAAAAGTAAACTCTTAAATTGTAATTGACGTAGTGGGTATGGCCAAATAGGCCATAGCCAACACGTCTAAATCTGTGTGGGGAAAAGCAGTCATGTACATGAACGAAATATAGTCTCATTGAAAGTTTTATCTAATGCCGCCCCAAAGATTTCGCTAAATCACATATAACTGTAACAAAGAAAACAGGTGGATTTAAAGAGGCGCTTCATCAAACACAGCACATTTTGCTCAAAAATCACGTTTTCGCAAATATTCATTCAATTTTAATTAATATGTTCACCAAAGACTAAAATCATGATTTGGTTCACCCTTTAGCTTGTCAAGCAGTCGTAAGTTTCGTGATACAGAAGTGTTAATATATGCAAATGAATGCAAATCACCCGATTTCTTGGCTTCTTTTTCATCCTAATTACAAATTTCCGAAGAATTTAACTCTACTCTGGCTCGGTCAAATTATCTGAAATTTTCACATTATGTTCTTTAAATGGTATTTAAAATAATTATTTTGTTTGGCAATAAATTTCTTACATTTTTAATGAGAGGCATTTGCATTGTACTAATCATGATTATAATCACTTTTTTAATGTCAGTTTTTCACCCCTTGCTATTGTGAAATAAGGATAGTAATGCAAAATAAAATAGTCGTTTTTTCTTCATATACTCTTCTTTCATGTTTAATATTACATTTCAGAAAATAGTGTCAAGTTTTTGACTTCATCTTTTGAATGAACTACTGCACCATACTAACCTTAAGGGTCTCTGCTTTTTAAAAATATATAGTGTGAGGGGGTTTCCTTCTCATCTCTAATGAAAAATATTGCTTTGAAAAAACTGTGTTGGCAACATTCAGCTCCACCGTAAATCGGGGATACGACGAACTAGAATATAACTCTCGTAAAAAAATAATGTTTCTTAAAACTTACACGAATTCGCATGTTTCTGAGAAAAAATACAACACAATCATCGGGAACGCACAACTAAACAAACAAATTCACACGTGAGCACGATTACGTTTACGTCATTGCGCGCCGTCAGACTTACACGTTATTACGAGGAACTAAATCTCTCTGATAATCATGACCACGTAAGAAAAGACGTTAAATTCTAAACCTCAGTGACTGCCGTATTGCATACGGCTTACTAACTGTATCGTTGCCGTTCATAACTTACCGATGATCGTGAACTCTCAGACAGGATGCATACAATCTCGGTTGTAAACAAGAGAATAAAATGCTATTTTAGCACTCTACAAGTACATCTGATGAAGGAGACTGTTGTCTCCGAAAGCTAATGTCATACTAAGAAAGTTGATCTACAGTGCTAACCTCAACAATATTGAAAAGCCTTTTTCTTTCGAAATCGTAATCTAGTGGGTAAATATTCTGACGGGACAATGTGGTGCCAACGCAGCCGTTTAATGACCTTTGAATTATTCTTTGCTGAATGTCATTCATGGTGTTGATCATAACACTTTCAATAGACTTACAATAATGGGGCAAACATTCATAGCCAAATGCAATCACGTTTGCATTTTCAGTTCATATCTGGTCTAACAAGTAAGATCTTTAAAAGAAATAACGGAAGCAGCTAACCTATGTCAATAGCAGCTTTGAGCAATCCTTGGTTAAATAGAACCTTCAGTCTACCATCTTTCCAACCGACGAAGTGTTTTGGCGCCACCAGTGAGAGATATAATCATTTTCGGGATGTGGATTTTCCACTCCTCAATCATGAGCTTCCAGAGGATTTCAACCTTTGTGTCTTCAGCCACGCGGATGTACTGTTAGTAATAAACAAGACATATAATCGCCCTTGTATGATTACTTCTCTAACAAATGACTAGTAGAAATCAAAACTTAATTCATCTTTGTATTTTCTCATCCATTGGTAACTTTGATGTAATGTGATATGTCTAAAAAAATTAAATCTGGTTTATGCCATCATCACATTCACGTAATTGTCGTTGGGTGTTCAATGACAATGAATTATCATACAGCGATATCGCGTTGAATGTATCTGTTGTGTACTTCGATGACTTAAGAAAAGATTACGAATAACAAGCATTCAATTATGAATTTTTTTCTTTTGTGATCGTAAAACGTGATAATTTTGTGAGAAAAGGCAGAATATCCAAGAACGTAAAAGTCTGGGGAAGGAAGCAGGCGATAACCGTCAAAACACGATTTCTTCACGAAAAAAATCATTTTTTCCAGGTCCCCGCCAATCAAATCGGTGGATCACTGAAAAGGGAAAATGATTTTCATGAATTAAGGTGCCACTCTTCTTATATAGCTCATGACGTCATGATATAAGTACAGGATTATCACTTTCGTCCAGCTCTTTGAAAAATACAAAATAGGAACAACTTGCCGGTGCTCTCTTGTTTTCCAAATTGCCAAACCCTTCAAATTTGATCTCTCCGAAGGAATTTGCATCTTCTTTAACGTCGGCTGTTCTTTGCTTTATATTATGATCTTTGACGAATTTTGAAAATTTCATGCCTGACAAAAATAAAAGACTGACGTAAGTATAATAAATTAGGTGTAGGTGTTTGGAATCCGTGAACGATGAGTATATTGAGCTTTGCAGCAGCACTTACTTTTGACGGTATTGTTGTCCCATTTAATCAGTAATATTTATGCAGATAATTGAATATTTATGATTTTTAATAATACATTTGTTACGGAAAGAGCAACGTTTCACCAAATTTAAAGTAAAAAGGTACATACTGTGGAGTCTTACAATGATAAGAAATAAATGGTGGACGGTGGACTTTAAGACCGATAGGATTCGCAATAACACTAGTTCATATGCTGGAGCTTTTGATACAAATGTTTGGAGTTCGTATTGCTGCCCTTGCGTTGCCTTTCTTTGTTCAACGATTTAACCATTTTACTGTATTAAGCTGTGCGCAATACAAACTAACCCATTGTAGACGTTTTAAATATTTAAACAAAAACAATCATTTTCCAAAGCACAAAATATGTTTTTCTTCATTCGAATTGTCGTTTCTAGTGTGAAGCTCTCCTTTTATCTACAGGAATACTCATTTATGTGACAACACTGCAAGTGCGATGTGGTTTTGTATTACCATAAGACCATTGTTTGCATTTATTTATTATATCCATCGTAAATCAAATGTAACGTGCTCAACAAGATATTACCGTAACTTCATGATAACGTAGCAGGCTTCATAGTCATCATAATTTTACTTAACTCGAACCAAAACTATTTTCAAGTTGACAACTTCTGGATACAAAATTTATAAAATTGTCAGTTTTACTTATGGTATACTGGTATTTTTTTGTACAAAACTATGCATTAGAATCGATAAACAATATATATTAATAATTTAAATATATCAGTGTGCAATTTGATGATGGAAATTGTTCTTCCTTTTCGACAGATTTTCGTCTTACGTAAATATCACGTATATGGTCGTCATTTGCATGTCAGCCGACATTTAAGCAAGAGATTCAGGTTATAAAAATATATTTATATATACACAATGTATCCTCAAGGCAAGAGAGCATTTGCACACCTGACGTCAAACAATTGGCTCATTATCTCGGACACATAGTCGCTATGGGCTGGACATAAATTACAGGGGAAGGCTGGTGTGTGTTATGGGGCTGGTCGCTATTATTCTCACAAGAATTTTGAAGGTCATGAATTTTTACTCATGCCTTGATCACCAAGTATTTGAAGGCATGATGTGGCTGATATCGTACATCATCATCATCAAATCATTATATATATGGGAGTCCATTGCGCAAACTACTAATAATTTTCGATACAAAAATTACAATATCTGTACATATACATATATTTAATGATTAATGGAAATACATGTACTTATTCGTGTGTGTTCAAAAATAATATTTAGGATTTGACCAAAAATGATAGCCTATGAAAAATATCATTTTCCCCAATATAATTACATATGTTAAAGATAAATGCAAATGTACTTCATAGTGCAGATGTGTACATTTCAATTTTGAATTTCCCTGAAAATCTTGATTCACCATACATGGTAGAGTTTGGGAAAATTATGACTATTTTTGCAATACGTGTTGTTATGTTATTCGTAGAAATCAGGGTTACTCTACCCCACCGGTTAGGAAACTTGTATTTTTCAATGTGTGAACGAGGAGCTAACCTCCGGGGGATGCGCACCCGAAGCCTATGACGTCATAGCGTGCGTTCGGGCGTCGCGTCGTTGTACTTCGCTCTGACTTTTTTAGCGCCCAGAAAATCCCAAATTCTTCGCATTTTAGAGAGAGATTTATCTCTGAAAGCCCTGTTCGACGTATGAACATGTAAATATAACAGAGCAGTAGGAAGTTCCTTTAAAGAATTAATGTTTGGAAAATCGATAGTTGTATGTCGTATGACGGCAGACATGTTCACTATTGCATCGCCAGTACATGTATAGTGTCTTCCAACCCTTCAAATCTTGATGCGTAATTTGAAACTGTACCTCTCAGAATCGAATATGTAGTTTATGGCTTTCTGATAGCTTTTTTGCAAATTAAATGATTTTCGACCCTACTTTCAACTATCCCGTATTTGATTGCCAACGATGTTGAACCCGCCATTTTGTTCTTTCGTGACACTGTCAGACTTTATTTCAATCGCAAGGGCATTTCGTGAACGGATCTTCCAAATTGACTTGCCGCTACCACTGATGGCCCGAAGGTTGTTTAAAACTTAATGGATGTCATATTTATTAGTTAATTTCATTTTGCTGTAAAGAAAAAGGCGATCGATTCCGAGACCGTGATATTGCATTGCAGCTGCCAGCTGGTCTTGCCAAATGACGGTGATACTTCCATCCCAATATACAAGTGCAATATTTAACAAATGTGTTAGTTACGGGTCTTGGCGAATTAATTTTGAAAGGCTCACTTAATTGCAACGGCTATTTCATTTGACCTTTCACTGGATACTAGTAGGCCAATGTGTGAACTACTCGTTAAGCCCTTTGTCCCATATATTTATTGAGACAAGGACTAAAACAAAGGAACATGCTAGTTTCCTAACCGGTGGGGCAGAGTAACCGTGTAGAAATTTACTAGATTAGAATGGGGATGTTAAAGGGCATACGTGAACAAAACTATGATATTGGAATTAAAAAAAAGGCATTCACTTTTCATGGACGTCTAAGGGTAAACTGTTGGATATTTGCCCCAACAACTTGGTTATGTATTTGTATGAAGATGTTGTTAGATATTAACTTCTCGACTGTAACACGTTTTCTGATTAACAATAATACCACAATCTGTACAATTACAAGCAAAACTGTAAAATAATGAGAAATTTGCAGCTATTTGCTGTTTTCATTTCAGTACCTTATTGAAGTTCAAGTACTTTGTGAAATGTATTACTGTAAAATGTGATCTCTTTTTCATCGACTTGAAACCTTGCATAACATTAAGTTGGAATCTGAAACAGCAAAGTCGAGCTTTGCTAGATCTGTAAGGTAGTGAAATGTCGGAGATTTATCCGATATATATATATATATATATATATATATATATATATATATATATATATATATATATATATATATATAAGATTATATTTAATTAGATAGTTAGATGGTTAGATATATAGATATAGATATATAGATATATAGATATAAATATATTATAGATAATAGATCTATATAGATACATAACGCATACATTGAACGATTTCACTTGTGAATGGTCAATTATAGTGCTATGGGTCGGTTAGGATAGTGTTTAGCTTACCTCGCACCATGGTACTTAAGTCAGGTCCGTCGATATTCTCCAATTGCTCATTTGAAATTCAGTAATCTGCATAAAAACGGTCGAGAATTGCTCATTTTTGATTTCATTGTGAATTGTACACAGTAAGTCTCCAAAAAGCAAAGATGGTGATTTGTTTTTGAAATTTTCAGTTTGTCAGTTTCATTACCGTTTGCTCATTCGTCAACAGTCTTTGTTATGCTTTAATATTACACACAATATATGATAGAAGCAAGGGGGTTGAGTTTTGACAGGCGACAAAGATATCACAAATACACTAAACTAATATTTTGTGCTGTTAAAGTAAATTGCTGAGACTATGCACAGTACCAAATATTTGTATCAGATTGCACATTCAGGATCGAGCCAATAATTATCAGCTTATTGTAGCTTAATATTCATAGCTGATTAAAATAGTAACATCGAAACTTCTAGTGTGTTTAGCAATCACTTTTGTAAATAGGTGCATTCGAAGCACAGAAAGTAAAATTTGTTCAAATTTGATGTTTCACATTAATAACATACCAGTTTCTATTCCCACGAGCATTGATTTCCTCCAACAGCTTGACACAAGCATCCACTCGCTTGTTGTCGCCCTCTAGTGCATTTTTGATATATTTCTTCAAATCTTCGACGGAATCGCTTTAGAACAAGAAAGTTAAAGTCTTTTCGTATTTTGAGTGTTTTTTAGAATCTTCAAAAAATGTTGCTCATCGACGAGGAATGGACGTTTGGCATTCTACTGGTGATTACATAATTTTCTATAAATTAGAGTTCATACACAGCATATTCTGAATAGTTTTCGAAACCTATATAGAAAAAAAGTAAAATTCGAAATTACAATTATGTTGACTGGTACAATATGAGTACATTGTTTTCTTTTAATTATCGTATCAAAATAAAAACCCGTTATTTATTTTTTAAGGGTAGTTATTTTCGAGCAAAACACCATTGCCATATGAAATTACGCTGTTCTGAAATCTTGATTGATCATGATTTATTGGCTTGCTGTTAGAAATTCTTACTTGTCATTGAATGCATTGTCATCCATTAGACGTAAAGCCTTGACAAAAATATTAGCAGCTCCACCGCTTCCACCAAAATAAATACATGTTTGTTATCTACTTTGTGACTGGCGTCGTTCTTATCATTTTCCACAATAGCTGAGTGTATGGTTTCTATTGTCTCATAGCCACCTCCTACAACGACCAATACAGCCAGTAAGACAGTGTTTTCCTCGTCGAAGCTTTTGGTATCTGCAATACAAATTTCGTTTACATATTTTAAGTACCACACTGCTGTATAGAGATACAATATATCATTTCAAAGCTTACAATAAATACTGAAGTCTATAGCCACGGTTCTAATTACTGGCATATTTACGACGACGACAACGGCAGACGAGTTATGATTATTTTTTTTATTTGCGGGTGGCTTCGTTGAATTAATGATATAATAGAAAAGTAAAAAGCGTCCCATATGCATAATGTTTGTATCCTTTGATGAGGTTAGATGTTGACACACTTTATATCAAGCTCGATAAAGACTGAAGAAATTAACTAGCGAGACGCATTATGATTTTGTATTAGGTACACAAAGTCAAGACTACTACAATAGAAATTAAATAATGCTTGGGCGCAACGAAGCTCTTTTCCTCACAATGAAAATAGCCAAGTGAATTTTGTATAAATACGTTAGTAGTTTATGACTTTTCTCAACTAAGCTTAAAAAAATAATCACCATAATAGTAGTGAAAAAATGTAAGAAGACGTTCCAACCAGCATTACTGATAACGTCATTATTTCTAGCGGCACACATTCTTCTCAAAATTACTTACGGGCATTCCTTTGTATGTATCGTTCAAGCCTAGCCCTTAAATCATATTTATTGATTCAGAGTTCTCGGCATGGTCAACCAATATGAAGTGTGAGTTGTGACAATCTAATGCTGACTTGAATCCATCACGAATTCCTTTTCTACAGTCTTGTTTACTGTACGTGGCAGGCCAAAGACCTCCTGTAGACTGTTTATCATCCTGAGAAAAGCAAATACATTCGATTGTTTCCTCTAAAAATATCCGTATTAGAACAAAACAATTGTTGTTAAGTAGACAAGATAGACTATTGTTCCTTGCAATAAATATCCTTCTTCAAAAATGCCAACTAGGCCATGGTAAGTGTATACAACACACCTAATTCCAAAATCTCCAAATCAAATTAAAATTCCACAAAGTGGTTGTGCTCAGAACGATCGAAGTTGTCAACGTCAATGTCGCGAAGTTAATTGGTTGTACTATTCAAACTTTTGACGCAACACTTTTCACCAGATTAATAATACGCTTGTTTTCAAGAATATGAGTGTCGTTTCTGTTTTTCTCTGAGATGTGTTGAAATAGAGAGTAACGGCTTGACTAATAACCCTGAAAATACGAGCATAGTGTACAACCTGCAATGATGTTGTTACAAACTGAAATAGAGTCCAGACAAAATTTATTTACGAAATAAAACATCGGGTAGTGCAATCATACACGATGTCACGACATCAAATACCTTTGCTTCAATTTCAGTAAAGAAGCACAAGCCACGTTTTAAAATAAGACACAGAAATCCTACCAAACCAGGATAATTAATGAAAAGTTACAGTTAGTGGCTTTTTTAATATTTGTACTTCCCCTTTATGATCAAGTTGGATTTGAAATTTCTATATTTAACTTACTAAGGAGAGAGTCAGAGCTTGTCTATTGGTTGTGACATTCCAGTCAGCGATGCCCAAAATGACTACTTTCTCCTCTTCTTTTGTGAATTTATCCATTCTCTCTGCTGCGCTTTTGCATCATCCAATCCGCAGATCCATCATTTATGATCCATGCATCTAATCAATAAAATGGCGGTGTTTACAAAAATAATCATGACTCCGTAAGAAAAGAATGGTTCTATTCTAGATTTATGTGACACTTCACGCTACTGGGTTCACACTGGAGTCTGACTGTACAAATTATCCTACATAAGTTAACACACATTGTAAACTTTCAGACACGATGTAAACACGCTTGTTTGTAAATGGAAGGAAAAAATCATTTTGCAAAGGAATAATTTTAACACCACAAAAATGTCACAGGCTATTCTTCGGACACTAAGTGACATATGGTTGTCAACATTTAGTATTTCAGACGCATTACCTATAGTTAAATGAATATAATTCTACCACTGATCATTTTTCACCAGTAAGAAGTAACGTCTTTAAAGAAATAACGGAATCAGCTAACCTGTATCAATAGCGGCTTTCACCAATACTTGATTGAACAGTTTTTTCAATTTGTCTTCATTCCGACGACGTAAGAGTTGTTTTGCACCATCAGTAACAGAAATAATCATTTTTGGTTTGGGAATTTTCCATTCTCCAATCACAAGCTTCCAGAGCTTTTCGACGTCTGTGTCATCGGCCACGCGGATGTACTGTTATAAAACAAGACGTATAATCGATCTTGAATGGTTACCTCTCTAGGAAATTACTTGTAGAAATCACGAGTTGATCCATCGTTGCACGTCATCAGTTGACTGTTTAATTTAATGATGCCAATAGGCTTCAAAATATACAACAACGAATTTTAAAGTAGTATAACGCTTTTTTTACATTACTTCATCGTACTTGGTATTTAACGACAATGAATTACCATACAGCGATATCGTGGTAAATGTAAATGTTGTGTACTTCGATACTTTAAAGAGATCACTAAAGGAGCTAAAAAGAGCAATACACATTCAATTATAAAACGTTTTGTTCTTTTCTGATCATAAAAACATAATTTTGGAAGAAAATCCGATTAAACACAGAAAGTAAAAGTTTTGGAAAACGAAGCAGACGATATCCGTAAACAATAATTTCATTTTCGATATAAATTTACTTTTTCAAATTCCTTACCAATCAAAACGGTGGGATAACTGAAAAGGGAAATGCAAAAATGATGTTGATCTATTCATGATTAAAATTCCACTCGTTTTCTATAGATTGTGACGTCATGATGAAAGATAGAGGATTATCACTTTCGACTGCTATTGCTAAAAAAATTGATATGAAGATAAAATATAATTTACTCAAAACAACTTACCGGTGCGCTCTTGTTTTCGAACTTATCAAACCCTTCAAATTTGATTTCCCCGAACGAATTCGCTTCTTCTTCACCGTCGGCTGTTTTTTGCTTAATATCATGATCTTTGATAAATTTGAAATTCTCTTGAATGACAAAAAAAGAAAAGAAAAAACATACACAAATATTAAATGTTGGTAATTTCTGAACGATGGCTATGGCTTATTACATTGAGCTTTACAGTACCACTTAATGTTGAAGGTATGTGTACTCCACTTTTATCCGGAATATTAATACATTGGCGATGACATGAGGGGAACGCTCCATAACTTGGACGTACCCGAGTAACCCGAGTTGGTTATCAGAGGATTAATCTCTATGTCAACATATGCGAACAGATTATCTTTTAGTGTAAACAAAACATTAGCACTGCCGGAACTACTTTTAGCATGGCCAATGCCAGTCGGCGCCTGACTGATGATGGCCCCCCCTGTCCAGCACTCATGATTTCCAACCAGCGTTAAAAGTGCGTCCAGCACTTGCTGTTACCTGAGGTCATCATTTAGTTCATAAAATTGCATGAAGAGATTACAAAAACGATGGTATTATAGAATCACTTTCAAATAAAATGCTGTTTAAACAATACTAGCAGTTAATTAACGTACGCTGATTTTGCATACGAAAAGCTATTTTGTATGAATGTTTATACCCTATAAAAGAAAGTACGGTAGCGATAATCAGCACAACAAAACAGGACTTCAGCACAACAAAACAGGAATTTTACTAAAACGTACTCTTCAATTTAAGTTCAGACTCACATTGCGGAAAGGTGCATGCAATGCAATGAAAGTCACGAGCAAACTTTGGTGTCAAGGGATCCAGTCTTTGAATTATCAATGAACACTCACTTATTTTCTGGTCAAAAGCCAAAGGCTACTTGTCCATCGCAACAAGCCTCTCTGTTTGAATCCGCGTGTTCATTTTTAGCCGGATGCCAACTAAATTGACCGGCTACTTCCGTATTTTGGCCGGTTACTTTTCAGCAATGTTTCGCTTTGTTACAGACTAAATTTTCTTTGACTTACTGATATAGTTTTTGTGTAATTTCGGGATCTGTACAAAGGTCAGTGAACGAAAGGGCTGAACTTTTCAAATCTGTGTAAGGGTTAATGATCATTATGAATTTTCACACATCTTAATACAAACTTCGTTGTTATGAACATTTAATGTATAGACGTCATTGACACCTAATTATCAAGGATAAAGATGGACACTTTTATTAGTGACATCTAGTGACACCTAATTATCAAGGACAAAAATAGACACTTTTGTTTGTGACAACCAGTGTCAAGGCAGTAAAGTAAATTCTTATAGTCAATATTTAAAATTCCAGACAGGACCCTGGGACGATTACGTAAGGGAATGTTGTATAACGATGATGTCACTTATGCAGATTATGTATGATTTTATATGATCAATAGCCAATCAAGAAATATTAGTTGATTAGTGATTGGAGGATTGACTCTTTTAATCTAATTAATATGTTAGAATTTCTTGTTAAAAAGGGATGATCACCCACTATTTTCAGTCGGAGATAGCTGGGCATCTGATGTGTAAACTTTACACTTCAGTAATAAAACACCATCGATTGATATCCAACAACTCTGTGAGTCTCTACTCTGTTAAGATCTCGAAGTACCTCTCGGCAGTGAGTACGCTCCCGAGACCGGCGAGTACGACTATAACACTCTCTAGCCCCGAAATTCTGGTTTTGATAATAATATTTTGATATTTGTTGTCTTGCAAGCCGGAGATAACATTTCAGAAGTGCCTATGTGGCTATATGTAATCTAGCAATTTACGCGGTGAACTTGTTGCTATCTTGTACCAGCCTGTAGTACCGCGGCGATCTGCGAACGTGTACTGTATTGGGAATCGCTCTCGAGGTCATCCTTGCTTTCCCGACTACAGCCCGAATTATTCCGACGTTCACATCGGGTGCAACTTACCATTGGACTGACTTACGCCCACCAATAGCCGGCCATTTCCGAATAAAGCCGACGTTTGTTCCTCTCAAACGCGAAAGAGAAGAAAGTCTCAAACGCGGAAGAGAAAGTCGACGCTTCAGAGCTTTTGTTTTCTGCGTAAGAGTTGGGCCTTGTCTGATGGTAGGTTTTTGATCAAATGTAAAGCAACCAAAAGTTACTGAGTCTCATTTTTCATAGTTTTGAAACGCCACGTCAATCCATCCATAGTCGATCATAGATCTACATCGCGTTTTATGGAGGGCCGTGGTTTAAGCGGAAGGGAAAGTCTACGCGGGAGTCTACGCTTGAAAACGTTGATTTTCTGCGTAGAGTAGGACTTTGTCTGTTGGTTGCCGGAGGTTTTAGATCAAATCTAAATAAACAAACAATTTTTTGGTCTCATTTCTCGTACTTTTGAAACGCTACGTCGATCACAGTGTCAAATTTCAGGTCGACCACAGTCCCTCTATCCACCGGTCTGGAAACGCCTATTGTAAAAGGTGTCAATCACCTTGACCGCACAGCCAACCCGCGATACGAGGGGCAGTCACGTGATAATGCGTAGCTTGGGTTTGTCCTGCATGCCACAGTCCCCGATTGTGTGTACGCTTTTTTCGATTTTTCGCTGTTTTTGGCTCTATCAAGTGTTCTCTGCGTCTATCTACGACACGTAGACAGAAATCATCATATCCTGAAACCGGTGTTGTTTTTCGTGATCCTTCTCCCATCGTAAATGATGATAGTGTGCGATAATTTCTGGGGTTGATCGCTGCGAGTGTGTTGACGTAGCACAAGCAACGGCTGGAATCAAACCGGAAAATTGTCGTCGCTTTC
This sequence comes from Ptychodera flava, assembly GCF_041260155.1. Lineage (NCBI taxonomy): Eukaryota > Metazoa > Hemichordata > Enteropneusta > Ptychoderidae > Ptychodera > Ptychodera flava. The sequence continues at coordinate 8,220,181 of NC_091930.1, forward strand.
TCTTGCAATGCTAGTATTCAGTGCCTCCAAATATGATAAAATATTTTTTCTGTGTAATATTCTGTGAAATCATGTCTGTTAACTGAGCAGAATAGGAAAGACAACTGCAGAAATGCATGGATAGAGGGACTGTGGGTCGACCGATATTGCATTATGTGTAAGCTTTACTGTGTCACAATCGACTAATCGACTGCAGGTGTGTTGTACACATACGGTGTCGTACAGGTTGACGTTGGGTGTCGTCAATTTGGAATTTTATCAAACATGAACACTAGAATTTAGTTCTCTTTTTGCGACAAATTTGCGAGAAATGGACACGCTGTATTGCGAGAAGTAAGCGAGAAACATACTTTCTTGCAATCAAGCTGCGAGAACTGTGCTTTCTCGCATGCATATGCGGGAAACTGAATTATCGCAATCAATCAGCGAGAACTATGTTTTCTCGTTCTGCATCTGCAAGAAATTGTGAAATTTTTGTGAAATGCTTACACAGAAGAATACAATTTCTCGCAGATTCAAAGCGAGAAAACAAATTTCTCGCTGACTGATTGCGAGAATTCAGTTTCTCGCAGATGCTGGGCGAGAAAACACAGTTCTGGCCAGCCGTTTGCGAGAAATTAAATTCTCGCTAAGTTATTGCGAGAAAGTTATGTATTCTCGCTTACTTCTCGCAAAAAGCGAGAAAGTGTCAATTTCTCGTAAATTTCTCGCAAATTTATGTACTAGTTGTATGTACGCCCCATGGATAAAACGCCATTGAAGATCTCCTTCTTTTTGGGGAATTGGACTGAGATAACAAGAAGTGTACAAAGGTTGATATTTTCAGGAAGTAAAAGCAGATCTTTCGAAATCGTATCTGTCGTTTATTGTTGCCATGAAAATTGGACATAATCAAGAATTTATATATGCTACCCTTTTCAAATTAATACAAGGGACAATTCAAAATAATATGGTGATCAGTGTCTTTACAAATAAGTTCAAAAGAATACGAAGGACGATGACAAGAATGAATAACATCCAAATCAATTTCTTCTTCAAAATAACTTCGGATTTTGTTTTTCCATTCACAGATAACATAATCAACCAACTTATTGACCGTATTTGATAAAATGCTATCCGAATGAATAGAATCAATGTTTTTAAACTGGCTTGGGGAGCGCCAAGTTTTTTGGAAAGGGTCAAAAAGATAACCAACTTTTGTACTGTCAGCACAGTCTAATAACGTGATTAACAAGGGTGCTATCAAGAGAATTTGAAAAACAAACACGATCATTGTAAAAATGTCTTTGATTGAAAATATATGACAGCCAGACTCTCAAAAGCTCAAGATAAAATTTAGGTAGAAATCTGGAACAGACTGAAAATTGACCGTAAAAAGTTGAGAGGTGTAATTGAGATTATCAACACTTCGAAAATAAAAATCAGCAAACAAAAATGAAGGATGATCCAGACCTGAATACAGATATCTTTGAAGATAATTTAACCTGAAAGCTTTCAAACGTGAAGAGAGATCGATAAGATTTTGCCCTCCTAACTTCAATGGAGCAAAAACTGTTCGACTTGGCAACCAATGTTTTCCTTGCCAGAAGAAATCAAGAAATTTGTGCTGAATTTCATCAATGATAAAAGCAGGAGGACAGAGGCAAATTAAACGATGAAAGAGTTTGGTTGCAGCAAGTTGATTAATAACGATAACAAGCCCTTGGAATGACATAGCAGGAGCATATCTATTCCACCAAGATAACTTATTGTCAATCTCGGTAACACACTCACTCAAGTTTTTGAAAAATACCCATTACTGTTGACCAAATAAGTACTAAATTTTTGAGACCAATACTATTCCACAGAATGTCAAGCGGATAGTTATTTTTTGCAATAATAGCATGCTCATAGACAGAAATTCAATATTTAAACCTAAAAAATCAGTGTCACAATTAATAAAAGTCATCAGCATAAGCTGAAAGTATACATTTACGATCACCTGAATTTGGAATCATAACACCTTAAATACTCTTATCTTGTCTACTTATGTGTAAAAGAGGTTCGATTACAATTGCATAAAGCTGACCTTCAGGAGAAGAAATTCTTTAAAGATGAAATTGGGATTTTTGGAGAGCAATATGGTCGCCAAAGTACGTGACTGATCAAATGCCCTTCTCAAACTTAATAGCGCTTATGCTAGGAATGATATGAGTGAAATTTCACTTCAATGGCTGTGTTGCTACTCGAGAAGATGATTTTTTTAAAGATTACATTGCGATTTTCGCAAAATTAAATATCGCCGCCAAACCACGTGACTGATCCAAATGACTTTCTCAAGCTTAAAAGTGCCAACATTAAGGATGATATTTGTAACATTTCAGTTCAATCGGTGTGTTGGTCATTGTCTCGCGCTGTACCGATGTCAAGGCAAGTCGGCCATCGGCGGGCATAGCTTTCACCGTGCTAGCGACGGATAGCCATAGTATTCAGAGTTATTTAGAATATTTACATGTAGATTTATGAAGTAAATACTACGGCACGATCGAAACAGTAATTTATATTCTTATTGATTTTAAATTATCACACAAGTTTTCGACCTTGGCGAGCGTGAAAGATTCCATTCGATGACACACATATAGTACTTCATTGCACGTTTGTGCCCACAACCCGCTGTCACGGTTCTCCGCCGGTGTCAACTCGTCAATCCCAATCTCGGTCTTCGATATTTTCGTCTTACGGACTTTGATGTTTCCAGTGACACATACCTCACCCGTACATAGGCCAACATCCTAATTTTGTTAGTTGACGGAAACTTTTTTTAGTGTTGTCTGAGTCAACTTTCGAAATACATTGGACTCCAAAGCGCTGCACTGCAAAGTTTAGACTACAGCTCGACAGCTTTGATGTCTTCATTACAGCCATACGCTGCAGCTTTGATTCCGAGCGTGAATTTACGGAACTGTTTGTATGATAAAGGAAATTTGTTGTTGTTAGTCGAATAACTTTATGCTTGTGCCTCCTATGTCGCTCCCCGAAGATTATACGGTACTCAATTATTTAGTTGTCATGAACTTCCGTTGAGGTGTAGATTTCGGGTTTATCGCAAACCGGGATCGCCAGGTACGACACCATATTAAACCTTACGACTCGACTGGAGCCGCGACGTTACTGAGCCATTAAAATAAACGATAAACGGTATCCCTATTCGATTCCCGGGAAAAGCTATATTTTTAGAGACTCGAAATGCTTTTTTGTTCACCTGTCTGGATTTATCGGGTCATTTTTTTGTAAAAATGTTATGAGAGCTAACACTGCATCAATCACGACAAATCGGTCTTTGTCGCGACGTTCATGTATGAACGGTACCATGCAGGAAAAAAGCTCTGGTTGATGACGTACAGCAGGTTTAATATGGATTTCTTATCTGTGTTGGTGTACATCACACAGACGGCGATACGGGCCAGTTCATGTGATAAAATCAAATTTCTTGAGAGATCGCATTGGTGTCTTTATGCAGAACCCGGAAAGGTAGACGACACCCTGCTTTTAGGTTGACAATGATTCCACGTCCTTTCACGGTCGACCATGATGATCTATCATGTTTTTGATCATGACTGACCGTGATATGATGACCATGATGATACCTGACAATGATCTGACCATAACAGACAATGATCCTGAAATATGGTCATTCACGGTCAACATGAATTCTCCAGAGTTTTGTGACCATGAAAGATGATCATTCATATTCATTGCTGATTCCAAATTCAACTTAGACTAATAAATAATGTAAAAGTATAATGATCTCATCCCTATGATGATCATTGCCATTAATTAGACTGTACTGTAACTAATACAATATATAAATAATAGAAATAATTTACAAGGATAAACTGTAGTTTTGAATATGCTTGCTTTATCATTTTTTAATTGATAAAGTGTCATCAGTGAAACATGCAACGGTCTATCATAATTCAACAATCTTGCAGCATTGTTGAATGGATTCAACACGCAATGTAAGGACTGCATTATACTATAAAACATACCGCTATAAAATTTACAGGCAACAAGTTTGTTGGTAAACCAAACTATAGTCATGTACACTAGATATAGTTTTACGAGACAGAAATTGAATTTCAGCAAGCCCACTCACTGACAAAATGACGCAGATTATCATAAAACTTTAATTGCCTGAAGTCTTTAAAACTATTCATACATTGGAGATGCAGTGTGACCTTTAAAAGTGATTTGGTTATTTAATGAAATGTTTTGAAAATAATCTCTTATAGGAAACACTCAATGTTTCACGGAGGAGTTATTGCTTCAACTTTGCTAAAATACAGCGATACATTTATAATAAACCACTCGCCTCAAATATATTTTGTTCACTGTTGTAACTTGTCAGAGTTGATAGCTCATACTTCTTTAAATCATGCAAAGAATCATGCAAAGAATTGAAGAAAATAGTGATGCAGTCCAAAAACGTTCGCTCAAACCTAAATGTTCTTTCTGTAATTTTTCGACACGACACTTTTCAGGGAGTTTGACAAAGCATGGATGTAAACTTAGCGTCCATGGACAAATTAAGATCGTCCACTCATGGCGTTCCTCCGGGCTCCATTGCCCATTGCGATCTCGCGAATGCGCAAGGTTACATGGGAAATCACGGACCAGAAGTGCGGTAAACGACCAGACGAAGCCTACGCTATAACACGGAACCTGTCGATTTTTGGGTGTAAAACCTCAAAATACGAAGAGCCATATCGTGTTCAAGTAAGAAGACACTAATTAGTCGTTGAAACTCTGATGGGTGAGTATCCCTATGCATGGTTTTAGACTGAGATGTTGTTTATCGCAAAGATATCGTAGTTTTTGTGTTGTTCAGCGTCGAGCGAGAAGTTCGGCACAGTATATACAGGCCCAAGCGCCTTGCTGCTCCTGAGAAAACCTGTTTATTTCATGTATACGAAAAGTTACGATGAAATGCACTCGGAAATATGTTTTCCTCACTCTTCTGGATTTCTCTTGTAGAGGCACATTCAAATATATTTGGAAAAGATATAGTCCGTGGGCTAGATGGGGTCTACGTGCACCCCTCCCAAAGGATAACAAACCTGAATTTTTCAAAAGCCTTGGGATCCCTAGAATACGAAATGGAATTTTATCATAAAAAATATAGGGACGCAATAGGTGTTATGATCATGTTTTGAAGGTTACCGCAAAATCACCATTTTCCAATCCAAATGCATTTTCGTCAAATCTGTCTTCTTGTACGTCATGTGTTGAACTTATTTTTTAATACAACTTCTCTTGTTTGGTATCATTAGAAAGGGAATTTATTCGTCTTTAATATGACATATTGCACTATGCAATATTTGATACTGTTTTTGTGAATTATGACCAAAACTTACGCCATACCCCAAAATTTAACATTGCAAATTACAGTAAATCTCAAATTCTACCAATGTTTTAGCTTTGCATGATAAAAAATGCAATGCTTTGTATGGAATGTGTTTTATTTGATACACGGACATATCAGAAATGTGAAATAGACTTTTAACAGAAAATATTGACACTCTACAACTATAACAGTCGTATTTTTAAGGATACCGAAAGATCACAGTGTTGCAGATTTGCATGCATTTTTGATAAACTTGTCGTCATATAGGTCGTCTGCTGAACTTGTCTTTGAATATAACCACAATTGTTAGGTATCATTAGAACGATAATTTACTAATCTTTACAACAACATATTGTAACATGCACTATCTTTTATAGTACTCATGATACATGACCAAAACTTACCCCATACCCAAAGTTTACATTGAAAATTGCAGTCAAAGCTAAAATCAAATTCTACAATTTCTTTAGCTAGACACAAAAAATCTGTCCGGTTTTGCTATTAAATCTGTTTTATTTGGTACAGGGACATGTCGGAAATATGAAATAGACTTTTAACAATAAAAATATAGGGACTCTACAGCTGTAACAGTCATATTTTCAAGGCTACCGCAAAACCACAGTGTTGCAGATTTGCATCATTTTTGTTATATCTGTCTTCTTATAAGTCATCTGCTGAGCTTGTTTTTGAATATAACCTCACTTGTTAGAAATCATTAGAACGATAATGTACTAATCTTTGAAAATGACATATTTAACATGCAATATCTTGTATATTATTCATGGTATATGACCAAAACTTACCCCATACCCCAAAGTTTATATTGAAAATTGCCGTCATAGCTAAAATCAAATTCTACAAATTATTTAGCTAGACACAAAAAATCTGGCCGTTTTTGCTATTAAATCTGTTTTATTTGGTACAGAGACATGTCAGAAATATGAAATAGACTTTTAACAGAAACAATATTGGGATTCTATGGCTGTAACCGGCATATTCTGCGGGGTACTGCAAAATCACAGCAGTGCAGACTCATATGCGTTTTTGTTAATTTTGTCCCATTGTAGGTCATCTGCTGAGCTTATTTTATTACATAACCATGTTTATTTGGTACCATTGAAAAGGTAATTTAGTAGTTTTTAAAATGACATATAGTTATATGCCATATCTTATATAGTTTTCATTGAATATGACGAAAACTTACCCCATAGCACAAAGTTTAGATTGAAAATTACTTTCGTAGCTATCGTCAAATTCTACCAATTTTCTAGCTAGACATAACAAATAAGGCAATGCTTCATATGAAATCTTTTTATTTGCTACTGGGGAATGTCAGAAATATGAAATAGACTTTTAACAGAAAATATATTGGGACTCTACAGCTGTAACAGTCAATTTTGAAGGGTATCGCAAAATCACAGTATTGCCAACTCGCATGCTTTTTTGTTAAATCTGTCTTCTTATAAGTCATCTGCCGAGCTTGATTTTTGACATAACCTGGCTTGTTAGGTATCAATAAAAAGGTAATTTACTAGTTTTTTAAAATGACATATTGTAATATGCAATATCTTGTTTAGGTTTCATGAAATAGGACCAAAGCTTACCCCATACCCCAAGGTTTACACAGCAAATTACTCCAAATCTGAAACTCTACCATTTTTACAATTTATTAACTTTGTATACAAAAGGCGATGCTTGTATGCAATTTATGAAATCTTTCTTTTTGTTAAAAAGTATGTCACAAATATGAAATTAACTTTGGACAGGAATATAATATGATTTGATAGCCTTTTGGATCATATTTGGAAGGGTACCCAGGTATCAGGGCAAATTTGCCGAAACACATACATTTGACATATATTGGTTCCCCCTCCAAAAACGATCCAAATGGCTACTAAATTGTATCATCTTCCCGTTAAAAGTTAATTTTATACTTGTGACATACTTTTGTAAGAAATAAATCAGATTTCATACAAGAATTGCCTTTTGTATTATGTGTAGCAAAAATGGTAGAATTTAAGATAAGCCGTAATTTGCGATTTGAACTTTTGGAGTAAGGGGTAAAGTTTGACCATATTTCAAAAAAACTATGAAGGACATTACATATTACAATATATCATCTTAAATAATAATAAATTTCCCTACTAATGATACCCAACATGCCAGGTTGTGTCGCAAAATAAGCTCAGCAGATGACTTACAAGAAGAAGAATTTAACAAAAAAGGTGCCAGTCTGTGGTACTGCGATTTTGCATTTCCCTTCAAAATATGGCTGTTACAACTATACAATCCAAATATTTTTTTTCTGTTAAAAGTCTATTTCACATATCTGACATGACCCAGTACCAAATACAACAGATTTAATACCAAAACAGAGCTCTTCTTATTATGTCTAGCTAAAACTTCGCGGAATTTGATCACGTTAGCTATGACAGTACTTTCTATATAAACCTTGGGGTATGGGGTAAGTTTTGGTCATATTCAATGAAAACTGTAAAAGATATTGCCTGTTACAATATGTCATTGTACAGTACCAGTTAATTAACTTTCCAATTATTTTAAACAAGTCAGGTTATATTCAATAACAAGCTCAGCAGACGACTTATAAGAAGACAGATTTAACAAAAACAAATACGAATCAGGAATACTGAGATTTTGCTGTACCCTTAAATATAGAGCGGTTACAGCTATAGAATCCCGATATTTTTTCTGTTAAAAGTCTATTTCATATTCTTAACATTTTTCAGTACCAAGTAAAAACAGATTTCATACAAAAAATTGCCCCATTTTTTATGTCTAGGTAAAAAATTGGTACAATTCGACATTAGCTATGACAGTAGTTTTCGATGTAAACTTTGGGGTATGGGATACAGTTTTAGTCATATTTCATACATACTGTACAAGATATTCCATGTTACAATATGTCATTTTAAAGATTAGTAAATTATCTTACTAATGATACCTAATAACTTACATATATTCTATAAACAGCTCAGCAGATGACTTATAAGAAGATAGATTCAGGAAAAATTGCATGCAAGTCAGGAATACTGTGATTTTGTTGTACCCTTCAAAATCTGACAGTTATAATTACAGAATTTCGATATTTTTTCTGTTTAAAAGTCTATTTCATATTTCTTTTATGTCTCTGTACCAAATAAAACATATTTTATAGCAAAAACGGTCTGATTTTTTGTGTTTGCTAAAAAATTTGTAGAATTTGGTTTTAGCTATGACTGCAATTTTCAATGTAAACTTTGGGGTATGGGGTAAGTTTTGGTCATATATCATGAATACTATACAAGATATTGCATGTAACAATATGTCATGTTCAAGATTAGTAAATTATCGTTCTAATGAACAAGTGAGTTTATATTCAAAGACAAGCTCAGCAGATGACCTATATGAAGACAAGTTTAACAAAAATGCATGCAAATCTGCAACACTGTGATTTTGTGGTAGCCTTCAAAATATGACTGTTACAGCTGTAGAGTCCCAATACTTTTTCTGTTAAAAGTCTATTTAATATTTCTGACATGTCCCTATACCAAAAAAAACAGATTTAATAGCAAAAACGGACAGATTTTTTGTGTCTAGCTAAAAAATTTGTAGAATTTGATTTTAGCTATGACTGCAATTTTCAATGTAAACTTTGGGGTATGGGGTAAGTTTTGGTCATATACTATGAATACTATACTAGATATTGCATGTTACAATATGTCATTTTAAAGATTAGTAAATTATCTTTCTAATGATACCTAACAAGTGAGGTTATATTCAAAGACAAGCTCAGCAGACGACCTATATGAAGACAAGTTTAACAAAAATGCATGCAAATCTGCAACACTGTGATTTTGCGCTAGCCTTCAAAATATGACTGTTACAGCTGTAGAGTGCCAATATTTTTTCTGTTAAAAGTCTATTTCATATTTCTGACATGTCCCTGTACCAAATAAAACACATTTAATAGCAAAAACGGCCAGATTTTTTGTGTCTAGCTAAAAAAATTGTAGAATTTGATTTTAGCTATGACTGCAATTTTCAATGTAAACTTTGGGGTATGGGGTAAGTTTTGGTCATATTTCATGAAAACTATACAAGATATTGCATGTTACAATATGTCATTTTAAAGATTAGTAAATTATCTTTCTAATGATACCTAACAAGTGAGGTTATATTCAAAAACAAGCTCAGCAGATGACTTATAGGAAGACAGGTTTAACAAAAATGCATGCAAATCTGCAACACTGTGATTTTGTGGTAGCCTTCAAAATATGACTATTACAGCTGTAGAGTCCCAATATTTTTTCTGTTAAAAGTCTATTTCATATTTCTGAAATGTCCCTGTACCAAATAAAACATATTTCATGCAAAGCATTGCATTTTTTATTATGCCAAGCTAAAACATTGGTAGAATTTGAGATTTACTGTAATTTGCAATTTTAAATTTTGGGTATGGGGTAAGTTTTGGTCATATTTCACAAAAACTTTATCAAGTATTGCATAATGCAATATGTCATCATAAAGAGAATAAAGTTCCTTTCTAATGATACCAAACAAGTGAGATTATGTTTAAAAAATAAGTTCAACACATGACTTACAAGAAGACAGATTTGACGAAAATGCATTTGGGTTGGAAAATGGTGATTTTGCGGTAACCTTCAAAACATGACCATAACAGCTATTGCATCCCTATATTTTTTCTGTTAAAATTCCATTTCGTATTCTAGGGATCCCAAGGCTTCTGAAAAATACAGGTTTGTTATCCTGTGGGAGGGGTGCACGTAGACCCCCTCTTGCCCACGGCCTAATAAGGCGTCCACGAAAAAGTGAAGCAGGTGTCGCATCGCGAGACTACGGGGCACACGTACGCTAACGGCCGGGCGCTGCTGTACGAGCACCGCGAACTTTCATGTTTGCGTCACGCTGTCGATGTGCATGTGACGGCCGGTTCCTGCGTGCGCCCAAGCAAACTTAAGTCGACGTCGATGTAGATGAAATTGATTTGATATAATTACTCCTTATGTTCCAACAGGTAGCCCGTGATTGATGGTGTCAATATTTTTTTTGGAAGTTGAACTTGAAATCATCACAAGAAAATATCAATGAAGATCAGCCTACTTTAGAATATTTTAGAATATTTACTTTAGAATATTTTCAGGCATGGACGATTGACTCTGTGAGGTCTTTTTATCGAAACGTGGATTGAAGATCAACCAGAACAAAGCTATTCTTGTAGCTCATACTTTTAGCGCATACGAGATGAGAATACCTGTCCTGAAGTCGCCGGATTACAAGCACAAAAGGCTCTTGAATATAAAGCTTTGTTCGAGTAAACGATGATGGGGTAAACTGGTAATTTTTCCCGATCTAATGATCGACCTGACTGGATTAGTGAGAAGGGTGGCTTGAAGAGTTGGCGTCCAATATATTGTGATGATATTTGCATTTTCATTCTAAGCAGACATGCAGGGGGATCGGATGTAGACATGCGGAAAAGGTTATTGAGCGATTACAAAGAAGGCAAAGCTTACAGATTATTCGATAATCAATGAATGAAGGACGTTTACTTCCACGCTGTTGGGAATTTCTGTTTTCTCAAAGGAGAGCGTACGCCTTCGCAGAGAGTATGCGACATTCCGCATAAGATGTGGGTATGTGTGCATAGAATTAGCGACATAAGAGCTGCATATTGCACCTGTTGTGCGGGGTAAGTAATTATTTTTATTCATTTTGTCATATAATTTGATATTATTGAGCTTATTTTATCTTACTTTGTAAACTCTTCTCGCGTAATATTTTCAAATATATATTGTGATGTAGTCACCGTAAATATATTAATTCAATGTATTGTACTGTCTGCTTTATATCATAAGCATTTGATATGTAAAATAAAATAACATGCGCATGCAGTAAAACAAAATATGACCAAACCATATTGCAATCGGATATAAGTTGACTAAAGAGTAGGTTTAATTGACTTCCAGGTTTGGTGAAACATGTAATCATGTAGCAGCATTACTCTTTAGAGTTGAAGCAGCATGTAGGAGAGGCTTGACAAATCAACCATGTAGATCAGTTTTATCAAGATGGAATGTGCCTGCTAAAAGAACCAATGTCGGTGCCAAACTAGTCTGTGAGATGGATTGGAAACAAAACACAGATGGGCAGTCCCGTAAGCTTTAATCAGATAGTCGAGACATTTGTTTTAAATATGGCGAAAATAATGATACTCTGCGACGCATATCATGAACACGAAATTAAGACTTTCGCTGGAGGAAGTTTCGACTGCAAAGTTCGTTTTAAAATATAAGGCCTGTAACATGCTTCGCCCTTAGTTATCAACAAAACTATCAATCTGATAGTTTTGAAAATAACCTAGCTAAGGATTGTAATAAACTTGGATAAAGCATGTCGAACATTTTTCAAATCTTAAGGATTGTTATAAACTTGGATATCGCATGTCTAACAGCTTTCAAAATCACCGAAGATTTGTAAATTAATACAGTTGTTAGGATTTTCCGCAGCAGGGAAACGGCCACTCAATCATCCAAAGAAGCGGTTTTTTTTCATCGGAATCGCCGACAGAACATGACGACGCCCATGTCGCTAGAAATAATTTCGCGGGTGTCATCGCTAGAACAGTGCTGTCATCTTGTTTAAATGGCGTCTTTAAAGGCATGCAAATCGGGGACGATACAGACAGTACCGATACCAGTGTTTATAATGCGAACAACAATTTTTCGGACATTGAAACCTTAATCGTTGATGATGTACTTTCTTATGAACAGTATTTGTGGTATTGACTCTGAATCAAGAATCGTGAAGTGTGTTCCATCTATGGCCGATTTGATGGAACCATTTATGTGCAGTTCTGAACAATGCAGTAAGGATCGTATCAAATCTTTCATTGCTTCAATTCCAAAACTTACACATGAACAGATACATGCAATGGAACAGTCAACTATTGGTAAGTCCAATAATGAATCATGGTTTCAGGCAAGAGATGGAAGAATAACCGCTTCTAAATTTTATGACGTTTTCACGAAAGTGAACTCGTTAAAAGACTAACTCAAAAAGAAGTAATGATGTCAATAGTTCGATTTGATCAATAATGAAAAGTACCATTCTAGACCTGCCTGCTCTAAAATACGGTCAAAATATGGAATCAGAGGCAAAGAAAGAATATTCTGAATTGAGAAAACAACATGAAAATTCGCAATCAAGAATTGCGGATTTTTTTATAGCACGAGGCCGTACCTCGGGACGTCACCAGATCTGCTTGTCTACTGTTCATGCTGTGAACATGGCCTGGTTGAAATTAAATGTCCATACAGAATAAGAGATTTACAATTGAAAACTAACCACAAGTACTATGTTCAAATTCAGGGGCAACTCGCGATAACTTACAGGTGTTGGTGTGATTTTCTCGTGTTCACAGCCTAAGGATACATTCTACAGCGCATTTACTTCGACGAAAGCTACTGGCGCAACATTTTGGAAAATCTTGACTACTTTTTCAAACTTTCTTAGCAAAAGCTTTGCTAATGAGATCAAAATCAACTTCAAATGTCACAGGGTACTCTAGCTGTGTCACAGCTTTGCAAGAGGCTGCGTTGGCGTTGCCTCATATGGAGTCTTACAAGCCTTCATAGTCTGCGTGGAGCAAGTGACGACTTAAAATATACTTTACCAGACGCTAAACAGGACAACACTACCACTGCCACTCGCACAGCCCCGTTACCACAACTACGATGCACTACATAATACAATGGGCTCATTACACATGGTAAAAATATACCATGTTTACGGTTTACAGACATCACCACGTTAGGAATAATTGCAAAAACGCGGATCATTTAAATAGCAATAGAACTTTTTTAATAGATGCTCATTGTTTGTAAAATTCACATAAACCCTTTACAGGTTTGAGAATAAATTCAGAATAAAGACGTGGAAATGTAATTTTTTTCAAGTGGTATGTTGCATAATTTATCTCATGAACAATTAAATTTAGCGTTCACACATTACACGATGGAAATTCATTTCTGTCTGAAATTTTATTTGGATTTCACGCTAAAGGCTTGAAGTTGCACAAAGTCCACAGTATAAATCCAGCGTTGGCAGTGAAGGTCTTGAAAAGTCTTGAGAATGACTACTGCTAGGTTTCCAAACACATGTAGTAACACACAAGAGGCACGATCCCAAAAGTCTAACTGGAAGCTGTGCACGTCCCTTTTATACACATGTGCTTACATAAGGGCATATAAGAACAATCTAGAACTTTTATTGACATGCTAATTACTGTTCTAAAATAATCTCTTACACAACTAATAAATTTCTAGAACATTCCAAACATGACTAATTGAATTCAAGGTTGTGAGGTCATAAGGGCAGTGACCTTCAGAATGTTCTAGACTAATTGAACTCGGGTCATGATGAGTGTGGGGGAAATGACCTACATAACAATGTAAACCTTCAACAGTTATCGAACTTGTGAAAAAGTCTTTAAAGTCTAAATTTAAGGAAGCCTGGAAAAATGCCTTGTCAAAAAATAACAAATTAAATGTAAACTGTAGAATTAAAAACATGTTTAAATGTGAAAATTATCTATCACTTGTTTAGTCTCCATTTCACAGAATTGCTTTGACAAAGGCAAGAATTTCTGAGCATACCTTTGCAGTAGAAATTGGTCGTTTTAAAAACATTCCAAGACATCTTAGACTTTGTACCCTTTGTCATTCTGGTGTTAGTGATGAAATCCATTGTATCTTATTATGTCCAAGTAAACCAGCACAACCAGTACGAACAATTTACTTTGACGTTTGCGTGGTGGAGACTTGAACGTGGACGTAGCAACATTAATGGTCAATGAACCGCCGTAAATAACCGCCCCGCTGAATATACCCGGTGTAGCTGCTGCCTGGGTTTGGTACGTGCTTTCGTTGATGGTCTTGTGACATTGTGGATTTGCTGGTCTTGCTTTGTCACATTTTCCAATGATGGAACCATTGCTGTTTCTTCCTTGTTAGGGAATGGACACAAATTACAGGGGGGGGGGCGGTGTATTTTGGGGGTGGGTCGCCATTTTTCGCGCAAGCATTTTTGAAGGGTCATAAAATTTTGTGCAACCCTATGGGGGAGGGTCACCTTCTTTATGCATCAAAGCTGAAATTGCATGAGCACGTATTGAAGAATATGGTATACAGAAAAAGAAAAAAATACCTCCTGGCACTTTCATTTTCTGTCATTTCCATTTAAGGGTATAATAAGCCATGTATCGATGATCCAAGCAGCCACGCTGATTTAAGTTCTTACGATTTCTACTTTTCCAATACTCTATTGTGCATATAAACTCTCCCTTATAATGACGATTTCAATAACATTTGGGAGATCACTTATTTGATATCATTCTCCGATTGACAATACATTGGGTATAAGTCGGTGTCAATGTTCACGTTGCTGTATGTAAATTTTTGAGGACATTGACAGAATACAACTATTCAGAATAGTGCAAAATGTCATCAATAACAACTGGAAGCTTCAGGTCGAACAACTTCTGAATAACAATTTAGGATCAGATAACCTATGAGTTGTTTGTAGTTTCCTCATAGCCTACAATGTATAGTGAATCGACATTTCAGTGAAATTCCAAAATCAAATTTCTTGCACAGCCATAGACTTGAAACCACTCTAGTCTAGTCATGAACATTAATACTGATAAATAGGTGTACATTAATGCACAGATTTACCTAGTTTTGTATTGGAAAAAAAAATATTCATAGTTTCATCATAGGCTGCCATGCACAGTAAATTGACATTTCAGTGAAATTCCAAAATCAAATTTCCTGCACAACCATAGACTTGAAACCACTCTAGTCTAATCAATGACATAAATATCAATAATAAAGCATACATAAATACACAGATTTGCCAAGTTTTATATTAAAAAAAAAAAGTTTCGTCATAGACAACAATTTATAACGGATCAACATTTTATGCGAAATTCCAAAAACAAATTTCTTGTACGCAGATGCACGTGTTACCACCCTCTTCTCATCAAGTACAATTATTTCAATTATTCAGGATCCATATATGCACAAAAGTGCATATTATTAATTGTGAAAGCATTTTTTTACAGTTTTGTCATAGGCTCCCATGTATAGTGGATCAACATTTTGAGCGAAATTCCAAAATCAAATGTGTTGTTCATATGAGCACTTGTAAACAACCTATGCAAATCAAGTATATTTATATTAGTTATTACACATGTAAAGATGAACAGATATTGCTAGTTTTATATTGGAAAATACACGTTCATAGTTTTCTTATAGTCGACTACCATGTACAGTGAATCAACATTATCGATGAAATCTAAAATTGCATTTTTTGTACACGCATGCACTTTTTACCTGCCACTTCAAGCAAAGCACATTTACATGAATTATCACACACATATGATTTGATATTTTTTTCGACAAAGCGTTATATCGGCCACATTTTGCCTCCATTTTGGGAGGGGACTTCAAAAGTATAACAAGTCAGAAGGAGGTCTTGGACACATTGCGGGTTTGTTGGGGGTATTGAGTAACAGGGGAGGGTCACTTATTTTCATGCACGGATAAGGGGGAGGGTCACTAATTTTTGTGCATGAACTTTTGAGGGTCACTTTTTTAATGCAGCGGCGTTTCGAAAAACACCTGCCCACCCCCTTGTAATTTATGTCCAGTCCCTTGCTGTTGCATAGTATGTTGGACATCTCATTTTGTTGCTCGAGCGACGCTACAGCGTAGTTGTTTATGCTCTGAACGTTACGGTGTCCAGACAACTGCTGCACTTGAGTTGGGGGAATCAATCCGTGGCACAATTCGGCCAACCAATAAACCAATTTGGATTTTCAAAAAAGATAGTCGAAATGGAGCTAATTTTCAATTTTCAAATGGTTTTATCATCTTGATTATTAACTTATTGGCCTATTTCTCTATTTAAAATCCTTGGTTGATATTGAAATATAGGAAGCAGGTGTATACTGCTGTTAGGACGGTACTTTGCGGCCAATCAAATTTCCCTCTGACAAACTCTATTTCCCACAATGCGTATTTCCGTTTTTTTCAATTTCCAATATACCAAGTGTCCGATTTCCAATTTCATTTGGGGCGTGGTCCTGGATTTTCTCTTACTACGGCGGAAATAACTGTATCGAATTGAAATTAAGGTGTAACATTAATCTCAGTGTGACCAGATGTACTTTGGGCGGGGATTGGTTACGATATTTTGTATTTTGTACTTTATTATTTTGTATTTTATTAATAATGACTTCCACAGCTGAGGCCATTTATGGAAGACTCTTAGTAAAAATACAGAAACAGAGTTAAAACATGAAGACAAGACGAACAAACTTTAACAAATACTGAGAAAACAATGTTTTAAAACATTTTTAAAACCTTTTAAATTTACAGAAAAGGGATCAATGTCATTGTATTCGTTAAAAGCAAATTAAATTGTCTCGGAATTCTACTAAAAAGAGAGTCACGAACACAATTAACTCTACAAATGGCACATGAAACAAAGTAGTACGCCGAGTTGAAAACCTTGGTACATTAAGACTAAAAATGAAGCTAAAGCATTAACATTAAACTGTGCATTTATGCATTTGTATAAAAATATATGATCAAAAATAGTCCTCCTTGATTTTAATGACTGTAAATTGTAAATATTGCACAACGAGTCAATGTCATCACTGTAAAAACCAATTATTCCTTTATGAAGAAATGTTAAAAATTTATGCTGTACTCTTTCAATTCTATAAGACTGGTGTTTACTTATACTGTTCCAAATAACAGAAGCATATTCAAGCTTAGATCTTACCAAGGTAAAGTACAATAATTTAAAATAATGGCACAAGATACTTTTAAAGGTTAGCGGGAATGATGGACTGGTCAGTTTCTTCGGCCTTGGAGGCCGGTGGATTCATGAGGGTCACCCTGTTTTTCACTTCGGTGATGGGGTCACCAACTTTGAAATGCCCAATTAGGGGGGTCAGTGTGTTTTTAAATTTCGACACGGGCTCATACTTGCCTAAAATGCATCAAATGATCGTGCTAGCCATGAATTTCATCATTCAGTTTCATTTTATAGCGCCCTTCGGGCGCGTATTTTACTATATAAGTTATTTCGAAAATACCGCAAAGGATGCACAAAGACATTGGCGAAGCGTATCGCTCGACGCGAAGCGGAGGATGATGCACGGCGCCAATGTCCTAGTGCATCCTTTGCGGTATTTTCGTGATAGCCTTATTATTAGACATCTTACATTCTTGACTGGGACATCGAATTGTCTAGCTGTGGAACGCAGCTATCTGTTGGTGGAGAAGGGTGCGTGGCTATGCAGGTCATCAAAAGGTCAACCCCGCCTTTTGAAGACCCGAATAGCGGCGCAGGCTACCCGACAACAATAGCTGCGTTTCCACAGCTACAAACTGTTAGAGTAGTGACCGTTTAAGTGCATTCAATGTCAACATGTTTTCTTCAGATTTATAGTGCAAATGTAGAACGCTATCTGAGACGGCTTCTGCAAGCTCTGGAGTGTGTGTACTACACACGTACGTACAGAGCGCGCGAGGCTGAACAAACTCGCCAGTCCGTAACATCGTCTCATATACTGGAAGACAAGGGGAAAAAAGTGTTCTTTGGTTGGTAGAGTGCTCGTACACTTCAGGCAATGAATTTAAGCTCTTGCGTTCAGCTGCAAGAAATTCAAGAAATGTTTGATAAAGGAAGAAGTCACCGCGAAATAGGTGTTCATCTCCAAAATGTTTTGCCCAGGGCAAGTGGTATCTCTGAACGAACCGTTAGACTAATAGAATCCCACACCCCAACGGGTTGGGATGGAATGTCTCGCACGAGTTGGGGAATTCTGACTAACACGTTCCTCCAATATCTTTAGAAAATTGCATTTTATTGTGGTAGGTTTATACTATCGAAAACCAACACTTGATTGCTCTTGTTTCGTTTGTATCATTCCGCACAGAAAAATGAAGTTCCTTTCATTGATGCGCATACCAAACACGTTAACATGTATATTACCGATATGGCAATTTTGTTTTGTTGGTCAGCCACACAATTCTCCAGGTCATCTGAGGAAAATGTTGCGAAACAGCTCTGGTGGCCATCTGTTGATGACATTGCGTGGACGCTGTCGTCTGCTACAGCCTCGTGTGCAGATGGCTCGCTCATCGAAGTCTTTTGCTAACTGTATCGCTGTCAAGTCAGTTCTTCGCCCGAAAATATGTCGACGAGCGTTAACAGCCGATAGGTTTGTAATGGTCTGAATTCTCCCGTTACAACATAAAAGCGATCATCCTCCGTGTATTGTTGCCGACGCTGACCGTACTCAAATCTAGAACAACCTGTTCACTCTGCAGTTCAGTCGTCTGTCTACTATAGTGCCAGTTGTACATTACGCGATGTTCTATTCATCAAATAATTCGTACAGAGAACTAGGCGCTGAGCAGAATTGATCAATCAACATTCGTTTCACATACGAGGTGTTCGTTCGCGCAACAATACAGAGTGTGAGAACAAATTGATCTCACACTGGTGTTCTCACACTCCCAGCGCACTGGGGACGTGAGAAGATGATATCTCAAACATGATATCAAACGCCTTCAAGGTCAAGATTTGGATCGGGTTGGAACGGGTGCAATTTATAAAGTGAGCCGGCATACGGATTAAAACTATGATGAGGTACTTATATCATTATTAGGAGAACATCATTGCGTACAAAGATTGACAGCTGAAAAAGTTTATCAGATAACATTAAATATGGATGCTGCACTCTGATTTGGCTGATGGCTGTCACAATTTTCACATCGTTCCAGTTTGCGACATTGACGGGGGCGCGCAAAACTTCAGCATGTCAGGTCAAATTGATTATATTGGACTTTCCTTTCCGGCGGCCGCAACAATATTGTTCTTTGTATGTTGTTACCCGCGCAAATAACTGTCACAATTTCATTCATTCCTAGGCCAAAGATAGATACTATCACCTGCCACGCCCAAAATAAAATAGAAGAATAAGATATTTGGTGAATTGGAAATTGGAAAAACGGAAATACGCATTATGGGAAATCGAGTTTGTTCGAGGAAAATTTGAATGGCCGCAAAGAGCCATCCTCGCGGCAGTATACACCTGTTTCCTATATATCAATCTCAGACCAAAGATTTTAAATTTAAAAATAGGCTGAAAAGTTAATAATTAAGACAATTAACCATTTTAAAATTGGAAATTAGCTCCATTTCGACTTTCCTTTTCGAAGGTGAAAAATGGTTTATTGGCGGATTGGAATCCCTGCATGGAGCAAATTTGTTATGGCCGTTTTCCGCATGCTGTCCTTAGTTTTTCTTCCCGAGATTCCCGCTTTATTACACATCGTTTTCACGACATTAGCCAACTTCTTTTGACCCATTGGATTTTTCTTATACCAAATATGAGTCATGGGGGTGTAATTGATACTGAAATAAAAACGGACTGTCCGGAGTGTTCATTTCTGGAGGACGATGGGTAGCGAATTGACGATAAGTCTCGAGCGGACAGCTGTTCGTGGCGTTGTCGCAAATATCTTGGGGTTAAATGGTCGTGTTGAACTTCCTGCTTGCCCCATCTCGTTTTTGTTTCCCTCTCGTTGAATTCGAGATATTCTAGGTCGCCGGCGGTTTTCTTCAGCATTATATCACCCCATTTCAGTTGACGATTTTCTTGCCCGCCGCGGAAACCGAGCATTTTGGTGTTGTTAGTCCACACTGCATTGAAGAAAGCTTCAGGGGTTGATCGGCCGATAACTTCCTTGTCAACGAGATTTTTTTCTTCTTCCTCAGTCAGTCTGTCGGTTGCGTTTGGTCTGTTTCCCATTCCGTGCTTTTTAAGTTCTACTCTTTTGGCTGCGAGGCATTTTCGCTAATTCTCGAACAAATTATCGCGTATAATGGAAAACCCGTAGCCGCTGTCTTGTAAAACCCGATCGATACCTCTTCGATAGTTGGTAAGTGTATCAGGCTCAAAGTCGCTGCCGTCCTTCCGGCGAGTCCCTAAAAAACGCTGCCAGATAGTCGTCAAGCCCAGCAGAAGGAATGTCACATATTCGACGGGTTTCGTTTGGCCTCATAGCATTCAGCCATAGCTGAAACTGCTTGGTAGCTGTGTTGGTGTTTCGAACGGTATTTTTTCTTTTTTTTTGAAGACTGACGACTTCCTCCCGGTCACTATCAGTAAATTATACATACAATTGATGTTGCTGTTTGGGTTGGGCTGATAAATTGTCAAAAACTTATTCGCAGCTAACCAAATCTGACACACTGAAAAGCTCCTGCAGGTTTTCGCTGACAGACGTGGTGGAATGGCAAGGTTGTTGTTATAGTGACCATTTTTTTCCGATGTCTCAAGAAAATCACAAAATATTTCAGATGATGAAAAATATGTAAAACGAAGTTCATTTTACTTCCAAATCGGTACGGTACATGCAAATGTTATGTTTCTTATCATTTTTTCCGAACGCATTTACCATGAATACATGATATTTTTGAAAGTTGTGCTTTTGAATTTGCCGGTCCTCCGACATGTCCGACAGCACTTTTGCCTGTCGTCTGCGCGTCTGTACTTGTGCGCGGACGGAACAGCTAGTCGGTCATCGATCTGTCAGTGCCTGTACGGTGTGATGCTCTGCTCTTAAATTTTTCAAATTGGTAGCACTACTAGCAGGTTAGTGCGATATCGACACATGTGTTTTATTTAGTTACCCCGCATTTCCCTATACTTCCAAACCCTACAACATTTGGAGATCGGACACAATATCGTAATCAAGTCAAAATCAAAGACAGGCACCATGGTTTGTTGTGATTGAGGCGCCACCATGTAAGTAGTCCGGTATGCAAATCAACAGGGCGTATCAGGTTTTGTCTTTCAAATCAACAGGTCGCATTACTTTTTCATATGCAAATATTTAATTGAAAGAAAGAAAGACGCAGCTGATCATTCCTTTCGTATGCAAATTAACAAGGCGTATCACGTCATTGACATGCAAATCAACATGCTAAATCATGACACTGAACTAAGTACAGACACAATACAGGGCATAGGTATATGATAATACAGCAGTTTCGTTTTCCTCTTCAGAGATTAGAGTTCATTATCTTACATTGATTCCGCAGGTAAAACCTGTTGAGAGAACTGAACATAAGCTTATAGAATAATTATATCAAATCAATTTCCTCTACATCGACGTCGACTTAAATTTGCTTGGGCGCACGCAGGAACCGGCCGTCACATGCACATCGACAGCGTGACGCAAACATGAAAGTTCGCAGCGCTCGAGACAGCAGTGCCCGGCCGTTAGCGTACGTGTGCCCTGTAGTTTTGCGATGCGACACCTGCTTCACTTTTTCATTGACGCCTTATTTTTTCCACATATGTTTAAATGTGCCTATACTAGAGAAATACAGACGAGTGAGGAAAAATATTTTCGAGTGAATTTTATCATAACTTTCGTGTACATGCAATAAACGGATTTTCTCAGGAGCAACAGGGCGCTCGGGTCTGGTGTATACTGTGCGGAACTTCTCACTTGTAGCTGAACAACACGAAAAATTATGATATCTTTCCGATAAGCAACATCTCAGTCTAAAACCATGCATAGGGATACTCACCAGTGAGAGTTTCAACGACTACTTGGTGTCTTTTTACTTGAAAACGATATGGCTCTTCGTAATTTGAGGTTTTACACACACAAATCGACCGGTTCCGTGTTATGGCATAGGCTTCGTCTGGTCGTTTACCGCACTCCGGTCCGTGATTTTCCGTCACGTAACCTTGCGCATTCGCGAGATTCGCAATGAGTGTATTGAGTTCCAATGAAATGAGCAAATGTGCACACTTATATGATGTCGATTTGGAGATCGTGGACGTATAGGTCTCTTGATTCAATATCAGATTTCCATCGACAAAATCGGACGTAAATTACCTCTGCCACGTCCCCCTTTCACTTTTTCCTAGCTAAACAGACTACAAAGTCCGGAGAGACGATTGTTTTGGTGGGCTCTGGTCCTACGTGCGACAAATGAATGATTCCTGACCCGGAAGTGTGTGAAACCTTCGCAATCACATGATGTGAAACAATATACCTGATTGGATCCCTAATCTATCGTTCCTTATTCACAGTAGAAGGGCTTCACAGTGATGTCACTCTCAGCTGTGAAATTTGACGGCTTCCAAGGTACTTCATCGAAAATTGCAGATTGTTTTGCCGGCCAGACATTTTATAAGTGTCAGTCAAGCATATTAGGTATTTGTTTTTCTGAAGAATTTCGTTCCACTGTGAAGAAAATGTAATGTGAGTAGATTTGGGCCAGCGTATTTAATTTTCCTGCCCTGTGTTGAGTTTTGTAAAATGTTGTAGTTCATAAGCAAGTGCTACGAAGTTTTGGAAAGAGTGTTTATTTTGTTTTATCGAAAATTTAACGACATGTGTCTAATCACGCGTTGTTCATGCCAGGGAAATATATTTTATGTTGCGTCTATCTGTGGATAGACAAATGATCATTTTAGCATGAACTACTCACAGTAAGCTTAGTGAAAGCAATCTGACCTTAGAAATACTGTGAAATGCTATGATTCATTTGTATATCATAACGAAGTATTTTAAATGGCAATGAATTTCACTATTAATAAATATTATGTACCCACAGTATACACTGATACACCTATAAATGGCCATATATTTGACCATAAACTCATGTGGTAATGAGTTCAGCTGACCCTGAAATCAAGTGCTCTGACAAAGAATGACCGTGATTTGACTGTGGGTGCGAATAATTAAGAGGCACTGTCTGTAAAAACCTGCAGAGCGCCTATATGAGGTTGCCAAGGGTAAATTTCAAAAACATATAAATTAGATACCAAAAGATAGGCCGTGACCTAACTAAAGTACCATTATAATAATTTTGTTGTGCTACCTTCTGTTACCATAGTAACAGCGTTTGAAAACTAAGACGTCAATGGCGCAAATTTTACATCGAATGGTCAAAAAACAATTACTATATAACAAATATACCAATATTTCACCAATCATTACTTGTCTTGTCTAATTTTCCAATTGTACAGGTACAGTAACATAATTACGCAAATGGTCAAGTCAATTAAGACGATGGCCATTATTTGACCTTTGACCCCATCCTAAGATCGTGATAGCGCCCTCAAGTGGCCATGTTTTTCGGATTTGTTGAAAGAGAGGAAACTTCTCAAATTCAAACGTGTTTAACTCAAAAAGGAAGCGGGACCGTAATAAGCAGATATCATATTTACTTTAACCTATGACCGATGTCTAATAGTCCAATTAAAAACGTGCGGGCACTCATTGTTTTTTTGCTTAAATTTTACTTTAAAATTATGGAAAATTAGAAATATTTGCTAAGCCTTCCCGTTTTTAAAAAACTGTTTAGTGGAGAAGAACTAAATTGAATTAAGATATCTTGTATACTATGAAACATCATTCCAGTTCTATCAAAAATATTAAAAATCATATTAATTTGGCAAAGTTTTTGCCATGGCAACACTTCTAAAAATGTAGTCTTCTCGTCATTTTCAATGATTTTCACTGATTCTAGCACAATCCCGCGTGTCCCTGTCGGAATGGATAGTGCTCATATGTTACTATTCTTCAAATACGTACAATTTAGTCGTTAAATTTCCTTGTACTGCCTTTATTTCGGTTTCCATTGATATCGATCAGAGTAGTATAAATGATTGAAATTATTATGTTTTTGTAAATTCTTGCAATAATTATACAATTAGTTAAATTATATTACACCAATTATTCTGCTGCTTGCATAGTTGTTAATATGAATAAATATTACACACGTCACAAAAATACTATAAATGTTGTGTTCTTTATTCGATATGGCACCAAATTTCGGTTAATGTTAAAGGTCAAAGGTTACTGTTAAGTAACAGAAATGCTTGATTTTATTGGGGATCTATGGGGAAACGAGTATTTGGCGAACAGGAGTATTTTAGTGCTCACAAATATACAACCTTATGTTATCGAACACATACAAAATTCTAACACGTTTTGGAAGAATCCAATGTGTATTAAGTCTTAATAAAGTATACTGCGCCTCTGTTATTTTTGAATTTTGGGTATAGTTCTGCGCATGTGCAGTATGTCACAGCTCATTTCCGGATGCCAAAACAACCCTTTCTTTCGATGTTTGTGTACACATTCTATCGCCACCATTTATCACTTGCAAATATGATTCAACAGTCAAATTATGGGAGACTAAATCATATAAAGAAGTTATGGTTGCATTTTGAAGTGTTTTATCATAAAGACAGTGAGTACATAGAAGCAGAATATGCCCTATGCTGTGAAAAAACGCACTAACAGTGGAACTTTTAAAATTGGCATTTGAATAGTAGCCTTTAATTTCGCTCTGTTGTTTATGATGCGGTTTATAATAAGACACTATTGTTTGTTATGTACACCCATGATATTCCCATACCATATCATCATTTGTTACCATAGCAACCGAACTAGCAGGCATCATTAAACGCTGACTTAGATCAACTTAAAAAGTTCAGCAAATGGCCTTATGTGAAGAGACTTCGATTTGATCGCGTACAAATTCCTCAACAGCCTACGAGGACCACTCTGCAGCTGGCCGCCAGAAAAATGTAAATAAGGTACTGTTCATCGGTGATTCGTTATTACGCAATTTTTCAAGCAATTCAACTGACACTATTGTCAAGCGTCTGCCAGGTGCTACCATAGGCCTAAATAAAATGCGTCACTTCATCGCCACGAAATACTCTGGCAAGGAGGTTATTTTAAGAAGTAGGTGGAAATGACTGCAGTTCACAAGACCTCACTGTTGAAAACTTGACTGCTGACTATTATCTACTTTTAAATGAAACAAAGAAGATTGTGCTTGAGACTAGTATTCTCAGCATCTGTCCAGGATTGACCAGTCAAATCCTGACCTCCTGGTCTGAAAATGGGGACCTTGCCACTGCATTTATTGATAATGGTGCTAATTTTCGATTTCGGGATGGTTCAGTTGACATGTCACGTCTCTGTTACTGCGTGATGGTGTGCACCTAACGTATTCTGGATGTGATAAGCTCCTCACAAATGCAAATCTCTCCAGCTGCTGCTTCACAACGAAATCTCCGTCTGCGAGAAGGCGCTTTACATCTGGTAGCAGTAAGCACTACAATGTCTACAACCGTCGACACTCGAATTCTCAACGATATAGCGATCAAGCGAAATCTAGAGCGGTATACTGCTATCTGTGTGGCCAATCTGATCATATTGAGAGAGTCTGCAGACATGGAATCCGTATCAACTGCTGGGCTTGTGGTCTCCGGGTCACAAAGCACAACACTGTGTGAACTTTCGGCAACATTAGAGTCTCAGCGAGGAAGCTCAAGCTGTGGACTCTGTGAACACACACGCTTCTCTGACAAGCTTTTCGAATGGTCTAAAGATTGGATATTGGAATGTTCAATACTTAACCAACAAAATTGATCAGATTACTCATTATCTTTCTGTTGACGAAACGTTTCATTGGAAGTATTGTTTCTTGCTGAAACCTTTTTAGGAACTGAAAATACGAACTCTGTCAATGATTTTAAAATTGCCGGTTTTCAAATTGAAAGAAAAGATAGGATCGGAAAAAACGGCGGTGGTCTTTTTGCTTATATTCGTTGTAATGTTTGCTGCACGAGGTCTGACCTTGAATCTGATGTCTTGGAAATCTTGTGGCTTGAGATCAAGCCTCTTAAAAGTAATAGTTTTTTAGTTGCTGGTGTTTATAGACCACCTGGTACCTCTCATAGCATTGATATTTGTATTGATTCGAATTTGGAAAAAGGTTTCTATACTGGTAAAGAACTTATTGGGTGACTTCAACATTGATTTATTCACGGAGAGCGGCCAGAGTCACTATATTTACAATTCGCTGAGTAACTTGTCCTTAGTTCAACTTATTTTGCTTCCTACAAGACCAGTTTCTAAGACATGTATTGATCATATCTATACTTCCAATCGAGAAAATGTTGCTAGCGTTTTTGTGCCTGAAATTGGAATTTCTGATCATTATCCTGTTGTAATGGTACGTAAAAGAAACTCGCATTATCCACATGTAACTTCTCATCTCACGGTCAAATTTCGTTCGTTTACCAACATTAACTATAGTCTTTTTCTCCGTGACCTTCATCATGCGCCGTGGTGTTTAGATGATTCTGCGACTGATGTAAATATTGTAATGAGGATTTGGGTTACCATTTTTAACAAAATTTGTGACATTCACGCTCCATTTATTGAAAAACGTTTCGACGTGTTAGACAACCGCCATGGATGAACGACGATATTTTGAATGCCATGCATGAGACAGACGCTTTTATTAACCAAGCAAAATCTGATGCTAGCAAACTACCTCTTTATAGGTAATAAAGGAATAAAGTTGTCCATATGATTGAAAAGTCAAAACAAGAGTATTTTAGAGATTAAACAGAAAGGTTCGAATGCAAAATCTCTCTGGGATATTTTTAACAGCATTGTCAAACCTTAAAAAATAATACTACTCCGATTTTAATTAATGGTAATTCTTGTTTCTGACCCTTCTATCATTGTGAACGCTTTCAATTCTTTCTTTTCTAATATTTCAAATACTTTAAATGTTACCGTCAACAAAGACACCGATATCTCACTGCTAGAAGATCATCTTCGTGGAAAACTTGATGATGCAGTTTTTAACATTCCGCACTTGTCTTCTGACTCAGAGTTTGTTACAAGGGCACTATCACAGGCGAAATCCACAGGTGTCGATAACGTTAATGCTAAGTTATTACGTGTGAGTGCTCCAGTTATTTCTTTTTATCTCACCAAAGTGTTAAATCTTAGTATCGATAATGCAACCTTTCCTGAAATTTTCAAGTGTGCAAGAATTGTTTCGATAATTTAGGGCACTAGTAATATTAAATGAAATGTCAAATTATTGGACAATTTCAATTTTGCCAGCAATTTCTAAGATTTTAGAGAATCGCATTCATTGTAATTTGTATATATTTTTGACCGATAAGAGTCTGCTGCATAAGACATAGTCTGGTTTCAGAAAGCACCATTCCTGTCAAACGGCCCTTTTACGTATGTGCGACGAATTATTACAAAATATTGACAGTGGTCATCTTTCTGGAGTTCTTTTTCTCGACCTGTCTAAGGCGTTTGATCTTGTTGACCATGAGTTACTCTTCAAGAACTTTCTCTGTATGGACTGAATAATAACAACCTAAATCGGTTTAAATCGTACCTTTCTGAACGTTCAAAGATTGTGTTATATGGGTAAGACTTCTGAAAGACAGAAAGTATCAGTTGGAGTACCGCAAGGGTCGTAACTTGGCCCTTTGCTTTTTTACCATCTTTATCAATGATTTGCCATTATCTGTGACTTCTAACTCTCCTTTAGACGTGTACGCCGATGACTAGACTCTTCTATCATCTGGGTTTACGATTTCCCAAGTCAAAAATCTACTTCAAAATAACGCTATTGCTGTTACAATTGGATAACTAGCAATGGTATGTTAATTAATGCAAACAAAACCAAGGCTATGTTAGTTAGGTCGCGGCATGAGCTACACGATGTTGACCGTCGTTGCGACAAAATTGATGTTGTCATAAATGATATTGTTATGTAGGTCATTTCCCCCACACTCATCATGACCTGAGTTCAATTAGTCTAGAACATTCTCAAGGTCACTGCCCTTAATGACCTCACAACCTTGAATTTAATTAGTCATGTTCAGAATGTGCTGGAAATTTAATTAGTTGTGTAAGAGAGATAATTTTAGAACAGTAATTAGCATGTCAATAAAAGTTCTAGATTGTTCTTATATGCCTTTATGTAAGCACATGGGTATAAAAGGGACGTGCACAGCTTCCAGTCAGACTTTTGGGATCGTGTCTCTTGTGTGTTACTAAACTCCAGCAGTAGTCATTCTCAAGACTTTTCAAGACCTTCACTGCCAACGCTGGATTTATACTGTGGACTTTGTGCAACTTCAAGCCTGTAAGCCAAAGGACTGTTCATTCATCCAACAGACTGTTACAACTGTGAGACTGGAGCTTTGCCGTCCCAGCTGAGATAAGTAGTCTGTACACTTTTAAAGCTTGTACTCTATCCCTGACTTAGCAATTAGTTTTATTTTCGTAATAAATCTTGTTTAAACAGAGAACTGCTGAGTTCACCCTTTTTGTTCGTTTTCTCTGCACGTAACAAAATTGGGGGCTCGTCCGGGAGACGAACATTTTGAGCCGTTTGACAACATTTTGCCTGCCTTTTTCAAAACTATGAACTCAGCGAAATTCAATCATGGCGGAATTCAAGCCAGACGAATTTATGGATGACCTTGATCAGGACGCATTTGATTCCCTCAAAAAAGACAACCTCATCGCACTGGCCGATTTCCTTAAAGTAGAAGTCAAGAGATCTATGCGCAAGAAGGAAATTCAGTTCAATATTGTCAAATATTTAGTCAGTGTAGGCAAATTTGAGGAATCCGTCTTGCATGATTATGAGCCTGAGTCTTCCTTTGAACTTAGAAAATTGGAATTGGAAATACAGGCAGATTTCGAGCTTAAAAAATTGGCATTAGAAAAAGAAAAAGAATTACAAATGAAAGAAAAGAATTACAAATGGAAAAAGAGAGACAGGCATTAGAAAAAGAAAAAATACAAATGCAGTTAGCAATGGAAGAAAGACAAAGAGAGAAAGAAAGGGAGGAAAAAGAAAAGGAAAGAGAATTAGCAGAACACCGACTGCAGTTAGAAATGAGACGTTTAGAGCTTGGAAAGTCAGGAAAATTCTTCCCTTCAGACGGTTTTGACATCACTAAGCATTTCAGGTTAGTTCCCCCTTTCCAAGAAAAGGATGTTGATAAATATTTCCTTCATTTTGAGAAAATTGCTCAGAGTCTGAATTGGCCTAGGGAGTCCTGGTCTATGCTTTTGCAGAGTGCTTTGGTGGGTAAAGCCAGAGAAATTTACATTCAGTTGTCAGTAGAGCAGGCTTCAAATTATGATTCTGTGAAGGAATTAATTCTCAAGGGCTATGAGTTGGTGCCTGAAGCTTACCGTCAGAAATTTAGGGATTGTGAGAAGGTGAAGGATCAAACTTATGTTGAATTTGCTCGAACAAAAGAACAACTGTTTGATCGTTGGTGTTCTTCTGAAAAGGTCAGTCAGAATTATGACAAATTACGACAGCTTGTTTTGATTGAGGAATTTAAAAGGTGCATCAGACGTGACATCAAGACGTTCATCAATGAACAAAAGGCAGATACATTAGAGGTTGCTGCACGTCTGGACGATGATTATTCATTGACCCACAAATCTTCATTTCTCAGCAAACCATCCCAGTCCTTTTCATATCAGTAACAATGCAGGTAAATTTAACTCCTCCTTTTCATCCAAGAATTTCTCAAAGGAGAGTAGGAAATCAAATGACAGCAGTTCACAGAGTACCAGTAACACTCCCACATCATCAGATCCCAAGTCTCAATCTCCTTCTGACAAACAGTTCGGTACACTTTCTTGTAATTATTGTAAGAAAGACGGCCATTTAATGTCAGAGTGTTTCAAATTGAAAAGAAAACGTGAAGGTCAAAGTGGTCAAAGTGGATCTAAGCCAACCGGCTTTATTTCTTCATCAACTCAATTAGAGTCTAATAATGTGTGTAACACATTTTCTAAGGTTAACCCCTCTTATCCCCAATTAATGAGGTCAAGGTCAATTCTTCTCAAGATAGCATTATGGGTATTTTCGAACCATTTATTCATGATGGTTTTATATCACTTTCTAGTGATTTTTCTTCCGCTACCCCCTGTCAAAATTCTAAGAGATACCGGGTCTTCCCAGTCTCTTTTGTTGGCAGATACCCTGCCGTTTTCTGAAAAGTCATTTTCAGGTTCTAAAGTTCTTATTAAGGGGGTAGATTGCAATGACTACATTCCTGTTCCTCTCCATAATGTCTATTTGTCTTCGGACTTTGTTTCTGGACCTGTGACTTTAGGTATTAGGCCTTTTTACCTTTTGAATGTTTTCACCTTCTTCTTGGAAACGACCTTGCCAGGGACAAGGTCATTACTAATCCACTTGTGACTGATAATCCTAGTTTAGATCAGAATCCAGAGCCAATAGAGAAAGAAATTCCCGGTTTTACCTTCATGTGCTATTACTCAAGCCATGTCAAAGAAAACTTCTGAGGATCAAAATACTCTCAAAAATAATGTCACAGATGTTGACTTAAATGACACCTTTCTCAGTCAGGTGTTTGACACGGATCATTCCGTTATCCCTCATGGATTTGAAAATTCCTGTAAAACTTCCGCTGACCAAGGTGAGACATTTTCTAGATCAAATCTCATTGCAGAACAACACAAAGACCCAGATATTATGTCTTTGTTTGACAGGGTAGATGATGAAGATAAAACTTCAGATAGCTCTGTTTCCTATTATACAAAATCTGGTATTCTCATGTGTAAATGGAGACCTCCAGATGTTTTGGTTGATGACGATTGGGCTATAAAACATCAAATTGTGGTTCCAAAGCCCATCGTGCTGAAATCTTGTGCCTGGCCCATGAAACCCCCTGGGCTGGTCATTTAGGAGTCAGGAAAACTTACCATAAAATTCTCAGTCACTTTTATTGGCCTTATCTCAGGCAGGATGTAACACATTTCTGTAACACTTGTCACACATGTCAAAGGGTAGGAAAGCCGAATCAGACCATTCCAAAGGCCCCTTTACAGCCAATTCCTGCATTTCAAGAACCATTTAGTAGGATTCTAATAGACTGTGTTGGGCCCCTACCAAAAATAAGATCAGGAAATGAGTACATGTTGACAATAATGTGTACATCTACTCGATTCCCAGAAGCCATACCACTGAGAAACATAAAGACAAAGACTATAGTGAAAGCTTTAGTCAAATTTTTCACTTTATTTGGCCTCCCTAAATATGTCCAGTCCGATCAAGGCTCCAACTTTATGTCTGGTATTTTTCAACAAGTAATGGATCAGCTAGGCATTAAACAGTATAGGTCATCCGCCTATCATCCAGAAAGTCAGGTGCTCTCGAGTGATTTCATCAAACCTTAAAAATATGAGAAGCAGTTGGATTAAGGAATTCACTTTCTGCTCTTTGCTGTTAGAGAGTCAATTCAAGAGTCTCTTGGTTTTAGCCCATTTGAGCTTGTATTTGGACATACAGTCCGTGGCCCACTTAAGCTCGTTAAAGAGAAATTCCTATCAGACGACGATGATTGTCTGAATATTTTACAATATGTATCAGATTTTTGTACAAAACGCTCTAAAGCATGTGAATTAGTCGGAGAAAATCTTGAGTCATCTCAGCAGTCAATAAAAACTAAATATGATAAAAACACCTCAAAACGGAAGTTTGAACCAGGTCAAAAAGTTCTTGTTCTACTTCCAGTTCCTGGCAAACCACTGCATGCTCGTTACTTTGGGCCACATCTAATTGA
The DNA here is from genome assembly GCF_041260155.1 of Ptychodera flava. Taxonomy (NCBI): domain Eukaryota; kingdom Metazoa; phylum Hemichordata; class Enteropneusta; family Ptychoderidae; genus Ptychodera; species Ptychodera flava. Next base: position 8,252,154 of record NC_091930.1, read on the forward strand.
TAAGAATTTTAGCGATTTAAATTACATCATAAAAACACCTGACAGGCAAAAACAAAAACAGCTATGTCACATAAATATCCTTAAGCCATATTTGGATAGGGATAGCCCTACTATAACACAGCCTGTCAGCGCAGTCAGCTATAGCCATTATGAAGATAGCGATACTGAAACTGACTTGAGTGAAAATACTGTAAATTCAAAGCTGGGCTTGGTCAAACTTCAGAACTCAGAAATCCTGGAGAATCTGGAGTCTACAAAGTTGGCACACCTCCAGCCAGCACAACAACAACAGGTGAAAGAACTGCTCCACGAATATAAACACCTGTTTCAAGATGTTCAAACGAGAACAAATGTCATCTATCACGACGCTGATGTTTGGGACAGTAAGCCTGTAAAACAACATCCATACAGACTGAATCCAACGAAAGCGAAATATCTCCAGGAAGAAGTCAAATACCTGCTGGACAATGACTTTATTGAACCCAGTAAAAATAACTGGAGTTCGCCATGCATACTTGTTCCCAAATCAGATAACAGTTATCGTATGTGCATGGACTTTAGGAAAGTCAACACTTTAACAAAGGCAGACACTTTCCCAATCCCAAGGATTGATGACTGCATCGACCGAGTGGGAAAAGCCAAGTTTGTGACAAAATTTGACCTACTGAAGGGATTTTGGCAAGTCCCTCTGACGGATTTGTGCTCGTGAAATATCTGCCTTTGTTACACCAGACGGATTGTTCCAGTACAAGGTGATGCCATTTGGAATGAAGAACTCTCCGGCAACGTTCCAACGGATGATCAACGACGTCATATCTGGGCTAGACGGATGTGAAGCTTACGTCGATGACGTCGTCCTGTATAGTGACACCTAGGAGGAACACATCAAACTCATGCGGAAGTTCTTTGAGAGACTGAGCAAAGCAATGTTGACTGTCAACCTTGCCAAATCTGAGTTTGGTTGGGCGAGGGTGACTTACCTCGGACATACTGTAGGACAGGGTGAGGTAAAACCTGTTGATGCCAAAATCAGTGCCATTTCAAGTTTTCCCATACCAAACTGCAAACAACAACTGATGCGCTTTCTCGGTATGGCTGGTTACTACAGAAAATTCTGTCCAAATTTCTCCACAATTACTGAACCTTTCACTAACTTACTTAAAAAGAAAGTAAAGTTTGTTTGGTCAGAGCAATGCCAACAGGCATTTGATACACTTAAAGCCATACTGCAAAGTGCTCCAGTGTTGTCTGCACCAGATTTCACTTTGCCATTCAAATTAGCTGTAGATGCTAGTGATACGGCTGCTGGTGCTGTTTTATTGCAAGAGGATAGTCATGGTATAGATCATCCTGTTTGCTATTTTTCACGCAAATTTAACAAATCCCAGAGAAACTACTCTACAATTGAAAAAGAGTGTTTATCTTTGATATTAGCTTTACAGCATTTTGAAGTTTATATTACTTCTTCAACTCAGGCAATAGTGGTTTATATTGATCACAACCCTCTTGTTTTTCTGCAGAAATTTAAAGGCAAAAATCAGAGATTGCTAAGATGGAGTTTAATGTTACAGGAGTTTAATCTTGACATTAGACATATCAAAGGCAGAGACAATTTAATTGGAGACTGCCTCTCTCGTATTTAGAGTTTATTGTTGTTCACTTTCAAGAAATTTTACTTTAGAGTAAAAAAAAAAAATTGAGTACTTAAATCTTTTTCAAGATTACATTTGCAAAAGAAAGATTTTTCTTTGAAAAATTTTCTTTTTTGAAGAGGGGGTGTGTTATGTAGGTCATTTCCCCCACACTCATCATGACCTGAGTTCAATTAGTCTAGAACATTCTCAAGGTCACTGCCCTTAATGACCTCACAACCTTGAATTTAATTAGTCATGTTCAGAATGTGCTGGAAATTTAATTAGTTGTGTAAGAGAGATAATTTTAGAACAGTAATTAGCATGTCAATAAAAGTTCTAGATTGTTCTTATATGCCTTTATGTAAGCACAATGGTATAAAAGGGACGTGCACAGCTTCCAGTCAGACTTTTGGGATCGGTGTCTCTTGTGTGTTACTAAACTCCAGCAGTAGTCATTCTCAAGACTTTTCAAGACCTTCACTGCCAACGCTGGATTTATACTGTGGACTTTGTGCAACTTCAAGCCTGCAAGCCAAATGACTGTTCATTCATCCGACAGACTGTTACAACTGTGAGACTGGAACTTTGCCGTCCCAGCTGAGATAAGTAGTCTGTACACTTTCAAAGCTTGTACTCTATCCCTGACTTAGCAATTGTTTTTTTTTTCGTAATAAATCTTGTTTAAACGGAAACTGCTGAGTTCACCCTTTTGTTCGTTTTCTCTGCACGTAACAATATAAGTATTTCTTGTGTTAATTTTGAGAGGATCCTTGGTGTGACTATTGATGATGTGGTTTCTTGGAATAAGCGTATTGACAATATGTGCACCACACTGAGTCAGAGAATAGGTCTACTAAGACGCTTACATCAACTTATTCCTTTTCACCTTAGAAAAATTCTGTATTATGGTTTAATTCAATCAATTCTTGACTATTGTAGGGTGGTTTGGGGGAATACCAGTAAGAACAACATGGACAGGGTGTATAAAATGCAGAAAAGAGCATTGAGGATTCTACTTAACGCAGATTTTGATACGCCGAGTAATGATCTTTTCAAAGCCGCTGATGTTCTTTCCGTTAAGCAACGTATTTTCTATTTCACTTGTATCTTAGTCTTTAAATATTTTGAGAACTCTGTTCCGACGTACATTGCAGACATGTTTTTGTGCCTTTAATGAATGTTCATGATTATCCCACACGCGCAGCAATCTCGCGTAACCTCCTTCTTCCTCGAACGGAATCAGGTCAGAGAACTTTTGTAATGCGTGCATCCAGAATTTGGAATTCCCTCCCAGAAAATCTTCGATGTAGCCCTAGTTTCAGTATCTTTAAAATACAATTGAAACTTTTATAAAAGATAACATTGACTCATAATTTTTTCTGAATACGGTCACTTTGTTTATTTCTTAATTACTTTAACTACTCATGTGTTTATTTTGCTGTACTTTTATTTGTATTTTTATTGTATTTAGTGTTTTTAGGACCCCATGGAAGATTACGGCCCTGTTGGGAACTTTTACCAAAAGGTGTCTGAAATGGGTTATATCCTTTAATGTGAATAAATAAAAAATAAGTAAATATAAAAACATTCATATAGTCTATCTTTGCCTTCTTCTACCTTAAAACTTCACGTTGTGACCCCCTAATTTTTAGGGGCCCAAGCCTACCGGCGTGTGCCCCTATTGGTTTTACTGGAGTTCAATATTCTACTTCTTCTTCCTCATCTTCTTCTTCTACTGTCCCTATTTTTGTCATCTTGATCTCAGAAAGCACATAAGGTAAACCTCTAAAACTTGCAGGGATAATAGGTACTAATAAGTACACTCGTGCATATTATCCTTACAACTTTGATTAATCACGTGACTTGGTGGCCATATTGGATTTTCCGAAAACCTGAAAATTGCTTCTCCAGAAGACCTAGGGTCTAGTGGATTTGAATTTTTTGTATAGCAAGCATGACCTAAGGTCTTAAGAATTTGCAAATAAAATCGCGTGCGGTCACGTGACCTTGGCCGCCATATTGGATTTTCGAAAAATACCATTTTAATCTTTAAAAATCTTCTTCTCCAGAACCAACACACCGATTGAGCTGAAATTTTGCTCATGTCATCCTTAGAGGGATCTCTTTCAAGTTTGCGAAAGGCGTTTTGATCGGTCACGTGGTTTGGCCGCCATATTGGATTTTGCGAAAATCGTGATTTAATCTTTAAAAATCTTCTTCTCCAGAACCAACACACGGATTCGACTGAAATTTGACATGTAATATCTCAAGTGTAATCTCTTTCAAGTTTGCAAAAGGCGTTTCGATCAGTCACGTGGTTTGGCCGCCATATTGGATTTTCAGGAAATTGTGATTTAATCTTTAAAAATCATCTTTTCCAGAACCAACACACCGATTCGACTGAAATTTGACATGTAATATCTCAAGTGTAATCTCTGTCAAGTTTGCGAAAGGCGTTTTGATCGGTCACGTGGTTTAGCAGCCATATTTTATTTAAAAAAATAGTATTTTAATTTAAACATCTTCATTTCCAGAACCAACACACAGATTCGACTGAAATTTGACATGTAATATCTCAAGTGTATCTCTTTCAAGTTTGCGAAAGGCGTTTCGAGTGGTCACGTGGTTTGGCCGCCATATTGGATTTTGAGAAAGTTGTGATTTAATCTTTAAAAATCTTCTTCTCCAAAACCAACACACCCATTTGACTGAAATTTGACATATAACATCTTAAGTGTGATCTCATTCAAGTTTGCGAAGGGCGTTTTGATTGGTCACGTGGTTTGTCCGCCATATTGGATTTTCTGTAAAACATGCAATTCCAGGTGAAATGTACAGTAGCTATGAGATGCTGTTCAAAATCCTACTTTACCAACCTCGAATTTTGCACATAATATCATTAGTGCCAGAACTTTCAACCATGTTTACCGCTTGGGCCCCGCCAACGCTTCTTGCAGCTTAAAAGGCGTTTCGATCGGTCACGTGGTTTGGCCGCCATATTGGACTTTGTGAAAATCGTGATTTAATATTTAAAAATCTTCTTCTCCACAACCAAAACACCGATTCGACTGAAATTTCACATGTAATATCTCAAGTGTAATCTCTTTCAAGTTTGCGAAAGGCGTTTCGATCGGTCATGTTGTTTGGCCGCTATATTGGATTTTGAGAAAATCGTGATGTAATCTTTAAAAATGTTCTTCTCCACAACCAAAACACCCGATTCGACTGAAATTTCACATGTAATATCTCAAGTGTAATCTCTTTCAAGTTTGCGAAAGGCGTTTCGGATCGGTCACGTGGTTTGGCAGCCATATTGGACTTTATGAAAATCGTGATTTAATCTTTAAAAATCTTCTTCTCCACAACCAAAACACCGATTCGACTGAAATTTCACATGTAATATCTCAAGTGTAATTTCTTTCAAGTTTGCGAAAGGCGTTACGATCGGTCACGTGGTTTGGCCGCCATATTGGATTTTACGAAAATCGTGATTTAATATTTAAAAGTCTTCTTCTCCACAACCAAAACACCGATTCGACTGAAATTTCACATGTAATATCTCAAGTGTAATCTCTTTCAAGTTTGCGAAAGGCGTTTCGATCGGTCACGTGGTTTGGCAGCCATATTGGATTTTGTGAAAATCGTGATTTAATCTTTAAAAATCTTCTTCTCCACAACCAAAACACCGATTCGACTGAAATTTCACATGTAATATCTCAAGTGTAATCTCTTTAAGTTTGCGAAAGGCGTTACGATCGGTCACGTGGTTTGGCCGCCATATTGGATTTTGTGAAAATCGTAATTCAATCTTGAAAAATCTTCTTCTCCAAAACCAACACACCGATTTGACTGACATTTAACATATAACATCTTAAGTGTAATCTCTTTCAAGTTTGCGAAAGGCGTTTCGATCGGTCACGTGGTTTGGCCGCCATATTGGATTTTGTGAAAATCGTAATTCAATCTTGAAAAATCTTCTTCTCCAAAACCAACACACCGATTTGACTGACATTTAACATATAACATCTTAAGTGTAATCTCTTTCAAGTTTGCGAAAGGCGTTTCGATCGGTCACGTGGTTTGGCCGCCATATTGGATTTTGTGAAAATCGTAATTCAATCTTGAAAAATCTTCTTCTCCAAAACCAACACACCGATTTGACTGACATTTAACATATAACATCTTAAGTGTAATCTCTTTCAAGTTTGCGAAAGGCGTTTCGATCGGTCACTGGTTTGGCCGCCATATCGGATTTTGTGAAAATCGTAATTCAATCTTGAAAAATCTTCTTCTCCAAAACCAACACACCGATTTGACTGACATTTAACATATAACATCTTAAGTGTAATCTCTTTCAAGTTTGCGAAAGGCGTTTCGATCGGTCACGTGGTTTGGCCGCCATATTGGATTTTGTGAAAATCGTAATTCAATCTTGAAAATCTCTTCTCCAAAACCAAAACACCGATTTGACTGACATTTAACATATAATATCTCAAGTGTAATCTCTTTCAAGTTTGCGAAAGGCGTTTCGATCGGTCACGCGGTTTGGCCGCCATATTGGATTTTGAGAAAATCGTGATTTAATCTTTAAAAATCTTTTTCTCCACAACCAAACCACCGATTCGACTGAAATTTCACATGTAATATCTTAAGTGTAATCTCTTTCAAGTTTGCGAAAGGCGTTACGATCGGTCACGTGGTTTGGCCGCCATATTGGATTTTACGAAAATCGTGATTTAATCTTTAAAAATCTTCTTCTCCACAACCAAACCACCGATTCGACTGAAATTTCACATGTAATATCTCAAGTGTAATCTCTTTCAAGTTTGCGAAAGGCGTTACGATCGGTCACGTGGTTTGGCCGCCATTTTGGATTTTACGAAAATCGTGATTTAATCTTAAAAATCTTCTTCTCCACAACCAAACCACCGATTCGACTGAAATTTCACATGTAATATCTCAAGTGTAATCTCTTTCAAGTTTGCGAAAGGCGTTACGATCGGTCACGTGGTTTGGCCGCCATATTGGATTTTACGAAAATCGTGATTTAATCTTTAAAAATCTTCTTCTCCACAACCAAAACACCGATTCGACTGAAATTTCACATGTAATATCTCAAGTGTAATCTCTTTCAAGTCTGCGAAAGGCGTTTCGATCGGTCACTTGGTTTGGCCGCCATATTGGATTTTGTGAAAATCGTAATTCAATCTTGAAAAATCTTCTTCTCCAAACCAACACACCGATTTGACTGACATTTAACATATAACATCTTAAGTGTTATCTCTTTCAAGTTTGCGAAAGGCGTTTTGATTGGTCGCGTGGTTTGGCCGCCATATTGATTTTCCGTAAACATGCAATTCCTGGTGAAATGTACAGTAACTATGAGATGATGTTCAAATCCTACTTTTCCAAGCTCGAATTTTGCACATAATATCATTAGTGCAAGAACTTTGAACCATGTTTACCGCTTGGGCCCCGCCAACGCTGCTTGCAGCTTTAATTTAGCCTTATTTTCTTTCAAATATTCCCTATAATTTATTCTGAAGTTTCAACAAAAGTTTAAATCTGGAAATGGCAAAAATAGTCAACGGTTTAAAACGTGCCAATTTTCAGCATTGAAAAAGACACGAAATGATGATATAATGCAAAAAAATATCGACTTTGGTAAAAGTGATTCGTTCACGATGGTTCATTCTATAATGACCTGAAAACATGACAGCACAACCAAAACAATTATATATAAAGTCGTTCTGAAAGCGCATTGGGAAATTTGAGATGTGCAGTAATGTCTCGAGTACACAATTCAAGGCCTGTTAGCGTTCCATGGCATTCACTTGCTTGTCTGGCAGCAATGCCGACATCACAACCCACAGCTATGACAGAGATATCCATTTCATGACAACAGGTAGATCTGAAATTATTGTGAATTTAGAATAAAACAAAATTACGTTCCTAAGATTATTTGCTTGTACCTCTCTCAGACACTTGTACACACTCGCCTAGTTAGAATCATGAACGGCTAAGCTCTCATACGCAGCATTTGATAATGTGATGCGACGGTAGGTCTAATCATTTGACACTCAGGGCATTGCTAGCAAGAGTTTTCCTACTGCCTCCATGTTTCCAGGTAAAGCGATTGCTGATAATGTCACAGCAATTCAAGATAGCAGTACATTGCTAGGATTCATCAAGTCACCAAGATGAAATATGACATTGACTGACATTGACTCATTTTGATAAATAAACGTCAAGTCAACACAACGGGTTCGCTATCACCAATTTGAAATTCCCGCTGTTTCGATCGATGCAGGTTGCCTGGATTTTATCACTGAATTTCACTTCAGATGTTTGTAAAACTAAAGAAACAAAACTATTTGGTGTGTCGAATTTATTTTCGTTGATAATATCATGGATAAAAATGCCAATACTCACAAATTTTCTCGGAGTGCACCGGCGGCTGCTTCCGTATTGCGGCAAGCGCGTCTATTGTTTACGTTGGACTGCGTGATGCAGCTATGATTACGTAATGTCATTAACCTTTGACCCCATAGTGACAGAAACCTTTGGATTATTTGCTTTTTATGTCTTCACTTACAAACGTCAAGGAATCCCACGAGCAGTTCCAATGACAGTAAATATTTTTATAATTGTAGAAGCAGCAGTGCTTACTTGTTTGCTGTATCTAAACACTTCCTAATGTCAATATTTTCCAAGGCGAGAGACTTTCAGTAAATACATACAAGAAGTCTAACCATTGTTTGTAGTACTCACACCTACTTCAAACTTACAAGGAGATGTGTCATCGTATTTTGTTTAGTTTGGACTTTGAAATTTTTCAAACTATTTTTTTGGTGTGTGTTAAATTTCATATTCCATTTTTTCGAAAGTAAACTGTAGCAATAAACCGATGATGAAGATAATAATAAAGAAATTAATTTATGATTTCGTCAACGTTACACCGGGAGTATATGTATTCGTATGGCACAAAAAAAAACGTGTCAGGAAGTTGCTACTTGTGTTGTTGTTGTTATTTTTGTTGTTTGTAAATTTGAAATCATGTTTTTGGGTTCATTTTTTGTCAATGGTATAAAAAACGAACTTGTTGATAAATGATTAAGACAGGCTTTAGCAAAAATCAAAATAAGAAAGTAGCAATATTTCATCACTTTTCATTACAGCATAACATAAAAATAACTGTTTGCCCGCAAGTTTTAAAAGTGATTCACAAAACATTAGTCATGTTACGTTTCATGATGTACATGTCACTACGGGATCTCGCACAAGGGTTACCATTTTTAATTTATAAAATTGGAAGTTTTTAATGCTGAAATTTGCTCAGATTTCACTTCTCCGGCATTAGAGCGCCCTCTACGGCAGAGAAGGGTCAAAGGTCAATATAGGTTTCGGACGTACTGAGGGGACCTTACTCATGACAAATATATATACTGATACCGTCACTTTTTGGTAGATAATAATCTACAATATAGTGAATATGTTGCATTTTACAGAATTTTCAACTTTTTGAAGGGGAAATCGTAAGGAAATATTAGGTCCTCACCATATCACGTGACATGGCCTGTAACATCAAAATGGGTCCGTTTAAACACAAATTAAAATTCATTCCTTCTTAGTTAAATTATGCCCTATCATATGTGATATGTTTCGTCTTAATTGAAATTTGACCTTGGCCACCTTTTGCAGGTTTTTACAGACAGTGCCTCTTAAGATAAGTGATCTTGCCATGAATGCCCATGATGAGTGATGACGATCTGACCATGAAATACGGTGATATGGCTATGAATGACTATGATTTGACCATAAACACCCGTAATAAAGAGTGGATGAAAGGTGACCATGAAATACAGTGATCTGGCAATGAATGACTATGATTTGACCATGTAATTCGACAATGACTGACCTTTAATTGATCATAATAACAACCTATGATAGTTTGACCGTCAAAGACAATAAAATGAGCATGACCATGATTGATTGTAAATATACGTTTACTATCTTTCTTTGTGTTTTAAGGTCGTATTCCACGTTCAAACCATGACTAATCATGGTCATTGATCAGTGTCCGATCATGATCATAACATGATCGATCATGGTTCTACGGTCAACATAAAAGCAGGGCAACTAACGTCCTTAGTACAAGTCCAATGGTGGGGAATCAATATATACGTGAGCTCACAAAACGAAAGTCATAGTACAACACATGCTACAGCACGTGAATGCAAATAATTATTTGTGAATTGGTGTACTTAAAATTTACCAAATTTTAAAAACTAGGGTGTTTTCTTGAAAGTATTTAAATGTAACGGTGTTTGAGCAATACAGCAACAAGAAACAGGAAGGTGTACCGAAGTAGCAAAGGTTTCTCCTTATTATGATGGACACAAGAAAGAAAAGGGCAAACGGCCGTGGAGGGCGTATGTATTCATAAGGCGTCCTGTTTATATGCAAAGTTCTGACAGGCGAAACACATGTTAGTAAATTGCTTCCCCTTGGGCTTTGATTCCATGGTACAATATTAGTATGTTGCAAAAATATATTACAAAATACAAAATTTCTTAAATGTTCAGAAATCCGACAAAATTAGGCATCATGAATAAATGAAAATGGAAAGTATATTCTGTCAGATATGAATATTATACCAACACTATATATGCTTACCTGTTGGTATTCTTCTAGACGGGGTTCTGCAGTCGCCCCATTCACTAATAATGGATCCAGTTGCATTTCCTCCCCCTGTATTTCTTCCCCATATAAGTCTGCTATTACTGTTTGCCATGACTGTTTCTGACAATTCCACGCGGTAATATCCCGGGCCTTTCTCCTGTGTGCTTGTGAATTTTACTTGTACTTTCGATATCGCCCGTACGACTCTGAAATGAATAGAGTTCAAATTGTAAAATTACGTCGCTTTATGTCATAGGCTTCGTTACATTCTGAATATATTTCTCACAGTCTTACTTGTTTTTGCGTCGAAAAGGGAAGGAAGTAACTTATTTTCCTTTCATTTCTAGCATATTTGGTACAAAGAAACTTTACATTGCAGTTTCATACCTGTCAAAGTAATGCTATAAAATACTGACATAATTATGACATCCCATAGTTTTACAGTGAATTACTGTCGCCAATGCCGGTTTTAAGATGTCATTGATATTCGGCTAATCGATTCAAATTGAAGAGCCTTGTACATAAAATTATCATTTGTCAATTCTGCATGACATGTTTACAAAATAATGTCTTGATCATTATACTGTCCTGTATAGAATTTCACTACATCTATTTATTTTTTTCTGATTCCATATAAGGGACACATGTTATTGGCTGAACGTTGTACAACTCAAGTTTAAGTTTAGTGATCATTGTAGGTATGCATTAGTACTTGAAAGCTCTCAAAATATTCTAATCTCAGAGGGTGTCTTATTGTCGCAACCAAGGTCAAGTTGAGAATCTGTTTGATTCCAGTGACGTTAGCAACCTATCACACATTCACTTGGAAAAAATTTCAAGACTGCATTAACAAATAATTAGTAGGATGTTGAAGGAATATGGAAATATCAGAAAATATTAATTAATGATTGTTTGTAATTTTCAGATTCCATCGTTTGGTAAGTCATTCAATAAAACTTAATGGATAATTTTGCAAAGTCATCCAATGGCTCTAATAATAATGATAAATAAATTATTGAACCATGTTAGCATTTCATGACTGGTATTCGCAAACATGCTACAGAATTTGCATAAGAAAACACAACAATTCCTCCGGTAACAAGAGATAAAAGCTGCAACTGTTGATTGTATGTTTTGTTATGTATTTCCGTCCATCTCACAACTATACAGTTATATCTCACATAGTCAACTAGTGTTCATAGCCTTATATGTGTATGCTATTGTTGATGATTTAATTAGAGTCCCTACTGAAATTCATTAATTTGCGAATGATACAAATGCACAGAACATAAGGTGACTGAGAATAATACCAACTGTTGCATAGCCAAATTGTTTTAGGAAGTAAAACAAGATCCTGTTGGCATAAAAAATAAAAATTAACGCATACAACTGTGGCTTCTTCCCTTTCATATGTGGAATAGGAGTCTTACTTTCTAACATACCTTTATTAGATAAAAGAAGTCAGATACTGATGGTGTCGGATAAAACGTTTAGATACTGACGGCAGCTTTTAAGTGGTGAGGAAATTATTTCTAAACAATGATTGGTAGGTTTTTAAACGAATACATGGGAGTAACTAAGATGTAAATGATCACTAGATATATATTGACCTTATATTTTTCACATTGTTATCGGTTCATCAACATTATTTTCTCTACTTAAAATTTATAAATAATTTTGAAATGCTATAGGCATGAAGCACAGCTTTCTCAGGACTGTGCAGCAGTGTCATTGAATTTTGACATTTCATGTATCTTGACTGAAATGCAACTGCCAGTAATATTGAATTCATAATAGACGAAGCATATATGATGATAAACTGATTAATATTTTAAGATATAAGTAGAAGTTGCCATTGATGCAAATAGTAAAAATGCAGCAAAAATAAATAAAAATAAAATACTCTTAACTTAATGAATGTTTTGCTACATAATATAGGGGAAGGATGAGACTTGAAATTTGTTTACTAGATAAGACCAATACACGTATACATCTCTAACACTAGATTGCATCTTACGCCACGTATCTCTCAGGCTGACATATAATGCAATTCATAAGCAAATTGCATATTGTGGCATAAGAGTTCTCATCCACAGTGCCGCCATAAATTATGTTTCCCGCACACCCCCGCGCTCTTTGATTTGAAGCTCTTATTATAGTAATAAATGACAATTTTTTTGTGTGAAAGATCTCCCCACTGATTTCACACACACACACACCTGTGTCTTTCTTTTGGGCTTTGCCACTCTCTTCCGAAAAATGCTTTTATCTACGTGAAAATTCAATACTAAGCTCTTTTTTTCTCTGTGTGTATTTGTATATGTAGCTTGTGTAGTTGATTTATTGTGCAAGAATGTAAAAAAGCATTTTTGCCAGATTTTGTGACGTAAGAGAAAATTTGTGGCACTTTTGTTACATAAACGGCGTATTGCTGAAAAGCAACGGGTAATACGGCTACAAATAAGAGAAATGCGTTACAGGTTGCGGTTCCGCAGTCACTGCGACTTTACATTCTTCAAATAATGCGTATTGACATTACAGCTGGTCGTCAAGGTGTAGAGTGTACTTTGGATACATAGAAATCTGCAGGTCCCTTCCACCCTTAAACCATTCAGATTCAGTGTAAGAGAATGGATTCAAATATCCTAAGTATGTTGTCAATGTATAAAGCTCAAGGAGAAGATGATTGAGATCATATTTTTCTTCATTAATGTTCACTTATCGACCAATTTCACAAAAGACAATTAGAGTAAGCCCTTTCATGGCAATGTTTGGACACAAAGCTCGCTTTCCCATGGACGTAGAGATCTTACAATACCTGGCAAGGTAAGGTAATGTAGATCTACATTTGAAAGACCTCGCGCAGAAAAGAAACTTAGCGATTGCTTTGCCAAAAATGCACAGGTACTCATAAGGGATGATTGAAAATCACAACAAGAAAGTGCGCAGGGCCGCTAAGTTCAAAATAGGCGATATAGTTTATTTGCACGATCCATCAGTGGTAGTGGGGCAAAGAGTCCGAATTTAGCCCAACCCATATTCAGAATTATGAGAATTAGCAGGCATTTTTTTCCAGTTAAGTTTAGAACATTTAGCATATGTAAAGCCGCATCATAAGGTTGTTCATAAAAACGACTGAAATACGTACATTGGTGACCACGCCGACTTCTAGAACTCCAGTCGACTCAATATAGCGCTGACGAAAGTGAAACAAACGGTAAGGTACAAAGCATGACACTAAGCCAAAACCCCGCTACAATAGACAACACTTAAAATCAGATACCGACATTTACTATAGTGCCAGTGAGATGCCCCTCGAGTCATCTGAAAGTAGTCAACAAATCTAACAACGCCGCCTCAAGAATCGTGAACGCGCCGGAGAAAGATAAAGCCAGCTGACTATAACACAAATTGATGATGAGTGTAATGTTAAGGATAACAACTACTATTTCGGAAAAGGAAAAAATGGAAAAAAAAAAATATCGATATTGAAATGGAAAGCGCGAATATTTGATAAAATGCCATGAAAACGATGCTAAAGATAACAAGTGGTGAACGGAAATAACTCTTCGTGAAGCAGCTTTGCAAACTTCGAACTTGAATCCAGTCGCAGTTATAGGTTCGCCCACTCATAGCGTCCGACTGCAACGAAAGTATATAGCTGTATAGATCTGCTTTGTTGAGTTTAGTTTATGGTAATTAAAAAACTTCCCCTTTTCATACGTCGATATTTGGAACTTGCATTCTCTGATAAAACAAAAAATGTCGTAGTACTTATTACCGTCATGCAACCGTTACCTGGGTTTACTTTAAGAATGCATGTTTGTAATTCCTATCTTGCGTCACTTTAGTTCAATACAGAAACCAAAAATATCAGAAATTTTTAAATATTATTTTCACCAAATAATATCACACTAGGGCTGAGCCCATGAGCTCGAGCAGCTATGTCATTTCAATAAAGTAGCAGTTTGTAGTAGATGGGTTTTAGATAAAGAATTTATTTTTAAGATACACCTCTTTTTCACACGTACTAATAGCCTAGTACTAGCCAGCGTGCGGCCAGCTCCTGAGACCGACTACTCAGCGCTGCAGCGTACTTTGTGCCATTTGTGACGGTGACCGGGTAGGTGAGCCTTGACACAAGACGACTGCGAGCTCGCGTGGAGCGCCAGCACGGCTGATGCTATCGAACACTGAGTGTTATATGTTTTATCCAAAACGAAAATATACAGGGTTATCTCTAAGTTTTAGTACAGGTGGTTGAAATTTTTGAAATACTTTTTGACCGCATTTACATCACTTTCATTGGCTACACCTTTTAATCAATTTTTTGGCTAAAAACAATGATTGGTTTATAAAGGTGACAGAAATGACTGGTGCTCAAACAAAGACTTAACACTAATCATCTCCCCTTTTACTCCAACTGTACGATGGATTTTTAATCTTAATATTTTTCATGTTAGGTCTTCTAAATTCTAATTGCATGATGCTACCGTTGATATGTTTTTACAAAGAAAATAACACTAATTCCACTTGTGATAAAGCAAATGGGATAAAAGAGAACGCCGAGCACATGATAAGATTCAGACCGTATTCGTTTTTCGAAGAAAGCCTTCAACGACTCTCTTGGGGTGATAAGCTATACAGTAAACTCGGCCGATAACCCGCCGGGACACGATGCGATGTTGACTGATCCAGTTGGTCCCCAATCCAGTAGAAGAAAAATACGCAGGTTACACTTCAAAAACACATTAAGCACTTTAACATTAACCTTTGCCTTACTTTTGTTTTTCAGTAGAGTTAAATTTCGTTAGATTCTGTTTTCCCGGTTCCGCTCACTCAAACTTTCGTTGTCATTGCGTCTGCAGTTCGAGAAAAATCACATGTGACCCCTAGGCATTATATAGTCTGGTTCCCTGACCCGTTTTCCCCGGTAGAGGGAGTGGAGAAAAATAAGCCCGTTTTTCCCCACCCGCTCTACCGGGGAAAATGGGTCAGGGAACCAGACTAGGCATTATAGAGGGCGTGTAAACGCTTCCGCCAACCACTGCAATTAGTACATCTCTAGTGAAATCATATATCTAATGTAAATTTCCATGCGTTGGAAAGCCTACGCAAGAACGCTCAATCTGATTGGACATGATACATACGTACGCAAGGTCAAATGTATGTTCTTTTGTTTACGGAAGTACCGTGTCTGGGTTTTATCGGGACGTGTTTTGGCAAATTTCGATTCGTGTTTTCCATTACTTCAGACATTTTACGGCCAATTATAAAAGGCTTCAATGAAAATACGAGATTTAGTACTTTACATCAGCCGGCAGGTCACGTGTTTATGAGACTCCAAGGAGGCTATTTTTGCCGGCCTTTAGCAAAAACACTGATATATGGACGCTTTTGATTATATTCATGTTTAAAGTTGATTTAGCAGTTTTATAACTGTAGTGCTTGCAAATCTTGCTCCAAAATAGGAAAGCTATCGAAACTAGGCCGTGACGTACGAATGATACAATCAGAATTACGGAATGCTATGGCAGCTACCATGTCGTCAACAATTTTAAACCCCCGTGAGGACTGAATCCATAAATCTAGCATTATATTTATATAATGATCGCAATTTCAAATGAAGACAAAAGACAAAAAACACCTCATAATCTTCTTAGCACCTCAGTTAATCCCCGATCACGGGCCTTTTTGAAGCGTGGTTTATATATATATATATATATATATATATATATATATATATATATATATATATATATATATATAATATATATATGTATATATATATATATATATATATATATATATATATATATATATATATATATATATATATAATATATATAATATATATATATATATATATATATATAGATATATATTATATATATATATAGGGAAAACTCATGAATCTCTTAATAACACATTGTGATATGCGTCAATTCCTGATTCCATGTCAACATTTTCCCGTAGAAATTGCTCCTCACGCTACAGACATGTAATTTCTTAAAGCTTTTCTGTTCAACTTTACCACGGTATAAAGTCTGGGATGTGATTGTCAGCTGTTCTCTTCTAATTCTTATGCACACCCACACAAATGCTTTCTGTGTTATGATTCTTTTCAGTGGTAGTATGTGGCTGATTTTTTATCGTTGGCGTTGGATTCACCTTTACATATGCATGTCACTGCACTGTAAAGTCGCAGTCGGTTTGCGCCACGATTTGGATAGAGTAACCGAGCTTGCGTTTAGTCGGACAGTAACCGTGACCAAGACAGCACAATATCGTGACTCAAAGTGGGGCTCGCGTATCACTGAGTTCAGGGACTATTTCTGCTCGTAATAAGGGGGCAAAATTTATTCCATAAATTTGCATCGATCTTTCGATATTACGTCAAAATTCATACCTGCTCTCACGCCGAGTTCACATTCGTCCAATCTCGGTTCTACCGTTGAAAGTACCGACACTCTGACTGTCTATCCACTGAGAGCGTGCCTTTACTTGAAACATTTAAATGAGGATATATGGTAATCACGGCGTCGGTATGTTATGTACTTGTTTGTTGTTTATCTCTGCTGCGCTGTTTGTGTTTGTTATATTGCGTTTGTCATTGTTGAACTTATGTCTATGATGTCGATTCTGGCTTGATTCTATTTTCTGACTCTGTTCACCTTCATTGCTACATTTTTGTCAACGGCAATACAGCAGTACAACTTCGGTGACATTTCATCAGTCATTGAGGCACGGTAGATGACGTTCAGTTACAGCCAAAGATGGTTCCATACAAAACAGAATCTCCGAATTTTTATCAGTGTCCAAGAAGATTGGACTTTAGAGGTAACATATTTCATGTCCACTGTTGTTAGAATACAGCCTCACAAGGAAATTCTTTTCGATGATATTAACGAGATTAGGAGTCTATTACGTACATCTATACTTTCATGCGAAATCTTGGTTTCAAAATCTAACGTATAATGCCACAGGCAGTTTCAGAGTTCTCTTATCGTAGTAACCGCAAATGGGAGGTTAAAAAGAGCATTACTTCTAAGTTAGAAAGGGGCGGCGTGTGTTATTCTGAAGAGATCGACATGCATTCAAGCTGCAATTGTTGAATACAAATATCCAAGTAAAGCCTGCTTCTCTGAAGATACTTCCAAATGGCAGTATTTGCAAAATCAACTATCCGATGAGGGTCTGGCAAAATATCAGGGACTAAATATAAGATACTGTGTAAATTTTACATCTTGATGACCACCAACCTTGTCAGGAATACCTATTATAATAGTGTTTCTTAAAAAATGAATTCGTGTGGCGACCAACTAATCCGGGTGTCGTGTGCTTCTCGGCTGCATCTATTCATGTAATACTAATACATCTTCAGTTTCAGTGTGTAATCTTCAATATTGTCAAGTAAGCACTTTAGTCAAAGGTGATTGTATGATATAGCTTTACATACCTGTCTTTAAGTCACAGTGAGTGGTAAAGGCATCGGCGATACTAATCGGTCGATGTTCACTCAGAATTGTGTAACCAATGCACGATGTAAAGACCAATGTAGGTATGCTTCTCTACCTCCCGTATGTCCGGCCTCCCTTTGCAGCGTCTCTTAAGTATTTCCCGGAAACACAATTGGAACTATTTTGTGATTATAAGATCTTGAGCATTTTGTTATAATCTATTTAAAAATCATCAATCTAACAGTGTTTTTGTGTGAAGGCGGGGGCAAATTTCATAAATTATCGATAATTGCACAATCATCAAATACACCTCGAACAAATTTTACATTTTTGTCTAGCTTTTCGCTTGCTTAGGAAAGGAGAACCAATTAAACGTAACTGATTTGTCAATTTTGTTTAGTTTAAGTCAAAATACAAATTCCCTTTCCAAGGTTGATTTGTAGGCATTTACTGTTCTCACCAAACGATGCATGATAAAATTTTAAATTTTCGATGGGAAAATGGCCTTCTACCTCTACCTAAATTAGTTCTGCTGTAGTGTATGTTTTTTGGTGATCTCTCTTTCAATGATTTGGTAGATGTTAAGAAATGTCTTGTACATTTATTTATTTCATATACAAGGAAATGAGACCTGGTAAATTTGATTAAACTACCCTTTTCTTGTAAGTGTGCTAATTAATGCTGGAAATTTTACAAAATCACTGAATTATTTCAGCTCTTCTATTAAAAATGAACTATTTTTGGTAGATGCAAAGAAATGTAATCAATATCATCTGTCTGTTGAAACCTTAAAATATCAATCGCGGAAACCAACAGTTTTTGTCTGGAATTTTAAGGGACTGTGCAGAGATGTCTTTGCAGCTTTCAGGGACCACCCAGATGTGACCCTGAATCTTTCAAGGACTATCCTGGTGTGACCTTGAAACTTTCAGGGACCACCCAGATGAGTCCTTGAAACTTTTAGGGACCACCCAGATGTGACCCTAAATCTTTCAAGGACTATCCTGGTGTGACCTTGAAAATTTCAGGGACCACCAAGATGAGTCCTTGAAACTTTCAGGGACCACCCAGATGAGTCCTTGAAACTTTCAGGGACCACCCAGATGTGACCCTGAATCTTTCAAGGACTATCCTGGTGTGACCTTGAAACTTTCAGGGACCACCCGGATGAGTCCTTGAAACTTTCAGGGACCACCCAGATGTGACCCTGAATCTTTCAAGGACTATCCTGGTGTGACCTTGAAACTTTCAGGGACCACCCGGATGAGACCCTGAATCTTTCAAGGACTATCTTGATGTGACCTTCGCTCATCAGCTTGTGCATTCACAAGCATTACTTGGTAAAGCTGACAGGCAGAGGAATAACTGGAAAGATTTGGTCCAACTTCCTGTACATAAGCGTCAATATTCAGCACCTCGAAGTTAAGATTATGTAATGGCTTAACCCGGCGTCCTCATGGCTCCGATGTGTGACTGGTCGGCCGGCGCTGAAACACGTCTTTGCGTATTAATCACGCGACGAGATCTACAAGGCATGTTCTCCCTGGCATAAATGTGATGAACTGGGCAGTGGCTGAACCTTCAGTCAGTTTAAACGAGCCTCTTGACTATTAATGGCAATGTACTCGTTTGTTGAATATGCTGTCCGAGCCGACGCGACGCTGGTAAACAATTTGCATGATGGCATATTCCATTTTAATCTACAGGGACACCCAGGGCGCATCGCGCGATTGTGTAAGGTCCCAGGTAAGGTACATGTTGCTCTTTCATGCTGTAAAGTTTTCCCACCGTTTAAAATACTGTGATTGTATGTTACAGTCTTCATGATTAATTTGGAGATGTAGTCGATGATGCTTTTCTCGTTAAGCGAGACACCGAATCGTACACCAAATAATATGGTCCTTGCTAATTAACATAATAAAGGTCACGGGTCACATTGTTGTGAGACTCTGCATTGTTTCAAGTCGATTGTGTAAACGACGCGACGTTTGCATGAATTTTGTCCACTGCACTAATTCCTTTGTCAGGAAAGGTTACCGATTCTGAATGTAGGACGTCCATTACCTCAGTTATTTAATGACAGGACTACATGGAAAGCCACGGAATACTGGATATCGCCGATGAATTTGATGTATGTTACCAAGGTCCTTTGTGGAGTGACAGTGCTGTTCCCGATCTCGACAATGATGTCAGCAACTGTGATCGTAGTGTGAACGGACTAAGTCTATGAGTCCTTGAATCTTTCAGGGACCAATTGAGGTGTCCCCGAATCTTTCGAGGACTATCCTAATGTGACCGTGCAACTTTCAAAGACCGCCAAGACGAGTCCTTGAAGCATTCAGGGACCACCCTGATATGTCCCTGGATCTTTTAGAGACCACTCTGATGTGACCTTTAAACTTTCAAGGACCACCCGGATGAGTCCTTGAAAGATTCAGGGACCACCCGGATGAGTCCTTGAAACTTTCAGGGACCAACCTGAGGTGTCCCTGAATCTTTCAAGGACTATCCTAATGTGACCTTGAAACATTGAGGGACCACCCACATGAGTCCTTGAAACTTTCGGGGACCACCCTGATGTGTCCCTTAATATATGACCCTTAAACATTGTTTGAAATAATAAAGAACCAATCAGATATGACCCCGAAACCTTCAAATGCATCCAGGTCCTCTAAACAATACAGCAATCATGAAGATTTGACCTTTAATCTTGACATTTTCAAGAATGTGTATCAATGAGATGAAATATCCTTGAAAAATTGTCAAAAAGGATACATTTACAATTTTTCAATAGCAGATGGCTTTAAATACTACAATTTTATTTATACTACTTTAACATTTAGTTCGATAATTACAGCTTTGATATTTTCACTAGAAAAATTGATAATTACTAAATGATTTGAGTAGACCCTCTCTTAGAGAGCATATTCTGTGACTTTTACTGTTCATCTTATAATCACAAAATAGTTCCAATTGTGTTCGGAGCAGTTCACATGCAAATAATGAAATTATCGTATATCTACATTCACGTGCCTGTGTAAAGCTTTTGGAGAAAGCGCCCTTAGATCCGTGCATTGTTTACGCACCGTCCCGTGGTGGAGGGACGGTGGTTTACGTATCACGCCCCGGCCTGGTGCCAAAATATGGCAATCGCGTGCATTCTTGAACCACCTTAATTCTGGTTACTACGCGCGTTGCTATCCGCAAACATTCCATTCGTACAAAAAGCAAGCGCAAGATAAATAAAATGTCTGCTCGCTTAGATCGTAGAGGCGAGAGGCGACAGTGGAGCTGCGCCGGTGACATCGGCTTAGATTTTTAAATTCTGGTGAAATCTTGTGTGCTCTAAGTGCGTGCCTGTTCAGAATAAATTACAATTAATTGACATCACGCTTTTGTCCTTCTTACACCCCAATTTCAGCCTTGATCTCTGTTGGTCACGTAATAGTACGCATATTGCTTTGCGCGTTCTAGAATTCTTCGGTAAACAAATGACGTCATTATATATGTCAGTCTGCGACAGGAAGAGGTCATGGCTTTTCTGAAAAAGTGACTCAAATGGCGACGAATTTTTTATACCATACGCATTTTATCGCCTAATCAAAGTTGAATATTATGTAAACTACATATTTATCATTCTATAAGTTATATTATCATACATGCTGTGCCTGTATTGCCATTCTTCTAGTGTTCAACGGTACTGATATGAGCCCATATTTTAACTAGTGAAAATACGAATTATATTTTCACTGTAACCGAACTACTTACAGCGACGCGTACGCGTGACCTTCGCTGGTATGCATGACCTTCGTTGGTATATGTACATATAAAACAGCTGAGCGAATAAGACAAATGACAATCCGAAACGTCATTATGATTATGGTCAAAATTCTGTTGTTTGCAGTCACTTCATGGGCATTGCACTTAGGCACAAGTACAGTTGTACCAAAAACATACAAACAAACGTATTGAAAATTTGTATAATTTGCCGACACCTGTCAATTCACGGCCGGTCCCGTGGCGGTGCACGGTGCAGTGTTTTCGTGTCGTCTACGCTGCTGAAGATTACACCATGGATGTATGATTACACGTAATGATATCGGTTGACAGAGCATCATGATAGAATCGCTTTACGACAAGTTTCCTGTTGATGAGCTTAAAGTATCTGGGCGGTGAATTACATCGTTTACAGTCGTAAATGAGCCACGAAAATCCAACCGCACTGAAAATACTCGCGACAGACAAGGTTGAAGGTGCACATGATATTTCCGATTTGTACCTGTCAGTGCACAGGTCATGATCGTGTCTGGTAGCATCGGTGCGGGTTTCACATACAATCATAAACAATGTACCATCTAGGGAAAGTCGAACTTTCGCTTAGGTTGTTAAAGGAAGTTTTAATAGTTCTATTTAGGCAAGCCAGGACGAAAATATACGAGCAGACGACGGAAATACCTTTGAAATGTTTTATTCGCACAGCAACAAAATCACGAACGAGTTACGACACTACAGCTTACAGTGTACTCACTTCATGTTTTCACTAATCCGCTTACTGAGATGGTAAATTCGGCATATTTGACGTCTGGGAACATGTATAATTCTTCGAGATAAACTGACTGGTACGGGTATAATATCCACTGTATGTGCATTCATAGATCGCAGAGCTGCTTGCTCTCTGTGCTCTCAGCTGTTCATACTCGATAAAGTTTGAGCGTGGCGCGAGTATTTTGACCCGATTTTGGCGGCCTCATAACTTTCACGCAGGGATGAGGTTATGTATCAAAACACGAAAACACACCCATTTTACAAACTCCCGCCTATGTTTTACATCCATCGTCATTTTAAACTGAAAATAAATCTTCTTCAAATTGTGAAAACCTGTGTCGACATCGTAATATCTAAATTGTTGGCTTTAAAAGTGCTCCATAAACCCTCCTTTGAAGTGGAATGGGCCAATAGCGGAATAATATCAAGAAGTGATGCGGTTGGCATCACTCCATAGCAACCAATTTTTATAAGTACAGCCTGGAGGAAGCAAGGTCGATTTCAAGTTGATTTCGTCGCTAATTTCGGAACGTCCGTAGGAAAACAGTCATAACCAAAGCATGCATGTATGATAAAGGGGTTATTACACGAAGTTAGGGCGATACCGCGTCGTATTCTCGTGATGTGTCCGTATTTTGACTCGTTGCTGCGCAACTCGTCAAAATACGGACACATCACTCGAATACGACGCGGTATCGCTCAAACTTCGTGTAATAACCCCTAATAATAGACCTTTTCCCGGTTATCCCACAATGCATTGCAGTGACTTTATCAAACATCGTATATAAGCTCAAAACAGCGAAAACATGCTGATTTGTGTTGTACAACGGATTGTTATAGAAGAATGACACAAATTTGCAATGCCAAATAATGCCCCGTGTATAATCTAACCATCAGCAACGAAAATATAGGTCAGGATGTACCCTGCCATAGAGTTCTATGATTAACGTACCCTGCGTGTACCCTACGGCTTAAAAAGTTCTATGCGTAACGTACGCTTTGTATACCCTGGCGCGCACTGCATCATGGAACCGGTAAAAGAATATTAAACCTTAACGGCCCTGATACGGCTTTTGTGGCCCTTGGTCGTACGGCGTACGGCCCTCGCACGCTTGCAATCCAGCCCCGCGCCCACACAAAAATTGACCAATTTGGGATTATGGCCCGTCAACTAATTCTATTGCTCCCGATGTTTTTTTTTCTCAAATGTTGGGTTAGTCCGATGTACTTGACACCTTTCGGGAAACTTGTACCTGGTTGGTCTGAAGGGCTCTTCCGATAATTTTGTATGGCCCCTTGTGCTGTGTTTTTAGTGATTTAACAGTAGCCAAATAAATTACAGAGAAAGGAAGGTCAACAAAACTAAAAGATAAATACAGAAAAAATCAAACAAACAGGAAGAAGTCGCACCCGAAATAAAATGACACGAAAAATAGAGGCTAACAAAACCTTAATTTTCGTTAAGAACCTCTCATCACACATAGAAATATGAGCTCTGAACAAAGGCTTGAAATTCATTCCAACACCACAACGTCAAAACAGAAAAGACTCACTGAAGGATATCAACGGCTTCATACGGAAAATTAGACTCCCATAAATTATGAGACACAAACAGTCCAAACAACACACATTCAAGTTGAAATCAAACTGGACACCAATAACATCATACAACACCAAACTCGAAAACTATTTTGATGCAACAAAACTAGCAATTGTTAATCTTCCCGTCAACAACAGCAAACGAAACATATGCGCTGAATCAATAGCAGACTGGCCCCACCGGTCGCCTGGCTTGTCTCGGCAGCTTAGTTACTGGCTGGGCCATGGCGTTCACCTCAGTATCGACAAATCATGCTACCAATTAGAGCGACAGTCTGCTGAAGTTTAGTCCTCAAATTTACATTTTTTTATAAATTAATATGCCCACAGATTTAGAGCAAGTCTAAAACAGTGGCGCTCCCAACACTATCCAAATCACGGCTACTCTAACCGTGCCAAAATAAACAAATAACGTACAATCCATTCCACAAGGGTATGGCATTGCCATCATCGTCACAAAAGATTACATAATAGAGTGCGAAAGACGGCTGAGCAACAACAAAGCTACCGCAACTAACAGACAACAACTCTGACACCGTCAAAATGGAAGTACACAATCTGGCTTCAGAATTGTACGATAAAGAATACACTGATCGCGATACAAACTACAACTGCACGAAACCACAGTTGTATCTAATATGTAGGAAGACCAATCATTAGCGGTTTTTCAAGTCCTATACATTTTTCAAGTCCTATTTTAGGGTGACTGGCTTTGTATAGGTGGTTCGCACCTGTTTCAGTCATCCTATCCTATGTCGGTACACGTATCGTGTCCGCTGTGGATGAATATTATAAATAAATAAAATAAAAATAAATAAATAAATAAATAAACAAAAATTCTAAATTAGAAGACTACTACATTAAACCGATCGTCGCCAAATAAAAAAAAACGTACATACGGGATTCAACGGACCCTATACGGGAATACCCTATTCGTCGCTTTCGGCCTTCGTCCGGACGAAGGCCGAAAGTGACAAATAGGGTCTAGGCTAACGGAAAACAGAAACTGTCCGAATTCCGAACAATATAATTCTCGCCTCACTTGACGTTGTTTCTATGAACACAAACACTATGCACGATGAAACAATAAAACCCACTGAGCATATGTTATCAATGCTAACACTCATAATCAAAAGTAACTATCAACAAATCCTCGGATGGGCTTCCCATCATCCCAAGAAATAGCCGACATTACATTCTACGATCTGGAAAGGAAAATCATCCAGCAGAACGAGACACGAATAGCTCTCTGGTACAGATTCAGAGACGACATTTTCATAATCTTTCACGGAATTCCACATGAACTAGTCGAATCCATTGCCGAAATCAATAAACTACACCTGATATTTGAATTTTCGTATGAAAGTTCGACACAAGAGGTAACATATCTTGATCTAGTCATTTTCAAGGGCCAGAGATATAACAGCAAACAAATTCTTGACACCAGAACACACTCAAAAACAACATATACATTCCAATTCCTACAAAAAGATTCATATCACGATGTCGTAATGTAATTTCTTAAAGTTCCATTAGCTGTATCTTCTGGCGATTTTTCCGTTAGTTTTGATTGAGATGATCACTGGCTCATGTTGAAGAGTCTGTCAAATAACAGAGAATCGCATATTATTCGGAAACATTACGTGCCCTACAACTAAATAACATGTGATTTTACAACGAAAATTTCAATTTTTGTCCGGACAGAAATACAAACTCTGTTAACACGCGGATTGTAACGTAGGCATTCTTCTACACCTCCGCGAGCCATTTACAGCAGTTTCAAAATAAATATTCATTACTTATGCACGTTGCGTAGCCAGATGTCTAGAAATCCAAGACCCAATGTTGTTTTGATCCCGCAATAAACGTGAACTTGTACATCTCGCGTGATCGCGGCGTCATCATATCTGCGTTATCCCCAGCACGCTGAGCATGCCAGACGTAAACAAACAAGCTCGGAAGGACAACACGTTTGAACAAAAATTAGTAGTTTATGTGGCTATAATATCACTAATCATGTTTGTTTCTTCGTAAAACAACATTTTGCAACAAATATGAGCCTCCAACATGGAATTTTCCGAGGTAAGAAATGGTTAAAAGTTACAAATAATGACAGCAGTCGACGACAGTGGCGTTGTCGGGTGGAAACCGTTTAGTTGGAACAGCCAATCGTTTGCTAAGACGACAACAAGGTGCCAAGCGTATCTTCCATTACGGCAGAAAAGTAAACTATGCATAACTAATAGACGGGGTGCAGAAGGTCGTTTATGACAGATCGACGGTTTGCACCCCGTCAAGTTCTGTGTGAGCGCAGGGCTGTCGTGTGGTTCATTTCGCCGTACGACCCCGGACCTCAAAAGCCGTATAAGCGCCGTAAGGATTATGATGAACCACTCTTCATTTCCAAAACGCAATACAAATCAGCAATCACAAAAAGCTCACTCACAATAAAACCACATCATACTGTCTTCTTGGCACCACATCGCCACACTCTCTGAAAGGCTACTGAATTTGAGTAACTATTGTGAAAGATCGTCGATTCCCTCTCTCTTTTAGTGATCTTTCTTTGCGCTTTACCACTCTTTTCTTAAGATATATATATATATATATATATATATATATATATATATATATATATATATATATATATATATATATATATATATATATTATATAAGCAATCGACACTGATGTTTGTCTTCATATCAAATTAGATGACTTTCACGCGTCCTACCGTTGAAAGATAAATTTTTGCACATTTTACCTTTAGCAACTCCAACAATTACTATCGTTATCTTCTTTTTAGTGCTTGTTACGAGAAACAATGTTAAAGTGTTTGCAGTCAACATTGCAACCATTCAACCATACAACCATACAACATTAACTGATATGCTTAATGACGTATATGCAACATTTGGCCTTTTGGCCTCAAGGTGATATTTGCTCATCTTCACAAAGCTTATTGTGTGTTGCATTTAACTTTAGCAATCGTCCATTCTTGGTTTTCTGCGCTTGTGGCCACCACTTTGGTGCTCTAACCGTTTGCGTTGCTGGTCTAACAATGTCTTTATCTCGTACTTCGTAAAAAGTGAATTCCTTTCCAAAGTGGGCGAAATCTTAAAATCCTACTCATGAAAAGTATAGCTTCAAGAGTTTTTTTTTACTTTAACTTGCTAAACTGTCTTTTCATTCAATTCCTTTCCAATGACAGGTGAGCGGTGACCTATTTCTCACGTATTCGTCTACGCTACACTTCTTTTGTTATGTTACAAAAAACAAAAGAAAAAAAAAACCAAAAAAACAAAAAGCAAAAGAAAAAACGCATAGAGTTACACGACCTCGGTTGAGGTTGTGCGACTGATTCATTTTTGGACAAGATAAGGAAATTGTCCGAAGTTCATATACAGCACTCATCGTAGGAAACCAATGGGCTAGCGAGCTTCTTAGAGCTTTGTCAGTCTCCTTTTAAAGTTGACTGTATATACTTTATAGGAATAGAATCCTTCTCCAAACATTTGTCAATCTTTATTGTCAAACATGAGGCCGTCTTCACATTCAAATGGAGACGTTTAATTTAGTGACTGAATAAAATAAAAGAAATCTTCAGAAAATATTGTAAACACACATACACACAATACAAACAATTCAAAACTTGCTTAAAAATATCGATTGTGTGCTTTCCAATGAATGACTCGACGAAATAAAAGATCTAGTGAGAGTTAATTGCTTGAATATCACTGACGTAATAAAATAGTTCAAGGAGGTACGCTACCACTCAAAAAAATGTTGGGACATTCTTGAAGTTGACTTTTCTGAAATTGTCTCTATGTGTACATTGCAAAGATATGAAAAAATATGGGGTACCCATGCAAAATTTTGAAAAAACACATGCCAAAATTGATAGAAAACCACTAAATCTCCCATTTTGCGAAATCTGCACTTACAAGTAGAATCTTTATTTTATCGCAAACGATCAACAGATCCCAGTGTACATACCACATTTTTGCATTGCCAGGACAGCTGAATCAGGACAATCAACTAAAATTTGTGATGTCTTGTCTTAAAAATTAAATATTAGACCCTAAATTTATCATTTAATTGTAAAATTTGTCTTTTTTAAAAATATAAACTTCATATAAATGCACAAAAAAATTTTCAAAATGTTAAAAAGTACAGCAATGTTTCTCAAACGGACAGTGTTCTTTGATTTAAAAGAAAAACAATGGGGTCACCACGCAAATTTTCTTACTAAACAGCAAAAAGTGAAGAAAAAAGGTGAATTTTGTTAGACCTGAGATTTGACCCTCTAGCTTACTTATATTATTGTCAGAGCTACAATTGTTAAGGTGGTTGGAAAGGCTATTTTTGCACCAATTCTTTTCTCACTTTTAATGTCCAGTTTCAATTGTTAGAATCAAGACATTTAGTTCAAATTTTCAGGATAACTCCCTTAGTTAATATTATCTCCAAAGAATATAAAAATTGTATATTTGCACCAATGATTTTGAAATATGACACCAGTAAATATTAAAATTTAATTTTTCATATTTTTTTACATATTTGAATTTAATAATAATTGGATAGAATTAATATTACCAAATTAGTTATAAATATGTTGACACTATTTATTGTAAGATTTGTACGGCAGGATTTGTAAATAAAATTTGTTTTTATGATTTTACATGGGTTTACATATCAAAAAAATATTAAAAATTCTTTCAATTTCAAAATGTGATTTTTCAAAAACTACTTCAAATACAGGAAAATTGTGCCGTATAAATCTTATCTATAACCTTGTTAATAGGCTGTAAAAATTCCATGTCCATATCTCATTTCAAAGTTGGATTAAATTGGTATAAAATTATGTAGGAAAACTGTTATTCTGTCAAAAATGTTGAAAACAAGCCATATTTGCACCCCTCTTTTGAAGTAATAGAACAGTTTTTTTGGTTAATTTCACTTTTGACACCTCTTTGACACTCAAAGAATCTAAAAATGCATTTACAATAGCAGTCACTCACTCTGAATGCCAGCACCGCCTTGTCAAACTTTCCTGAAAAACAGCAAATAATGACTTTCCCTTTTCAAACATTTTATTAAAAGCTAGGGGACCTCTACCATAGTTAATACACTAAGGACTCCCCATCTTCTTCTTATTTGGTCAGTTTTTCAGACGTTTTAACAGGCTATAACTCTGCAATGCCTTTGTGCCCAAATGTCTAGTTTTTTTTATTCCACAGAGAATGTTGACTACTTTTATATTTTAATAGTTTTGTTGAAATTTATAACTGACGCTCTAGCCTTTCCAACCACCTTAATTATTCTCCACTGATCTTTCGAATAAAAAATAACTGTCGATTTTTTCAGTGCAAAAATATAATTTCGGTTGTTTTGATCATAAAAACTTTGAAAGAAATATTATAAGGTCATTTGCATGATTTTTTGCCATTTTGTCCTGTTATTCACGCTCACCAGGTTAGGTAGTCTAAAAGAAACATGTATTGTACATCTTCTGGACAAAAGTGGGCGCTCCTATATAGAATGGTAGCGTACTATCTTAAGAGCTTCTTCGACCGCTACTCCCTGTGCTCTTCAAGGTTGCAAGTATCACGATAGCTTTTTCTCACACAGATCTAGGCGTGGACAGATGTCGCTATCGTAGCCAAGAGAGACAACTGGGCATATTTTAAGTTTACGGAAGCTTTCAGCTATCAAATTAATGACACCTGAAAACCACACATCTCCTCTTACGTTAGTAAACCCAAACCTTTAAGCTACCAAAATTTTCGGAATAACCTTGAAATCATTGTCACGTTAACTTAAAAAAAACCGTAGCTTTGCCTAGCAAATTAAATAGCATCGTGAGCCCTCATTACATGGCATGAAAGCATACAGTATGTCCGTAAAGAATTAGGACGATCAAGTTTAGCACTAATGGAACTCAGAGCAGTGATGCAGTGTGCTTAGATACTTGGTTGAACGCCATGTTTAACAGATAGTAAACTACTTTGACAAGACAAGCCAAGCGAATTAGGCCATTTTAAGCCTGGCTCTGATTTTACTGCGATCAAATTAACTCAAACGTTCGAGTTTCAATCAAAAAGAGTGATCAATACGACATAAACTGCTGAAATTACTTTCGTAGATATAATAACTGACTTGAAGCAAGTCTAGATCTTCACTGCACTATTCGACTCAATGTGTATTTAGTACGAATTTAAAGAAAAGATTAACATTTTGCAAGTATACCTTTCAAATGATGTTGTTACAAGGCAAGAATTATGTAGTCACTATATTCATATTTATTTACTCTTGCGTATCGAATAATTACGGTCTCTTATTATTATAGTTATACGTCAATAACCTTGCATCTAAACGGACTTCAATATGAGCAGAGTTCAAGGAGTATCAATGATTCAGCAAACGTTTATCTTGCTGGAGATATCTTGCTTTAAATTGTAAGTATATCTTAAGAAACAATCAAGGACTGTTACAAAACTGGCTTTAATTGAGTGCGAACCAATCACTCGGTGTAAATTTTAGACCTTAAAATTGTATGGAAATATATTTCAATATGTGCCCAATGGACGGCCATTTTAGTAAATCAGCTTGATTAGATTGTAATTTGCCTCTTTAAGGGGATAATTTTATGAGAAAGAGCAGAACACGATCCTGCTGGGCACGTTACTGTATGGCGAAATCACGTTAATAAACCCTCCTCATACCAGTCTAACTCCTTGTGAGCCTCTGCATTGTGGTCGTCAAGTACCTCATCGCACAGGTTCCCCAAGTCAATATCATTGTCGAAATCTTAAAATAAAATTCAAGAGATCTATAGGTATGATAGATGATTTTCACTTCAATTTTTGAAAACTTTCTTCTCTGAGCATTGGCAAAATACACGTTGACCTATTTCAAACGTAATCATCTACAGTCAGAAATCGTTTGTTTATCTACTATTCTAAAGGCTGAGAGTATATTAACCTAGAGGAATCTTTGTCATCAAGGCAAAGGTTGAATAAAATAGAGTAGATGAGTTCCTTCGCTTTTACTAATTCGTTTATTTTTAAAGCTACATTTCGAGACCAGATTGCAAAACGATTCGTAGTGCATAGACGGGTATCATTAAATAAAAGAAAATAGTAGAGTAACGCTCTCTGTAGAGCTTTTTAGTCTTTTCTTGAAGGAACTTTTATTGAATTGCATTTCGTGACCAGATTGCAAAATGATTCAAAGTGCATAAACAGGTATCTTTAGATAAAGAAAATAGTGGAGTAACGCTCTTAATAGAGCTTTTAAGCCTTTTCTTGGACAAAAAAACTTTGAATTGGTGTGAATTCAGTAGAGGGGGAGGGGCTAGTGTCTATTGTTGGTGTAAAGAACCGAACAATGCTCAAAATCTTTTTCGATTTGTATTGTTAAACATGAAATACAACTCCTTCACTGGGACCTACTGAAGGTGTTTAATTTAAAAAGACTAAGTGAAGCTGGAAAATTCTTCACAAAATATTTCTCAATACTGACAAGAACACACATTAGAAATATCTCTGACAATATTTCGATCGAATGTGCACATTACCATGAATAACAAAGTTACAAGAAAACCCAAAGTAGGGTGTAATGCTTTTATCTCACTTATGTCGTTAAGAAAGTCGAAAATCATCTTCGACGCATGCTCCGTGTGTTCTCCAGGAGGTCCTAGTGTTATGTTGCTTTTGGAATGATGATGCAATTTATCTTGAGCTATAACAATCGATGTTTTCGCATGTCACATGTGGTCTTCTGTGTTTGTTACAGTGCTATGATTGCGTTAATGTTTGCCCTGCTGGTCGTTACTGAATGTGTACTGCGTAGGCATTTTGCAAATACAAATTTAAGACTTGTCAAAATCCGGAAATCACTCTGAAGAAGAAATTCACAGGCTTTCACTTCAACTCGAGCAACCTGTATTTTCTTTCTTTGTCTGATTTTGGTAGAGGAACGCTGACCTATTTTTATGTACTTATATACGACAAAAATTAAGGCAAAGGGTTGAATAAAATAGAGTGAAATGAGTTCCTTCGCTTTTTGACTAATTCGTTGTTTTTAAAGACATATGTCGTGACCAGATTGCAAAATAATTCGAAGTGCATAAACAGGTATCTTTAAACAAAATAAAAAAGTGTAACGCTCTCTATAGAGGTTTCCAGTCTTTTCTTGAAAAAAACGTTATTGAATTGGTGTAAATTCAGTAGAGGGGAAAGGGCTGATGTCTATTATTGGTGTAAAGAACCGAACAATGCTCAAAATCTTTGTTTATTAGTATTGTTAAAAGTGAAATAGAATTCCCCTAGTGACCTTCGTCACACTTACCGAAGGTGTCTAATTTGAAAAGACTGAATGAAGCAGAACAATTCTTCTCAAAATATTTCTCAATACTGACAAGAACACAAAGTAGAAATCTTGCTGACAATATCTCGAATTCGCAAATTACCCTGAATGACAAAGTTACATGAAAAGTCAAAGCAGGGTGTAATGCTTGAATATCACTTATGTCGTTACGAAAGTCTAAGATTATCTTCGACGCATGGTTCATGTGTTCTACAGTAGGTCGTAGTGTCACGTTGCTTTTGGAACGATGATGCATTTTATCTTGAGCAATAAAAATCGATGTTTTCTCATGTCATTTTGGTCTTCTTTGTTTGTTATAGTGCTATGATTTCGTGAATGTTAGCCCTGCTGGTCATAACTTAATGTATACTGCGTAAGCATTTGCAAGTAAAAACTTAAAACGTGTGAAAATCCAATAATGGCTCTCAATGCATCTACGGGCTTTCATCCCAACTCGTGCAAACTGTCTTTTCTTTCTTTGTCTGACTAATGGTAGAGGAACGCTGACCTATTTGTCCTGTATTTATCTACGACCAAAAATCTTTTGTTGAAATGTACAATGATCAAGGCAGAGAGTTGAATAAAATAGAGTGAAATGAGTTCCCTCGCTTTCGACTAACTCGTTGTTTTTCAAAGACATATTTCGTGACCAGATTTCAAATTAATTCGAAGTGCATAAACAGGTATCTTTAAATAAAAGAAATAATAGAGTAACGCTCTCTATAGAGCTTTTCAGTCTTTTATAGAAAAAAAATATTGAATTGGTGTAACTTAGTAGAGGGGAAGGGCTGGTGTAATTTGTTGGTCAGGTGTTAAAAACTGAACAGTGCTCAACATCTTGTTTGATTAGGATTGTTAAACATGAAATACAATTCCTTCCCTGGGAACTAATTCACACCCTACTGAAGGTGTTTTATTTGAAAAAGACTGAATGAAGCTAGAAAATCCTTAACAAAATATTTCTCAGTACTGACAAGAACACAAATTAGAAATATCTCTGACAATATCTCCTTCGAATTTGCACATTACCATGAAAGACAAAATTATATGAAAAGCCAAAGCCGGTTGCAATGCTGATATCTCACTTACGTCGTCAAGAGAGTTGAAAATCATCTTCGACGCATGCTCCGTTCGTTCTCCAGGAGGTCCTAGTAACATGTTGCTTTTGGAATGAGCTATAAAAATCTATGTTTTCGCATGTCATTTTGGTGTTCTGTGTTTGTTACAACTGCTATTATTGCGTGAATGTTTGGCTGGTGGTCATTAATTAATGTATACTGCGTAGGAATTTTGCAACTTCTAATTGAAAACTTGTCGAAATCCGAAAATCACGCTCAAGAAATCTACTGGTGTTCACTATAACTTGGGAAAACTGTCTAGTCTTTTTATTCTGATTTTTGGTAGAGGAACGCTGGCCAATTTCCCCTGTATTTATTTACGACCAAAAAATAGTTTGTTAAATCGGAAATGATTAAGCAAAGAGCTAAGTAACATAGAGTAAAATGAGTCCCTTAGCTTTTCACGAATTAGTTGTTTTTAAAGTCATATTTCGTGAGCAGATTGCAAAATGATTCGATATGTATAAACAGGTATCTTTAAATAAAAGAAAATAGTGGAGTAACGCTCTCTATAGAGCTTTTTTAGTCTTTTCTTCAAAACAACTTTATTGGATTGGTGTAAATTCAGTAGAGAGGGAAAGGATGGTGTCTATTGTTGGTGTAAAAAACCGAAAAAATGCTCAAAGTTTTGTTTATTTGTATTGTTAAAAGTGAAATACGATTCCCCCAGGGACCTTCGTCACACCTTACCGAAGGTGTCTAATTTGAAAAGACTGAATGAAGCAGAACAATTCTTCTCAAAATATTTCTCAATACTGACAAGAACACAAAGTAGAAATCTTGCTGACAATATCTCGAATTCGCAAATTACCATGAATGACAAAGTTACATGAAAAGACAAAGCAGGGTGTAATGCTTGAATATCACTTATGTCGTTACGAAAGTCAAAGATTGTCTTCGACGCATGCTTCATGTGTTCTACAGTAGGTCGTAGTGTCCCGTTTCTTTTGGAATCATGATGCATTTTACCTTGAGCAATAAAATTCGATGTTTTCTCATGTCATTTTTGGTCTTCTTTGTTTGTTATAGTGCTATGATTTGGTGAATGTTAGCCCTGCTGGTCATAACTTAATGTATACTGCGTAGGCATTTTGAAATACAAACTTAAAGCTTGTGAAAATCCAATAATGGCTCTCAAGAAATCTACAGGCTTTCACCTCAACTCGTGCAAACTGTCTTTTCTTTCTATGTCTGACTTTTGGTAGAGGAACGCTGACCTATTTGTCCTGTATTTATCTACGACCAAAATCTTTTGTTGAAATGTACAATGATGAGGCAAAAAGTTGAATAACATAGAGTGAAATGAGTTCCCTCGCTTTCGACTAACTCGTTGTTTTTTAAAGACACATTTCGTGACCAGATTGCAAATTGATTCGAAGTGCATAAACAGGTATCTTTAAATAAAAGAAAATAATAGAGTATCGCTCTCTATAGAGCTTTTCAGTCTTTTCTAGAAAAAAAAACTTTATTGAATTGGTGTAAATTAGTAGAGGGGAAGGGCTGGTGTAAATTGTTGGTGTTAAAAACTGAACAGTGCTCAACATCTTGTTTGATTAGGATTGTTAAAGATGAAATACAATTCCTTCCCTGGGAACTTATTCACACCCTACTGAAGGTGTTTACTTGAAAAAGACTGACTGAAGGTAGAAAATGCTTAAGAAAATATTTCTCAATATTGACAAGAACACAAATTAGAAATATCTCTGACAATATCTCAATCGAATGTGCTCATAACCATGAATGACAAAGTTACATGAAAAGCCAAAGTAGGGTGTAATGCTGATATCTCACTTACGCCGTTAAGAAATTCTAAAATCATGTTCAACGCATGCTCCGTGTGTTCTACAAGAGGTCCTAATGACACATTGCTTTTGGAATGATGATGCATTTATCTTGAGCAATAAAAATCGATGTTTTCTCATGTCATTTTTGGTCTTCTGTGTTTGCTACAGTGCTATGATTGCGTGAATGTTTGCACTGCAGGTCATTACTTAATTAAAACTTGGTTGAAGTCGTTGAATTAAAAAAAAATCATTTATAATAGTTTCTCTTGTGTGTCTCCTATTTCGTACAAACCTATTCGAAATTTGGAAGCCAATGCGAGGTTTTCCCAGCCATTGAATGTATTACCTTTGAGTCTGCGCAGTGTAGTGAGTTAGTTTCTGTCGGATTCACCGACTTGGACTTCTTGCAAAGTACCGGCGGCGAGACGGACTGTGTACACAGTGACGTCAAGCAAATACAAAATGATTGACAGCTGCAGCAATTATTCTGGCAAACAAGGAGAACGCATACCAATAAACCTCTGCATATATTGAAAACTTTGCTGTCATCTCCATGTTGTGCAAAGCACAGTTACGAGAGGTTCGATACATAGCGGCCGCCGCGTGGTATGCATACTACGCGGCGGCCGCTGTGTATCGAACCACACGTAACCGTGGTGCAAAGCCAGCTGCACTTAGACATTGATTACGTTGAGTGCTGGGTGAATAATGGCATCAAGTTCGTACATCGACAGCGTTTTACAACTGATCAGTCCACCGTCGCTAATCATGCGATATTACCAAAGAAAGGTTGCTGAGAATTACATTCTGGAAAAATTCTGTTCGTCCGCGCACCAACCGGCAGCTTAAAATCACTGACATACGGGTGAGTTTATGTGAGTTTTATGCACGTCTCGCTTGGGGTCAATAGGTAACTCCTCCCAATATCATGAATATGTAAAATTCAGTGATGTCATAATAAACACGTTGATAAAAACGTCATCTCATGAATAATTTATAGCAACGCAAACCCTGCAAGAAAGCCAAGTCTTTGATTCCGGGTGAAACTCCCCGTGTAGCGTTCAGCCTACTCATAGCGTCCACCCCACTCACGCGCGTGTATCACATGAAAGCAAAATACAAATCATTGCGTTCATTACACTCAAACATTCAAAAATCACAGACTTGAACCAAGTCTATTACTTAATGTATATTGCTTTGGAATTGAAGTAAAGATCGGTGATTTGCAAGTATAATTTTTAAGCTTGTCGAAATCATAAAATCACTCTCAAGAAATCTAAAGGCTTTCACTTTTACTGGTGAAACTTGTTCAGTCTTTTTATTTCTGAATTTTGGTAGAGGAAAGCTGATCTATTTGTCCTGTTCTTATTTACGGCCAAAAATATTTTGTTGGAATGTACAATGATCAAGGCAAAGAGTTGAATAACATAGAGTAAGAGGAGTTCCTTCGCTTTTGACGAATTTGCTTTTGACTTGAGGTTAAGGTCGGTGTTTTGCAAGTAAAATTTTCAAAACTTGTCGAAATCATAAAATCACTCTAAAGAAATCTACAGGCTTTCACTTCAACCGGTGGAAATTGTCAAGTCTTTTTATTTCTGACTTTTGGTAGAGGAACGCTGAACTATTTGACCTGTATTTATCTACGGCCCAATTTTTTTTTACATCGACAATGATTAAGGCAAAGAGGTAAATAACATAGAGTGAAATGAGTTCTATCGCTTTTGACTAATTCGTTGTTTCTTAAAGACATATTTCGTGAGCAGATTGCAAAATGATTCGAAGTGCATAAACAGGTATCTTTAAATGAAAGAAAACAGAGGAATAACGCTCTCCATAGACCTTTTCAGCTCTTTTCTTGAAAAGAAAAAAACTTTGTGAATTGGAGTAAATTCAGTAGAGGGGAGGGGCTGGTGTCTATTGTTAGTGTAAAAAAAAAACAATGCTCAAAGTCTTTTGATTAGTATTGTTAAACATAAAATACAACTCCTTCCCAGGGACCTTCGTCACACCCTACTGAAGGTGTTTAATTTGAAAAGACTATATGAAGCTGGAAATTCTTCAGAAAATATCTCTCAATACTGACAAGAACACAAATTAGAAATATCTCTGACAATATCTCGATCGAATGTGCTCATAACCATGAATGACAAAGTTACGTGAAAAGCCAAAGTAGGATGCAATGCTTGTATCTCACTTACGTCGTTACGAAAGTCTAAAATCATCTTCGACGCATGCTCCGTGTGGCCTCCAGGCGGTCCTAATGACACATTGCTTTTGGAATGATGATGCAATTTATCTTGAGCTATTAAAATCAATGTTTTCACATGTCATTTTTAGTCTTCTGTGTTTGTTATAGTGCTATGATTGCGGGAATATTTGGCCTGCTGGTCATGACCTAATGTATGCTGCTTTTGACTTGAGGTTAGGGTCGATTGTTTTGCAAGTATAATTTTCAAAACTTGCCGAAATCATTAAGTCACTCTTAAGGAATCTACAGGCTTTCTATTCAACTGGTGGAAATTATCAAGTCTTTTATTTCTGACTTTTGGTAGAGGAACGCTGACCTATTTCCTGTATTTATCCAGGCCAAAATATTTTTTTTAATCGACTATGATTAAGGCAATGTGCTAAATAACATACAGAGAAATGAGTTCCTTCGCTTTTGATTAATTCGTTGTTTTTTAAAGACATATTTCGTGAGCAGATTGCAAAATGATTCGAAGTGCATAAACAGCTATCTTTTAATAAAAGAAAGCAGAGGAGTAACGCTCTCCATAGAGCTTTTCAGCTTTTCTCAAAAAAGAAAAAAACTTTATTGAATTGGTGTAAATGCAGTAGAGGGGGAGGGGTTGGTGTTTATTTTAGTGTAAAGAACCGAACAATGCTCAACATCTTTTTTGATTAGTATTGTTAAACACAAAATGGAACTCCTTCCCAGGGACCTTCGTCACACCCTACTGAAGGTGTTTAATTTGAAAAGACTATATGAAGCTGGGAAATTCTTCAGAAAATATCTCTCAATACTGACAAGAACACAAATTAGAAATATCTCTGACAATATCTCGATCGAATGTGCTCATAACCATGAATGACAAAGTTACGTGAAAAGCCAAAGTAGGATGCAATGCTTATATCTCACTTACGTCGTTACGAAAGTCTAAAATCATCTTCGACGCATGCTCCGTGTGGTCTCCAGGCGTCCTAATGACACATTGCTTTTGGAATGATGATGCAATTTATCTTGAGCTATTAAAATCAATGTTTTCACATGTCATTTTAGTCTTCTGTGTTTGTTTTATAGTGCTATGATTGCGGGAATATTTGGCCTGCTGGTCATGACCTAATGTATGCTGCTTTTGACTTGAGGTTAGGGTCGATTGTTTTGCAAGTATAATTTTCAAAACTTGCCGAAATCATTAAGTCACTCTTAAGGAATCTACAGGCTTTCTATTCAACTGGTGGAAATTATCAAGTCTTTTATTTCTGACTTTTGGTAGAGGAACGCTGACCTATTTGTCCTGTATTTATCCAGGCCAAAAATATTTTTTTAATCGACTATGATTAAGGCAATGTGCTAAATAACATACAGAGAAATGAGTTCCTTCGCTTTTGATTAATTCGTTGTTTTTAAAGACATATTCGTGAGCAGATTGCAAAATGATTCGAAGTGCATAAACAGCTATCTTTTAATAAAAGAAAGCAGAGGAGTAACGCTCTCCATAGAGCTTTTCAGCTTTTTCTTGAAAAGAAAAAAACGTTATTGAATTGGTGTAAATGCAGTAGAGGGGGAGGGGTTGGTGTTCATTTTTAGTGTAAAGAACCGAACAATGCTCAACATCTTTTTGATTAGTATTGTTAAACACAAAATACAGCTCCTTCCCAGGGACCTTCGTCACACCCTACTGAAGGTGTTTAATTTGAAAAGACTATATGAAGCTGGGAAATTCTTCAGAAAATATCTCTCAATACTGACAAGAACACAAATTAGAAATATCTCTGACAATATCTCGATCGAATGTGCTCATAACCATGAATGACAAAGTTACGTGAAAAGCCAAAGTATGGTGTAATGCTGATATCTCACTTAAGAGAGTCGAAAATCCTCTTCGACGCATGCTCCGTTCGTTCTCCAGGAGGTCATAGTGACATGTTGCGTTTGGAATGATGATGCAATGATGATGCGAGAGTGCTTCACTAACTGTTCAACGTGTGGAGCGGTCTCAGTCAGAAAAATGTAACAACTTAGCCGGCTATTGAACCACTTTTTTTTACGGAGTGGAGATTTAGCCGAGCGGTTCTCTCTGTGGCCTCTCCGCTAGGCGACTGATGCCGTATGTTGTGAGTTCGAACCTGATTGAAAACTAGCCGTATTTATCTTGATCTATAAAAATCGATGTTTTTGCATGTCATTTTTGATCTTCTGCGTTTGCTACAGTGCTATGATTGCGTGAATGTTTGCATTGCAGGTCATTACTTAATTGACTGGGTTGAAGTCGGTGAATTAGAAAACAATCATTTATAATAGTTTCTCTTGTGTGTCTCCTTTTTCGTACAAAACTATTCGGACTTTGGAAGCCCATACGAGTTTTCTCTAGCCATTGAATGTATTACCTTTGAGTCTGCTCAGTGTAGTGAGTTAGTTTCTGCCGGATTCACAGACTTGGACTTCTTGCAAGTTACTGTGCACAGAGTGACGTCAAGCAAATACAAAATGATTGACAGCTGCAGCCATTATTCTGGCAAACAAGGAGAAGGCATGCCAATAAACCTCTGCATATATATTGAAAAGTTTGCTGTCATCTCCATGTTGTGCAAAGTGCAGTTACGAGAGGTTCGATACATAGCGGCCGCCGCGTGGTATACATACTACGCGGCGGCCACCTTGTATCGAACCACACGTAACCGTGGTGCAAAGCCAGCTGCACGTAGACGTCGAGTACGTTGAGCGCTGGGTGAATAATGGCATCAAGTTTGTACATCGACCGCGTTTTACAACTGATCGGTCGACCGTCGCTAATCATGCGAGATTACCAAAGAAAGGTTGTTGAGAATTACATTGTGCGAAAAATTGTGTTCGTCTGCGCACCAACCGGCAGCGGAAAATCACTGACATACGAGTAAGTTATGTGAGTTTGATGCACGTCTCGCTTGGGGTCAATAGGTAACTCCTCCCAATATCATGAATATGTAAAATTCAGTGATGTCATAATAAACACGTTGATAAAAACGTCATCTCATGAATAATTTATAGCAACGCAAACCCTGCAAGAAAGCCAAGTCTTTGATTCCGGGTGAAACTCCCCGTGTAGCGTTCAGCCTACTCATATCATAGCGTCCACTCCACTCACGCGCGCGTTTCACATAAAAACAAATACAAATCATTGCGTTCATTACACTCAAACATTCAAAAATCACAGACTTGAACCAAGTATATTACTTAATGTATATTGCTTTGGAATTAAAGTGAAGATCGGTGTTTTGCAAGTATAATTTTTTAAGCTTGTCAAAATCATAAAATCACTCTCAAGAAATCTAAAGGCTTTCACTTTTACTGGTGAAACTTGTTCAGTCTTTTTATTTCTGAATTTTGGTAGAGGAAAGCTGATCTATTTGTCCTGTTCTTATTTACGGCCAAAAATCTTTTGTTGGAATGTACAATGATCAAGGCAAAGAGTTGAATAACATAGAGTAAGAGGAGGTTCCTTCGCTTTTGACTAATTTGCTTTTGACTTGAGGTTAAGGTCGGTGTTTTGCAAGTATAATTTTCAAAACTTGTCGAAATCATAAAATCACTCTAAAGAAATCTACAGGCTTTCACTTCAACTGGTGGAAATTGTCAAGTCTTTTTATTTCTGACTTTTGGTAGAGGAACGCTGACCTATTTGACCTGTATTTATCTACGGCCCAATTTTTTTGTACATCGACAATGATTAAGGCAAAGAGCTAAATAACATAGAGTGAAATGAGTTCCTTCGCTTTTGACTAATTCGTTGTTTCTTAAAGACATATTTCGTGAGCAGATTGCAAAATGATTCGAAGTGCATAAACAGGTATCTTTAAATGAAAGAAACAGAGGAATAACGCTCTCCATAGACCTTTTCAGCTTTTTCTCAAAAAGAAAAAAACTTTGTTAAATGGAGTAAATTCAGTAGAGGGGAGGGGCTGGTGTCTATTGTTAGTGTAAAAAAAAACCAACAATGCTCAAAGTCTATTTGATTAGTATTGTTAAACATGAAATACAACTCCTTCCCAGGGACATTCGTCACACCCTACTGAAGGTGTTTAATTTGAAAAGACTATATGAAGTTGGAAATTCTTCAGAAAATATCTCTCAATACTGACAAGAACACAAATTAGAAATATCTCTGACAATATCTCGATCGAATGTGCTCATAACCATGAATGACAAAGTTACGTGAAAAGCCAAAGTAGGATGCAATGCTTATATCTCACTTACGTCGTTAAGAAAGTCTAAAATCATCTTCGACGCATGCTCCGTGTGGTCTCCAGGAGGTTCTAATGACACATTGCTTTTGGAATGATGATGCAATTTATCTTGAGCTATTAAAATCAATGTTTTCACATGTCTCTTTTAGTCTTCTGTGTTTGTTATAGTGCTATGATTGCGGGAATATTTGGCCTGCTGGTCATTACCTAATGTATGCTGCTTTTGACCTGAGGTTAGGGTCGATTGTTTTGCAAGTATAATTTTCAAAACTTGCCGAAATCATTAAGTCACTCTTAAGGAATCTACAGGCTTTCTATTCAACTGGTGGAAATTATCAAGTCTTTTTATTTCTGACTTTTGGTAGAGGAACGCTGACCTATTTGTCCTGTATTTATCCAGGCCAAAAATATTTTTTTTAATCGACAATGATTAAGGCAAAGTGCTAAATAACATACAGAGAAATGAGTTCCTTCGCTTTTGATTAATTCGTTGTTTTTTAAAGGCATATTTCGTGAGCAGATTGCAAAATGATTCGAAATGCATAAACAGCTATCTTTAAATAAAGGAAAGCAGAGGGAGTAACGCTCTCCATAGAGCTTTTCAGCTTTTTCTTGAAAAGAAAAAAAACTTTATTGAATTGGTGTAAATGCAGTAGAGGGGGAGGGGCTGGTGTTTATTTTTAGTGTAAAGAACCGAACAATGCTCAACATCTTTTTGATTAGTATTGTTAAACACAAAATACAGCTCCTTCCCAGGGACCTTCGTCACACCCTACTGAAGGTGTTTAATTTGAAAAGACTATATGAAGCTGGGAAATTCTTCAGAAAATATCTCTCAATACTGACAAGAACACAAATTAGAAATATCTCTGACAATATCTCGATCGAATGTGCTCATAACCATGAATGACAAAGTTACGTGAAAAGCCAAAGTATGGTGTAATGCTAATATCACACTTATGTGTTAAGAGAGTCGAAAATCCTCTTCGACGCATGCTCCGTTCGTTCTCCAGGAGGTCATAGTGACATGTTGTGTTTGGAATGATGATGCAATGATGATGCGAGAGTGCTTCACTAACTGTTCAACGTGTGGAGCGGTCTCAGTCAGAAAATGTAACAACTTAGCCGGCTATTGAACCACTTTTTTTTTACGGAGTGGAGATTTAGCCGAGCGGTTCTCTCTGTGGCCTCTCCGCTAGGCGACTGATGCCGTATGTTGTGAGTTCGAACCTGATTGAAAACTAGCCGTATTTATCTTGATCTATAAAAATCGATGTTTTTGCATGTCATTTTTGATCTTCTGTGTTTGCTACAGTGCTATGATTTCGTGAATGTTTGCATTGCAGGTCATTACTTAATTAACTTGGTTGAAGTCGGTGAATTAGCAAACAATCATTTATAATAATTTCTCTTGTGTGTCTCCTTTTTCGTACAATTCGATTCGGACTTTGGAAGCCCATACGAGGTTTTCCTAGCCATTGAATGTATTACCTTTGAGTCTGCTCAGTGTAGTGAGTTAGTTTCTGCCGGATTCACCGACTTGGACTTCTTGCAAGTTACTGTGCACAGAGTGACGTCAAGCAACTACAAAATGATTGACAGCTGCAGCCATTATTGTGGCAAACAAGGAGAACGCATGCCAATAAACCTCTGCATATATCGAAAAGTTTGCTGTCATCTCCATGTTGTGCAAAGCGCAGTTACGAGAGGTTCGATACATAGCGGCCGCCGCGTGGTATACATACTACGCGGCGGCCACCTTGTATCGAACCACACGTAACCGTGGTGCAAAGCCAGCTGCACGTAGACGTCGAGTACGTTGAGCGCTGGGCGAATAATGGCATCAAGTTCGTACATCGACCGCGTTTTACAACTGATCGGTCGACCGTCGCTAATCATGCGAGATTACCAAAGAAAGGTTGTTGAGAATTACATTATGGGAAAAATTCTGTTCGTCTGCGCACCAACAGGCAGCGGAAAATCACTGACATACGAGTGAGTTTATGTGAGTTTTATGCACGTCTCGCTTTGGGTCAATAGGTAACTCCTCCCAATATCATGAATATGTAAAATTCAGTGATGTCATAATAAACACGTTGATAAAAACGTCATCTCATGAATAATTTATAGCAACGCAAACCCTGCAAGAAAGCCAAGTCTTTGATTCCGGTGAAACTCCCGTGTAGCGTTCAGCCTACTCATAGCGTCCACTCCACTCACGCGCGCGTTTCACATGAAAGCAAAATACAAA
This sequence comes from Ptychodera flava, assembly GCF_041260155.1. Lineage (NCBI taxonomy): Eukaryota > Metazoa > Hemichordata > Enteropneusta > Ptychoderidae > Ptychodera > Ptychodera flava. The sequence continues at coordinate 8,296,044 of NC_091930.1, forward strand.
TCATTGCGTTCATTACACTCAAACATTCACAAATCACAGACTTGAACCAAGTATATTACTTAATGTATATTGCTTTGGAATTGAAGTGAAGATCGTGTTTTGCAAGTATAATTTTTTAAGCTTGTCAAAATCATAAAATCACTCTCAAGAAATCTAAAGGCTTTCACTTTTACTGGTGAAACTTGTTCAGTCTTTTTATTTCTGAATTTTGGTAGAGGAAAGCTGATCTATTTGTCCTGTTCTTATTTACGGACAAAAATCTTTTGTTGCAATGTATAATGATCAAGGTAAAAAGTTGAATAACATAGAGTAAGATGAGTTCCTTCGCTTTTGACTAATTTGTGTTTTAAAGTCACATTTGTTACCACATTGCAAAATGATTCGAAGTGCATAAACAGTCATCTTTAAATAAAAGAATATAGTGGAGTCACCCTCTGTATAGAGCTATTCATCTTTTTCTTGAAAAGAAAAAAAACTTTATTGAATTTGTGTAAATGTAGTAGAGGGGGAAGGGCTGGTGTTTATTTTTAGTGTAAAGAACCGAACAATGCTCAACATCTTTTTTTTCTTAATTTGTATTGTTAAACATAAAATACAACTCCTTCCCTGTAGTCTAGTCGGAAGGTAGGGTTCCCATGCACGCCATGGATGTATTTTTTAACCTACATTTTTGTAATCCTTAGGGTCTATATTAATGAATTTTGATGTTCCCAAAATCAAATCGTGTCCCATGGGGTTCATTTGGCGCCATCTTTGCCGCCATCTTGGCCGCCATCTTGGATTTCAACAATGGGGTAGGGGTCACGTATCTACCGCTCGACGGAAACAGAAACAATAAAATACTATAAACGTTACATTTTGAGAAAGCCAAGATCATGGCCTTACATTGATATATAACTTAATAGGGATTAATTAATATTCGAACGTCGATTAGACTTTATATCGGCCATTGGCCGTAAATCGTAAAATTTGCGAAATTTCACACCCAATAATTAAGTTCCCGTTCCTCCAAACAATTTTTCATAAGGTATTTATATATTTTTTAGAAGAACTCAGTGCAATAAACAGGAAAACAAAATTAAAAGTATGTGTCTTGAGATTTAGTGGGTGCATGAGCTTGTTTTCTTATTACGCGGTATGCCACATATCCGTGTGTAACATAAGGGGTAGGGGTAATGTTTCCCTTTCTGTTTCGAATCATGAATGATGAAACCATAAAAGTGTTACATTTTTTGAAAGTGTTGCATCAGACCTTTTTAAAATATATAGATTTATGGGGAAAAATTGCATATTTAAAAGTTACAAAGCTTAAACCTTTCGGTTTGTGTCGATTTCAAGTGATTTTTTAAGAACGAAATTACAACATATGGGGTAGGGGTAATGTTTCCCTTTCTGCCTCGAACCATGAATTACGAAACCATATAAATGATACACTGTTTGAAAGCTCTGAAATTGGCCTTTCCAAACATGTATAGTTTTATTGGGAAAAGTCCATATTTTAAAGTTACAAAGCTTATGCCTTTCAGTTTGTGTCAATTTTAAGTGATTTTTAAGAACGAAATTACAACATATGGGGTAGGGGTAATGTTTCCCTTTCTGCCTCGAACCATGAATTATGAAACCATATAAATGTTATACCGTTTGAAAGCTCTGAAATTGGCCTTTCCAAACATGTATAGTTTTATTGGGAAAAGTCCATATTTTAAAGTTACAAAGCTTAAACCTTTCAGTTTGTGTCAATTTTAAGTCATTTTTAAGAACGAAATTACAACATATGGGGTAGGGGTAATGTTTCCCTTTCTGCCTCGAATTATGAATTATGAAACCATATAAATGTTATACTGTTTGAAAGCTCTGAAATGGGCCTTTCCAAACATGTATAGTCTTATTGGGAAAAGTCCATATTTGAAAGTAACAAAGCTTAAACCTTTCAGTTTGTGTCAATTTTAAGTGATTTTTTAAACAAAATTTAATATAAGGGCTAGGGGTAATGTTTCCCGTTCTGCCTTGAACCATGAATTATGAAACCATATAAATGTTATACTGTTTGAAAGCTCTGAAATTGGCCTTTCTAAAAATGTATAGTTTTATTGGGGAAAGTTGCATATTTGAAAGTTACAAAGCTTAAGCCTTTCAGTTTGTGTCAATTTTAAGTGATATTTTGAACAATATGCACAAAACAGTTAGTCCGTTGGCCAGGTATCGAAATCATCCCCTCTAAGGCATTTTACCCACTATATGATTTTCTGTTAGCTAGTATTCTCAGCTGTCATAATCTGCTTATTTTCCATTTAACTGATGGTGTGTGAGAGTGTAACGACTTGTTTGTGAAGGGCTGTCACGCCCTCAGTAGTAAAATAGGAATGGGTTAGGGGTAACATATTTCGGAAACAAAAACAAAAAAGTACCATAAACAATACATTCTTAGAAAGCCAGATAATCCCCTTATCATTGGTATACAACTAAATGGGGATAAATCGATATTCAAACATCGATTAGATTTTATATCGGACATGAAATGTAAATTGTAAAATTTGCTTAATTTCAAACCCAATAATTAAGTTTATGTTCCTCCAAACAATTTTTACAAGGTATTTATATATCTTTTGAAAGAACGTAATGCAATAGAGAAGTAAAACACATTAAAAGAGTGTATCTTCATGAGACTTATGGGGTGCGTCGATTGTTTTCCTAATATATGGTATGCCGTACATCCCTCTATAATATACATTTAAGGGATAGGGGTATGGGTAATGTTTCCTCTCCTACCAAACGCAGCGAATAAGGAAGCCACATAAATATCATATCTCTGAAACACTAACGCAGTTGTTTTTCCAACAAGATATGGCTTGATGGGGTAAACTCAAAATTATGCAGTGACAATGCCTAAACTCAAAAGTTTGTGTTACTTTACTGACATTTACTTGTTAAAAGGAACATAGAAAAATACTCTATAGGCATTAAATAGCACTAAAAAGTTAAAATGGTGGTTAATAAAAGACGTTTTACTCATTTCAATAACTCAAATTAGGGAAAGAAAGTTAACAGCTATAATATTCAAAAATAAATCAAAATATCAAATAGGGAAAGAAAGTTAACAGCTATAAATGTCAAAAATTATATATTCCAAACCCACAAACACTAAATTGGATGTCATAGTCGTCATGCAAAGTTGATATGACAGCAGCAACAATCAATCCCTTTTCTTTAATTGTATCGCGAGAGATATATAAGCAATAAAGCACCACTTTGAAAGGATACCACACGGTTTCGACCGGTAAACAACATATACGCACGAACTTCAGTCGTGTGTATAAGGAGTGAAATGGTCAAAACCGAGCTCGAGTGGGTACCCAACTTATAGGGGTTGTTTATCGCTATATTATATCAGTATATTGAAACTTGTGATGAAAATACAAACAATGTGAAAGAAACCCACTTTGGAGATAGGAATGGCCAACTTTACAGTATATCGTAAATACATGCACAGTCTTGTGACCGTCTGGGCAAATCAGAGCTCACTGTTAATAGTGTTACTTTTAATACCACACGGGAACACGAGAGAATCTTTTATCGCTGAAAACCAATCACCATTAATCCACAATATAGCTTCTCCATAATAAGATAAGATGGATCGACAACACTTTACCTTCCTTACCAGAAAACAAGAGATCATAACCAATTTTCGAAATTATTTTACAACGCAGAACACTATATACTCCCAATGAGGATTACATTTTCGACTGGGTACTAAAATAATTCTGGAACTAAAACCCGAAAAGCCAAATGTCACAGAACGCATTCAAATTACGCAACTAAATAGTAAACAGAAGGCGAACAAACACTCTCTACACCAAGCAATAAGAAGGCGAGACAAACCTCAGAAAATGACTAAAAAGGCTTATATTCCATTGACACCTCAATGTTTAAAATGCCTTGTGAGTGAATCTATCATTAGTTTCTTATCATGGATGACATTTAACCAATGTTAGACCCTGACGTCTTTGAAGCAAAGACCCTAAAAACGGACGTTTTAGGGTCAATGCTTGAAGATACCATTCCCACCAGCATGATCGAATCAGAGAGACTAGATTGATCTAACTTTCGAGCTAGATCAGCCACCAGCAGCTGAGAAAAAAATAAGTCAACATAATCATCAGAGTCAAGCGAGCTAGACAACGGCTTCACACATTATATTCCACAGAGAATTCATACACAATTCACAAAAAGCGTTCAAAAGCTTCGTTAAAGGCATTGTTCGCGATCCCAGGGACGGGCATAGCTGGTTGCGATGCAAAGCAAAATGTTTGTCATGCTGAATCAAGGTGTAATCAAGTAATAGCTAATTTATAGATTGGGAAAATCCTAATCCTGATAGTAATGATGGAATATAAACTTTGTGAAAAGTTGAGAAAATTTGCCACTTCTTTGATTTGTATGTTTTACATTCCATGTTGTACTAGCCTGTACTATACATGAACAGTCAATACATCCGGCAAGTATTCTGTGCTGTTCTTTTATAGTTAGGTCCCCGCAATCCGAGATAAGTCTTTCTATAGTGTCAACCATTCTCTTCGATTACTGTAATCTACTCCAATAAATTCCCATTTAACTCATTTGTATGATTACAGGGAAGCCTAAGCCTATCTCTACAATCTACGATTCGAGATATTTGACAACAATATGTATGCAATTTTCATATTTTTCATAGGCCTAAATAACACACAGAAGAAAGTCATACTCAATGTTTTGTCCAATTGAAAGTCAAATTTTCACCGAAACAAGTAGAGGTGGCCATCTGTAAGCCAAACGAGAATTAATATTAGCAAAGATGGATATTAATTAAGCCTTTCCCATTTCCGATCCCAGTTACTCATACAACGGGGTATAAGCGAAAGCCAAGAGTATCGAATGTGTTGAAACCTAAGTAGCTCCTATTCAGTACCACGTAGCCTACAGGTACACCTTAAAGAATACTTACCAGGCCAAAATACCGAGTGTTGAATTCCTTCAAAAGTGGCAACACCTGGAAAGACACTGCGGCAACCAATTTATCAACCTGATCTCTAACTATTTACCTCTATACCCAATAAAGCACTGAGACTCAAGACAGTTGTACATCACAAACTTACTAAGAGAGCGATCGAAGACACTCGCTACACAGAAGGCAGGATGGAAGACTGCAAAGACGATTCTTCAAATAGGCAAAAAAAGAGGCTAAAAACAACACAAACATTCACAGCAACAACAATAGGTCGGGTTTTCTTCCTATACTACGGTACAAAACCAAACCAAAGGGTCTTTCAAAGGCCCCCGCACTTCCCTTAAAGCGCGGCTGGAAATGGACTGGGATCATGATTAGTGCCAAGTTTGGTTGGGCGTTTTGGGGCATGGCTCTGCATAATGAGTCTGTTGGTAACGGTTGCGATCGTTCGCATTATCTGCGGATCTGTTTGCTCTCAGATCACGCTCAGGCTCGGACTAATATAGATACGTACAGCCTTCGTTTCAAGGTTCGTTTCAGTCATGCCATGGCAAATACTCGAAATAAAAAAGAAAGGAAAACTATCAATTTAATCAAACAAGAGTTTGCTTGAATGAATTTACCGAAGTTTCAGGCCATATCAACGTTCGTTATGTGAATGATTCAGCTGCTGACCGCCATGTACATACGGAATATTGGCGCCATCTAAAGACGAATAATTATCAAAAAAGTAAAAAGCTTATATCTGGGCTTTCTAAGAATGTATTGTTATGGTATTTTTTTGTTTTTGTTTCCAACTAGCGGTAAATATGTTACCCCTAACCCATTCCTATTTTACTACTGAGGGCGTGACAGCTCTTCACAAACAAGTCGTTACACTCTCACACACCATCAGTTAAATGGAAAATAAGCAGATTATGACAGCTGAGAATACTAGCTAACAGAAAATCATATAGTGGGTAAAATGCCTTAGAGGGGATGATTTCGATACCTGGCCAACGGACTAACTGTTTTGTGCATATTGTTCAAAAAATCACTTAAAATTGACACAAACTGAAAGGCTTAAGCTTTGTAACTTTCAAGTATGCAACTTTTCCCAATAAAACTATACATGCTTGGAAAGGCCAATTTCAGAGCTTTCAAACAGTATAACATTTATATGGTTTCATAATTCATGGTTCAAGGCAGAACGGGAAACATTACCCCTACCCCTTATATTAAAATTTTGTTTAAAAAAATGACTTAAAATTGACACAAACTGAAAGGTTTAAGCTTTGTAACTTTCAAATATGGACTTTTCCCAATAAAACTATACATGTTTGGAAAGGCCCATTTCAGAGCTTACAAACAGTATAACATTTATATGGTTTCGTTATTCATGGTTCGAGGCAGAAAGGGAAACATTACCCCTACCCCATATGTTGTAATTTCGTCCTTAAAAAAATCACTTAAAATTTACACAAACTGAAAGGCATAAGCTTTGTAACTTTAAAATATGGACTTTTCCCAATAAAACTATACATGTTTGGAAAGGCCAATTTCAGAGCTTTTAAACAGTATAACATTTATATGGTTTCGTAATTCATGGTTCGAGGCAGAAAGGGAAACATTACCCCTACCCCATATGTTGTAATTTCGTTCTTAAAAAATCACTTAAAATCGACACAAACCGAAAGGTTTAAGCTTTGTAACTTTTAAATATGTAATTTTTCCCCATAAATCTATATATTTTTAGAAAGGTCTGATGCAGCACTTTCAAAAAATGTAACACTTTTATGGTTTCATCATTCATGATTCGAAACAGAAAGGGAAACATTACCCCTACCCCTTATGTTACACACGGATATGTGGCATACCGCGTAATAACAAAACAAGCTCATGCACCCACTAAATCTCAAGACACATACTTTTAATCTTGTTTTTCTTGTTTATTGCACTGAGTTCTTCCAAAAAATATATAAATACCTTATGAAAAATTGTTTGGAGGAACGGGAACTTAATTATTGGGTGTGAAATTTCGCAAATTTTACAATTTACGGCCAATGACCGATATAAAGTCTAATCGACGTTCGAATATTAATTAATCCCTATTAAGTTATATATCAATGTAAAGGCCATGATCTTGGCTTTCTCAAAATGTAACGTTTATAGTATTTTATTGTTTCTGTTTCCGTCGAGCGGTAGATACGTGACCCCTACCCCATCGTTGAAATCCAAGATGGCGGCCAAGATGGCGGCAAAGATGGCGCCAAATAAACCCCATGGGACACGATTTGATTTTGGGAACATCAAAATTCATTAAATATAGACCCTAAGGATTACAAAAATGTAGGTTAAAAAAATACATCCATGGGGTGCATGGGAACCCTACCTTCCGACCCGACTACTGGGACATTCGTCACACCCTACTGAAGGTGTTTAATTTGAAAAGACTAAATGAAGCTGGAATATTCTTCAGAAAATATTTCTCAATACTGACAAAGAACACAAATAAGAAATATCTCTGACAATATCTCGATCGAATGTGCTCATAACCATGAATGACAAAGTTACGTGAAAAGCCAGAGTAGGGTGTAATGCTTATAACTCACTTATGTCGTTAAGAGAGTCGAAAATCATCTTCGACGCATGCTCCGTTCGTTCTCCAGGAGGTCATATTGACATGTTGCTTTTGGAATGATGATGCAATTTATCTTGAGTTATAAAAATTGATGTTTTCACATTGCATTTTTAGTCTTCTGAGTTTTTACAGTGCTTTTTGTCGTGAATTTTGCCCTGCTGGTCATTACTTTAAAATTGGCTAAAAATCTGGAAACTACCGAAGGGTGCAAGGTCAGCACTCTCCTGAAAAGTGAGTCGAGAGCTAAGCTACCTAAGGCGCGGCGTACATGGAGCGGTAACGTAACCGCTTCACATCTTAAACAATACCCGTTGCTAGTCTGTCTTTCTATGGTCTATGGTCTTAACAAACGATCGGCTGTTCCAATTATACGGTTTCGACCCGACTAGAATTTACCAACAGGGCTAAGAAACACATACAAAACACATCATTTTTTAGCTACAATGTGAAAGCAAGACTTGGCAAACAACCGAACAGAAACGACACTTTATCGGCGTCTTCTGCAAAAGTTTGAACCGCAGACAACACCAGTGACGCGGTGAAAGCGTCTTTAAAAAAATTTAATTTAACATGAACCTAGAACCAACAGAGTCAAGCGACTGAAGGTCAATGTATCTTAATAAAAAACGAATTCTACGATTACAAAACTCAATCAAAACGAAGAAACAACTACATAAAATATACATTAACCCTTTCACCACCATGGTTTGTCCCAAATCCATTGTTTTCAATGGTAAAGTTGGACCTGTATACAGGGAACTGGGGGTGAAAGGGTTAATGAAGGCAAGACTTCACAAACAAAACAAACGAACAACAGGATGAAAAGCAGGCCTTGACGCAATGACAGCGTCTTCAACACACGCAACAACAAATTGTAACAAAGACCATGGCGCTAGAAACGGACTAATAATACTGTTAGAAATGTAAAGCAATCAAATACGACCCATTCTTTCACTTTTCCCATTTTTTTGCTTAGCTGAGACTTATTACTGGCAAAGGTGAAGTTGTAAACACCTCACAAGCACCAGGGGCCATACAAAAATATCGGAAGAGCCCATTAGACCAACCAGTTAAAAGTTTCCCGAAAGATGTCAAGTACATCGGACTAACCCAACTTTTGGGGAAAAACATCGGGAACAAGATAATTAGTTCACAGGCCATAATCCCAAATTTGTCAATTTTTGTGTAGGCGCGGGGCTGGAATGAGGGCAGAGTGTATTGCTTTAATATCACTAATGTCAATGACAAAGTCCAGACGCTTCTTGGACCCGTGCTCCATTTGTTCTTTAGGGGGACCAAGTCTCACGTTGCTTTTGAAATGGTGGCACATTTTATTTTTAGCAATGAAATCGATCTTTTTGCAAGACATTTTTGTCTTGTGTGTTTGTTACAATAGTATGTTACAGCTATTGTTGCCCTGCTGGTCAAACAATATATTCGTGTATATTTGGCAATAGTTTGAAGTAATATTTCACACGTATTCTCTCTGGTCTCAAACCTTTTGTTACATGCGGGCCACAAGTATGTATTTCTGTGCGGTATTCCGCGAAGAATGTTCCCTACCTCACAGCGCTTTCAGCCGGTGGCTATTTACAACGGCGAATATTGTATCAATTTCTGTTCAATAGATTATCGATCGAAATCCCTGGGGGGGGGGGGGGGTACTCTCAATATTTTCATACAGGGGTGTGCGGCCCAAGTTTAAACATCTACCCATGTGTATTGTCAAATACAGACCCATTGTTATGGACTTTTTGTCAAAATCAGACCAATAGTTAGGGAATAATGCAGCGAGCAAGAACAAATTAAGCTAACCAGTTGTCAAGTAGAATAACTAGCAAACAAAAGTATTAAAGGCCTGTGAGCTGCAAAGTCATTGAATTTTTCAAGTTCAAATATTTCCAATAATTTCGGATACTATTTTATTTCTACCAATAAAGTGATATTACCTTGCACTGTCATGAAAACAATAATTTGTTACAAAACAGCCAGGAATGTTTACATAGTTTAATTTAATCTTAAATTTCCGCAATTTTCCAATACTTCACATATTACAATGAAAGTAGAGGATACCTTGTCTCATTGAAGTATATTCAGTCCCATGAGATCTATTGGATGGAATCATGTTGGTCTGTAAAAATGTGTATATATTTACCCACTTGTTTCACTGTCTGTTTGAAAATTCACATGGGAGAGGCCGAATTTGGATGTGGTACCACTTTATCATTTATCTTGTTAAAACGAAAATATGTGCTCACATTCAGAGGTTCATGTAACTTATACTCAGAAAGTGTCCTTATATTTAAAAGTAGCCAGGTAATTTAAGAAAGTAGACAGGTGGACTTTGAGGGAGCAAAGCGACCGACGCGGGTGCGAGAGGGGAGCCCCCCCCCCCTCGCAAGGCGACAAATGAAATTTGGAGTGGAAATGGTGTTCTCTGGTGGCATATCTGAGGTGACATTTGACTAATTCATTGAACATTTAGCTGGACGTGAAACAGTACTTTTGTTTGTGTGTCTTAGACGTGGCTCACATAGAACAAAACAACAAACAAAAACATGATTTTGTTTGTTTGTATTATTTATGACATACCGATACTTATGGTTTTATTTGCAGTAAAGTCACCTGCAGTCTGCTCATTTCATTACTCGTTATATATATTATATCTTAAACAGTCATTCTGTGTTTTAATGAAATTGTTGACATGTCAGTTGTAAGATAGCAATTTCAAAGTGTCAATTTTAAAGTTTGAATACAGTATTTTAAATGAAATGAGCTGTGAATGTATGTCACACGTACTTAATCAGATGTCCTGACCTGTTGTACAGAAATGGATGTAAATCATTAATATCAAAGAGGAAAAAGAAGTAAATCAAAAACGTTCATGGGTGTTAAGACTTGCTAGCCATCCAATTAAATCTCCTGAGAAGCCTTAGAGAGCTATTATAGCCAATCAGATGTGTGCAGTGTCTGAGAGACCTTTTCTTTTAACATTGAAACTATAAAAGCACAGCTAATTATGACGAAAACTGCCTTTGTGAACTGTTATTGTAGTCATAAAAAGCATCTATTTACAGAAAACCTATGACACAAAGGAAAATAGTTGCATCAATGACAAAAACAAATCTTGTTATTTTTCAATTTCTTAAATATGTCATCGTATCAAATATATATTGTGATATATTTATGCATGCTGCTTTCTCATACTGAATTATCATAGAGAAAACATAAAAGTATCAGAATAAAGTACAGTGCCTGAAGGGCGCACCAAAATGTGAAACATCCTGATATCTCTGATATATGATGTCTTTTATATTTAAGTTATGAGCTGGAAGGGCGTGCTGAAAAATATCTGATATATTAATTAAGTAATAATCTCAAATGACCACTGAAAACTATTGAACATACTTGTATGATATATGTCTGACATATGTATGTCTGACATATTTAAGTTGGGTGTGCTGAAAATTATGTTTGATTATGAAAGTTACGCGCCCAAAGGCGTGCCAATTACAAACAGTACGCTGTTCATTCAAAGAAAATGTATTCATTAGTTTTACTTCACAGGCGCGAAACCTTTGTCTTTTAAGAATCAATTAAATTAATTTGACCTCTTGTGATTTAACCACATATTTATAGGTTAGCCTTGCGATAAATAATTTAGGTAGCTAATGTGAAGGGTTGCTTCATTAACTCTACAATGTGTGGAATACTCAGAGTCAAAAAATTGTAACAGTTACAGCTCGCTTATTAGTTGGTGATTCGGTCGAGTGGTTTTAAGTTAATGCCTTATCTAGTTGACTGCGAGCCGTACGTTGTGAGTTCTAATTTCATCGAGAATTTACCGTATTGTAAATATTTTACCTAAATACATTTTACTCATACCGTATTCAAAACATAGCAATGAAACTGACACGGGAAAATTTATCTTAAAGTCGGATAATCAAAAGTGCAGGGACTTTATGCATCATTATTTTCTGATTTGCCTGAAAGGACGGCAGAGAAGGTGACAATTTGCCCGACGCCAGGAAGGCAAATTGTCTCCTGCTGCGAAAGCACATAAACCCTTGTATTAAGGCAATAATATTTTATTACATGCCTCTTCAGAGTTACGCTAAATGACATATAGTTACATGCAGGGCATTCTCAAACAATTTACCATTATCGACCAGTCTTAAAGCAGATTTTAACAAATGTAAAATCATAACAGAGCGCATATAGATTTTTATATCCAGCGTTAAGCGTTAATCTTATCGTCGAAGGTATCATCGGACCGGTAACTGTGGAAATCAGTCCCTTATCGTTAAAAGTACCAGCTAATTCCCCGGATGTTGTATTCTTATTTATGCACTGATTTGTATTGCCATCGATGCGTGAAATAATATCAGATATTATATTATATTTTTGTCAATACCTGTGAAGTTTGTGATGTCATACCCTCAGATTATAACTGATAACAAATCCGATTATCCAGTATTATGGTCTCAAATGTTTCCTACGCCCACAAATTCACTGGCCTCATCAAAACTATAAATAATAGCGATAATGTATACCCTTCTAGCCCATAATGGACTCAAGCATGAAACTTTGAATTACATAACACATTCGGCTTCGCCTCGTACATAATGTCCTGCACAGTTTGCTTTCGTCCAATATGGAACGGGAGGGATTACATTATTGCTTAATTAATGAAGTATTGACATGATTAGGCCAAAGTAATTAAATTCTTTGTTTTGCGTCCCCACCCGCGAAGGTTTTTAATGTTTTCGTGAGAAACGCACACAATGTATTTGAATAGGAAATTTTAGGACATGACCGCTTAGCTTTTCTGAACTAAAATTTTGTTACAATTTTTATTTGCTGCAATCAAATTACATTGTGTTAATTTTCTTGTGTGTGTTTTTCAGCCGCTTAGACGCGTACCTTTTCCCATTTTGAGTGGACGCAAAACAAAGAATTTAATTACTTTGGCCTTATATAACTGGATGGCAGATCCTTGCTGAGCAAGTTAATAGTATATTAATCTGAATAATTCTTGAGTTTATTTTCAGATAACAACAATTTTAAAGGCGTGTTTGCAAAATGCCTTTTACAATGCCTTGCTATTGTATTTTCTCATTTTTATACACCCGAAGTAAACAAAGTACTGGTGCATTACAGTATTGTGTGACCAGCAACGCAAACTATCAGAACACCAAAGACGTAACAAGTGCAGAAAGTCGAGAGCAGAATATAAAAAAAAAAAATATCCTCTCAGCTTTGACATGTATTGGAATTTTTACGAATAAACTGTTCATTATACATATTGCAAATATTAATATATATTAATATAAAGGTGACGGAAAATAATATGACGGAACCCGGGACCTGTGAGTGCAAACGCGCCATACTAGCGGTATTTGCACGAAGTGCTGCGGTAAATTTAGCGGCAGTCCTTTCACTCGCTTCGCTCGTGAAAGGACAGCCGAATACACCGAATGTACTGAAATAAACAAAAACAATATCATTTGCCCTTTCGGGAAAGTATGAAATGATAGTTAAACTTCAACGGTTGAGGCATGGTCAGGACGGATGTTTTTTTATTTCCAGAATATTATAAGCAGAGGCCAGAAAAGTCAGAATTTACAAGAATTTCCGACGTCAAAGACGACGTGAGCCCACAACTTGCATTATGCAAATAGTCACTGATAGTGATGTGCTGCGCTACGACATGCAACGCAATGTCACCCGCGTTGTAGAGAATATGCAAATCTGGAGATTTTTAGCTATTGATTACAATCTTTTTTTTTTAAATCACAATTTACGTCTTAGCTGTAAAGTTACGGTGTTTACGATACTGTGAGTTGTTAATATTATTGTTCATATTCCCGGCCATGTAAATAATCTATTACTGTGTAATTCTGGTCAGTCACGTGACTCAGCTCGGCCAACTAAAATGCGACAGGGCATGGTAATGAAGTGTATAGTATTGGTGTCTTTCAGAATGCCGAAGTTGAGGAATATGTTCAAAACTCGAAAAGATAGTGGGTGCTTTGGTTTATCCATGATTAACGTCGGGAAATATGTTTATTTTACAGGAAGATGGGAGTATTTACGTTAAAAATATAAGTAGAGGAAAGCCTGAACATGTATTTAGGGGCAAGGCCTATGTGTTTTAAGCCCTAGAGGGCAGCCGGTTTCCAGCAAAGGCATTTTAAGCGAGACTGTTTATGTAGTCAAGGCTGATAGAAAAGTAGCCGGCAAGTGTTGTTAGATACGGGTTCTGTGCGCTGTTCACAAGCGGCCACAATAGATATTTCGTTCCCAGCCAGCTCATGCATGCATGACTGCGCAGCATGTTTTGAAGACAGCCACTGACCCATGAAGTCTGCAAAGAATGATGTAAATGTTAATGGGTCAGGGCGTAGGGACACTGTATTTCAAGAATGCCGTGAAATATGAAGATGTCAGTAAAATTCTGTAAAAAATTACACAGAAACGTTCTTTTAGTACAACTTAAAAATTCCAAATTTAATATCCCTTTCAATTTCTTGTTTTAACCATATTATTTCTGTTCTTCTGGTCGGCTGCAAACTTTAATCCTAAATGCCGTGCTCTGACTTCTTGTCGACTTTGTGTCTACAAGGTCAAATTGAACCACACTAGCATGTTGTCCGAGTGTGATTAATAAATAAAAATTGAGGTTTAATAAACTATGGTGGACTCTAAGTATTCACGTCAGCGAGAGTAGCTTGTTTCTATACATACAGTAATGGCGGTCGTTTGTATCCTTCATGACCTGTCTTGATGACCTATTTGCATGATCACTGGGCGAGAAATGGAGACATGACACCTGACTGGATCGTGTATCGAACAATGATCAGACCTTGAAACGCAAGAATACATTTACAGTAGGCATGTACACGTGGTATGTGAATCAAATGATTATAGAGATAATAAGTCGGTGTTTTCGAAAAGGCCACTTGTACAACATTCGTCACTCTCCCTGGATGCTAGGAATCTTGATTGAAAGGTGTTTTAGCCTGTCGCGCAGTATACCGGCAGAACAAGGTCAACTTGAACTAGGAATTCCACGGTTTGATTTAATTGCTCCATAAGGGACTATGTCTAAATAATTTTATTTTGTGCCAACAGTAACTCAGCAGAAATGCTCAACCTTATACATGGGTGCTTCTATATTGCCAGAAATTGCTCAGTAATGCAGACCTAGCCAAAAAAAGTGAAATTTGCATATTTTTATCCTACCAGTGACATAGAACGTTAGACTTCAACTAGCTACCTTTGACAAATCTCCCGCAAATTGCTGTTCAAACAAAGTCCCAAGGAATTCAAAACCGATCTTTCACGCTTGATTGTAATTTAGTGTCATTGCATATTTCTCCTCTTCATGACAATGACAGGGGTGACCCCGGCATCCTGATCTGATTTCCCATTGGCCTAGCGCGTCTGCTGTCCTAAATGTTTTTGTCAATTAAGTCAAACTAAATATAGTTGCTTTTATGGTATTAAAAATCTGAAAATCGTTTTCTGTGAGTTCTAGCATACGTTGTTCCTTTTCTGTTTAATTTTAATAGTTTCCATGCAGAAACTCATGGATGAATTTCTGACAAGGACGCGTCAACACACTTAATTGCCAAGTAGCAATTGGACTACGTTGTGCTGTTCACGAAAGAATAATGCTTAAGCTTAAGAGTATGTCAAAATTCAATCATTAAGCAGCAATTACAGAGCTTATAGAGGTTCTTTCTGATTTGGTGGTTTTTATCTCCTTGTACAAACCTATTTTTGTGACTGACACAGTTACTGTCAACGAACAATAAACACAATCCCCGTTCAAAGTAGGGTTTTCATGACCTCAAATACATTCAGTTTTGTGAACAGTTAACACGTCCCGAACTTTTCAAGTAAACAGCTGTGATTACATCCCCTTGGAGGTTGATCGTCATAATTACGTCACGAAAAAGTGACAGTACTGTGACAATCATTGTTCATGCTACAACTGCCTCTTGATTGTAGTACAGTTCAGAAAGCCTGGATCAGTCATTGAAGTAGTAATAGAAAGGACGCCCTCAACGTATGGAGCTTAAATGTTTTGATGATTTTTTTTCAGAACTTATCTTGTGTTAAACAGGGGTGTTGTCAATGCAGATAGTAATGCACTTCGAAACCGCGGTGTCAGTATTTGAAGTACTAATAAAATAAGAGCCTCCTCAACTTTTGAAGTTGAAATATTTTGATGATTGTTTAAGAACGTGTCATATTTTATGTTTAAAAAGGAATGTATGGCGTCGTCATTATTACAGCACACTTCAAAAATCCAATACCAGTATTTGGAGCAGTAGCAAAGAGCACGCCGTCAACGTATAGGACTTGAAATATTTTGATAATGATTGTTCCACTGATGTTAAAACAGGAATGCCATGTCAACGTGGATTGTAGTATGCTTCTGTAATCAAGGGGCAGCATTGGATTTAGTAATAGGGAGCACACCCAACGTTAAGTGCTTTAAATGTATTTTAAGGGTGTTTCAGTAGCATAAGATATTTAACCTCTTTAAAAACTGAGGAAAGTTACGGCAACATGGAATTATTGCAATGTTAATGGATTCTAGGTCTTTGTATACAATAATGGAAACAGCAGCATTGGTCATATCTGTTGTAATCTGTAGTATCCGCAATGAATACAAATGATGTTCATATAAATGCACTTGCTTTACCAGTGCGGATAACCATCAACAGGGGGGGGGGGGGGGAGGTTGTAAGTGTTTTTACTTAAATACTTCTGGATTTTTTACGGTCGGAAGCATATACATTGCATTGAATGACCTCAATTGCAATCTTGGTCACTTGGGCTCTCCGCTCAAACACAGGAACGGTTACTCTGCCTTATATTACCGTGACGCGAGCGACTGTGGCTCAACGCACATTAATGCAGTCATACGCTAAAAGTGAATTCAACGCTGGCAATAAAAAAGTCAGCTGTTTAAGTGATCTTAACATAGGCAATAATTACGTCATGGCAACCATATTGGAAACTTTCATTGGTCAGATATAAGTCACATGATAGGGCTAAGGTCGACCAGCAACCCAGCACAGCAAAGGCCACTGGACTCCGTTCATGAAAGGTAAGCAGCTATATGTATACAAATATATCTGCAATAAACGCTTTTCATGTCAAACAATGCTCCTAAAAGGACAAGCCGAAAAGGCGTAATAATCATATCCGTTGCTCTGAAAGACTCAATTACAAATCTTTTAAACAAAAATCAGTTGCTGTTCCATGTTTTACTTTACTCTGACTTCCGCCATTCAATTGGGACTTCCCCGATGGCGAAGGTTGTATACGCAGGGCGAAGCATTGATATCTCCGCACATACGTAGGGTCATGGACCTCTGTTCCCTATTTAAGCCACAGGCATAGTTGAATATTATACATCTACCAATTAAGTGCATTCGTTTTCGCTATGGAGAGTGTTTGGCAGCCTCTGTTAGGGGTCATCATCATGCGCTCAGCCAGTCGATCAACTGTTAGTATGAACTCATCGTGTATTCGGTTTCAACGTACGTGATAGCGAGAAATCCTTGGGTAACTAGAAGGGGCATGTTTTTTTTTCTGAGATCAGTCATATTTGTTAATCGTTCGGACACACGTTCTGTAATATTACCAAGATTTCAGAGGTGCATACAGCGGCTTGCACCAAGCCTCTAGGGGCAGGAATGTAAGGTCGTGAACTTAATATTTATTGTTGTTACAAATGAAATTACTGGTCTATGGGACGGTGTACGGGCTATTGCAGCAGATTGTGAATATCCGGCGCGTGTCATAGTAAGAATAGCTGGTCCGACCATGTCTTATTCAGAATTTCGATTTTTTTTGTACACATACAGAAATTCTATATGTGACTTTTCGCGATACAGCGATCAAATGACCATGCAAAAATTACAAAGCCTTTTACATAATACAACGTAGTATAGACCTGAGTGACAAAGACGTTGTAGAGAAAAGCAACAAAGAGGAACATTAAATCCCGCCAAAAAGTTTGCACTGTATATAGCACAATCTTAGGTTCACAACTTAGCATAGACCAATCTGTCTCACAGCTGTCCTGTGCAATCTTTGCTAACACAGACCGATTCAGAGGTTTGTGAGAGAGGACGGTATGTTGGTCTGTCATTTAATGATGTGCCGAAAGTATGATGCTATTAGGTCATCGGTTTACCGCAACTCCAAGTTTGCACAAGGCGGTCAAAATCGGCTCGGAGTGCATTATATTACCGACGGGTCGTTGTTTTGATCTTCAAATTGCTAGTAGCTCTCAGATACTGTGTGTTGAAGACAATTTGCACTTAGGCAATGTAAGGTGTACGTGATGTGTTGTTGCAAGAGTGAAATTGCTACTCGAAGGCGCACAGTGCCTCTAGTAAACAGATAATTTAGAGTCAGGTTACGCCCCGCTGCGATCCTCACCGTTCAAACCCTTTCAAGCCAAGTGGTTAAGGGCTTGCGTTATTGCACGTGTAATCTTGAACACCACATATCTAACGCGGATAAAAGGGGGTCATTTGTGTCTTTGTTCATAAAGTAGCACTGCTTCAGAACGGTCTATCAGTATGTCATCTCGCCAGTATCGTTTGCCCCTAACATTTCGATATTATCTAAGAAGCTATCATGCATTCCTGAGAAAATCACTTACGAATATCTGGCATTGTGATGATAAGTTTTTGTTGTTGTTGTTGTTGTTGTTGTTGTTGTTGTTGTTGTTGTTGTTGTTGTTTTGTTGTTGTTGTTGTTTGTTGTTGTTGTTGTCATCGTTGCTACGGGTAGTTTTGTACGAAAGTAGTCATAGTCTTTCTTTAGTATTGTAACTTTCCTGTTATTTTCACATCTTTCAGTGTTTCGTCAGAAACTATTTATTCATCTATTATAGCTTGACAAACCTTTGATTAATGAATAATTAAGTAAGTGAATGAAAAAAATCAACAAAAAGTAACTAATAAACCAACAGTTAACAATCAATATTAATTCAAATATTTGTATAATTCCAGGTTGAAATATCTTAATATTGGTTTAATCATGGCTGATAGCGCTAGCAATGAGCATATTATGATTTCTTACAACTGGGATCATCAGGAAGAGGTATTGCCATGACAACTTTTCCCCACACAGACTTAGACGTGGTGGCTGTGACCAATCTGGCTGAAATTGGTCATAGCCACCACGTCTATTAAAATTCATGAGTTTACTTTTCTTGTTTACGTACATACTTATATCAGATGGAAATCTGAGGATTTGCGATTACATCAGGTTGACCCCCCCCCCCACACACACACAAGAGCAATGAATTAAAATTACTCTTTACAAAGCATGCGGACAAATGTGTTGTTCCACACATGTCACTTACTCTTTACAAAGCATGACAAATTAGTTGGTTCCACACATGTCACTACACATACAACACTAACGTTCATTGGAAATGGACAATTTGAAGCCGCCTATTAAGCTCGTGCCGTGTGCAGTGATATGTTCATGCAATAACCACAAAACTACATTTTGTTTGTCTCGCCACTTATTTTGTTGAAACTTGAAAGAGGATATTTAAGGCCACTGTGTAGTGATAGTACGGACCGTTTTCAAAACCGTGTCTGTTCGTGTACCGAAGGTGTAACCCTATAGCCTAGCTCTGCGTACAGGTATGTGTGTTCACGGCGCTGCAACGCTGTGGTGGAGGCCGCGGACGTGCAACGCCGTGAACACACAGACCTGTACGCAGAGCTAGGGCCCTATAGCCCTGCGTACTATGCCATGTGTTCTGTACGCGTACGTGCGTTCGCAGTGGGAAAAGTCAGGTCTTATGTACATGGAAACAGAGTGATTTCTGTTTACGGGATTCTGCATTGTACGCAGGGCGAGTGTAACACCAGCCTGTGCTGTGCCTCGATCAGTCGTTCGGATATGGGGTGTACACATGTCCAGTTGAAATGTGATCGCGTCGTTTCCCAACGGCGAAAACACATTCATTCATGCACACTATCTCACCACGCGCATATGCTACTGCATCTCTACAACGTCCATACCACATTATATGGGTGACCGCGAGCAGTTTCTTAAATGTGTGTAGATTGGAAAATTAGCCTGTGCTCCAGAATTCCACCATAAATACCGTTTTGAAAGTGTCAGGTGCTACTTACTTTTGTTGGCGGCCTTATTTCATTTTCATCGACAATTCTGTCCCATTTTGCTGACCAACCGTTGAACCCGACAAGATACTGACACGGTCCTTCTTCAACTGCAACTATTTTCTTCACTGCACCCTTTGTCCACCAGTAACAGTCATCGAGGGCCTCAACTTTTTCACCTAACGAGCCATGTTTTCTGTGTTTTCCGGTGTTTGGCTTAATTGCTAATGAAACTTTTAATTATTGTTTTCCAAGTCAACTATCCAAGCAATTTAAGAGGGTGATCAAAAAGGCCAGAACAGCCAATTTTGACCAACCGGGTTCAAGAACCCCGGAAGGTGTTAAATGTGTGCGATAGATGTGTTTACGACATAAACATTACGAACAGTAGGATTAAGAAAGGTATGAATAATGCGAATTAAACAGGCATTGGAAGAGAAAGGATATCAAATATGGTTCGATCTGGATAGAATGGCAGGTAAGAACAGCATAGCATATTCCTTAAAGTATAGTATGCACCTCGACATTGAATGACTTAAACTTTTGCTTAAACTCTCTCTAATGAAACATTAAACAGTTCCCTTTCGTAATTGAGAACTAAAGTTGGCGATAACTGTGCAAAATTTTGTAACAGAGTAACAAATTACCCAAAGTTTACGGACCACTGAAATTCAAAATGGCTGCCATTCTTACGTCAACATAGTTGGGGGAAGTAAATTTTCGATTTTCAAATATTAAGTCTGTTAACAGATGAGGCCCCCTTTCCCAGCAAGAGATATATATATACCAACAACGTATTATAGACGCTTGACAGTCGAATATCTGTCCGTGAGACGCATTCTATCTTAATTTTGATAGAATTCAGAAAGAGTAAAATAGTTGAGAAAACACTGATCGTTGGAAAATATATATGTTTGCTATAAAACCACAAATGTCATTGTCACTATCACAATAACAATCACAAACTAAAATGATTACGTTTAAAGGCACTCTGATCTTGTTTAAAGGCATGCTTTGATGCTTGCCTATGCCTTCAAAGACTATTCACCGCTCAGACCTCTGTCCAATCAGCACCGACTTCTTCCTCCACGTGACTTACTTTTCTCTGCCTGACGTTCCTCTGCATGTGCTTTCCACGTCCCAAATACCCTGGGTGGTGGTGAATGCGTTGCGCACAGTCCCTCCACCAGAGATTGTGTTTTGAGCAGTGCTTTGTACTAAATTGAACCGCTGATTTCATGTGTATTGACTTGTTTATTAGTCACTTACCCGATCCGATTCCGCTTTGCCTTAATCTCAAGCAGCTGCAAGTTGTGGGTTTGCGTTAAATAGTAGCGGATATGTAATCAATACTTGCACGTATGTAACTCACATTAAGCCGTTACCTTGTGATTTGATATTGTTCCGTTACGTACAACCCAAAAGTTATGTGTAGAACCGTCAATTTGAGATGCAATTTGATTGGATTATTGTACTGCAGACTAGGAAATACATACAGAAACCTGATTCTCGCTTGTATTGCAGGAATAATCATTATTGTTCGATGCTGTTTGACGCAAAAAGATCAGTTGAGTGGTATTTCTCAAGTTCTCGCAAAATGATCATTCATTATGAATGATTGCCAATATTTTAAACTGCAAGCCGCCAGATGTAATGTAAAAAAACACCTACATTTATTTTTACAAGGAGATATATACAAATATATGGCTGAAGCAGTGCAGGGTGCGAGTGAGGTATTACTGTGTGTCACGGAAGCCTACGAGAAGTCAGAGAACGGTATGAGAGAAGCAAAGTTTGCAGCTGACCTGAAAAAAGAAGATAATACCGTTGAAACTAGAAAAAGATGTACAGTTTGGTACGTAAGTAATACGAGGAATACAGAAGGTTCTTCTAGTTAAACAGAGAGAATTAATAGTGTTGTTTTTTTCACTGTTGATGCGTCATAGGGTAAAGTGATAAGTTATGATTATTGTTCAAGCTTCTACAAATTAAGGAGGTAGAGGTCACATTTATTATTATGGCCAAATATGTAACATGATGGCTGTTTTCGCGACGCGTTATTCGTAGGTTTCGCTGAGGTCATAGCAGAGACACCGCTTATAGAATGTGAGAAACTGATTTGAGCTATCTGAATCACGAACATTTAATAGCAGTCGGTACAGAAATGGCAAAACCACGTTGGAAACTATGTTCAAATGTAGGTGATCCGAAATGATATCTAATCATTTCATTTCCTTTTACCTCACAGATGACTGGATTGGGCCGATTACAGCAGGGAAACTGTGGTTGGATTTCTCCGATCAAAGGAATTTCAGAAAGATGGTAGATAATCTGGAAAGAGAGTTGACGTTCGCCGGAGTTAAGAAGCGTATGTAAGGATGAAACTAGTATGTTCGGGGCTCGTAGGTCAAGTTTTTAGGTTGTTCAAGTTGCCATTATACATGTGTAAAATATGTATTATGTATAATATAATAATGATATCATATTCCATATTAGTATAACCTAGTCAAATATTTTGCATGCAATGAAGTCTAGATCTTTTTTCTACGTCATTGAAAATAGACAATATCTGACCTAGAAGAATAACGAAGCTGGCAAGAAATGAAAGAGCCGGGTCACAACGGATAAATGGCCATGCTTTAAGTCTACTATAAAAACTCAATTAAAAATGAAATGCCTAGTAGGAGAGGCGTTAAAGCTTCATTCCCGATCCCTGGTTCTTGCAGTGGCAGTTGTTTACATTGACTGTTTACATGGTTTCACCGTCATTTGTTCTCATTTGTGGGTTGTACTCTGTTGGCGAATTTTGCCCAGGGTTAAAGCTAATAAAAGCCTACCCTTTCAACTAAAGTTAATGTAAGAATAACCAGGGTATGAAATTTACATCGTTCTAATTACAACATGCACTCGTTTGGATTAACCATTGATTTCTCTATTTTCTTGCAGGTGAATGGAAAGTTACCGTACTGGGTACACATGAGTCTGGCGCAGAGCCAGGGCAGTTTAATGGCCGAATGGTCTCACTTGGCAATGGAGATGAGCTTTTGGTTTGTGACACAGACAACCATCGCATAAAGATCTTCGATAAGAATAATGTAGTTAATTTCATACGATTTGATGGTCAGTTTAAAAACCCTTTTAGGCCGGTTACAGTGGCTATTACTCCTGAAGGTCATTTGGTCATAGCCGATGTTGGTAACAGGCAAATTATTATTTCTGACAAAGATCGACAAATAATTCAGATCATTTCTCGAAACGCAGACGAAAGCGTTGACAATATTAGTTATATGGCAGGATTTGTATACGGCATTGACTGGAAAAGTGGTAGATTACTCAAATACAGCGTGAAAGAAGGGAAACTTGTTGCACAGGTCAAAGGTCAACTAGCAGTTCCACACTATGTTGCCCCTACTCCAGCAACCATCTCCTAGTGTCAGATGAACGCGATCATGTCATACGCGTTTTCGATTCTGATTTAAATTTTTGAATTCGCATTGCTCTGAAGGTGTTGGCAAAGGCCAGGTAAAGAAACCCAGGGGCATCGACACCGACTCACGGGGAAATATTTATATCTGTGATAGCATGAATGATAGGGTTTTAATGCTGGGACCAGAGGGGCAGTTTATTCGCAACTTATTCGGAGGTGATGTGACCAGGCCACACCAGATAGCGGTCAAAGATGACGTCACAATCCATGGTGACGTCACAAGAATAGCCGTGATGCAGGGTGACAAGAGAATGCGAATACATCAAATCAGAGTATACTCTGTATCATCATAGGCTCACTATATGTATCTGATATCCCATTCATTGACAATCACTACAAATTACGTTTGGCACAAAGTTACCTTATTCGATAATGGACCCTCGAGAGTTCTCGAGGGTCAATGGTTCGATCAAGACGTACTGCTCAGATTTTCATGTTGTCCATTGAAATTAAACATTGAATTTATACCAGTATCACACTCAAAGGCATATCGCCAAGTGATATGATATAAGTACTAGATCTTATAACTTCTATATAACAGCAATGCTACCCATCGCTACTCTCTGCATTTATAAGTAAACAATGATGTTTGCAAAGACGTTTCACAAGTACAGATATAGATGTCCAAAAATTGATAGGTCAAATCAGGGATGATGAGCGAAGAAGTGAATGATAGTCTGACGTCAAATGCTAAAGATTGCTATTTGAAAGCACCACTGCATTGTGAATATTGTTTATAATTTAATATCCATATCATACTTAGATTTAGAGATACAACTGTTACAGTTATCTGATTGTTTAAATAAAAGAGATAATGCCACATCCTTCAGTAATTTATTAAATATTAAATATCTACTATATTATATAAAAGCAAGCAAATATCAAGCGGAATACGATACTAACCGATGACACAGTTATCGCAACCAGGGATGAAAATGGCAGAATGAAAAATGGGAACACAAAGAATACAAAAATCAGGTTTGTTCAAATGATGATAAATTTACATTCAACCGATTAGTCTATCAACAAATCAATCAATCAGTTTTAATTTATATGGCATCAAGTCCGAAAAAGCGTTTCGTTCCTCATGGTGTATCCTTAGACTGCACTGTTTGCTTTAGAGCAAATCTTAAAAATCGAACAAAGACTAGTTTTTTATATGTCAAGGGTAAATCAGATATATCTTTCAATGTCAAGATGCCACTTTGGAGACAGGGTTTGCTGATAAAAATGTCCTAATGTGATGAATAATTTTAGGGCAAATTAAACATGTCTAGTTTATTTAATCAGTCAAATATTTTCACAAATGACCAAAGTCTAAAAGTTTTTTTCCCCATGCAAATTTGTTCATATTACGGTCGAATTGAAAATGCAATTATTTGGCTAATATTGCTTGGACTATTTTGCTGCCAAAACCCTTTAGAGCCTTTTGTGACACATTTCCACAAAATAAATTTGAGTTAGACATGGCCAGATATGAGTATCAGAGCTAAGACTCAAAACTTGAAAGTCGATTAATATTCATAACTTGACTTTACCTCACCGCTATTACAAAGGTTGGATTTTACTTTAGATTTGTAATTCCCCGTATCTTTAAGCTGGCAACATTTTCTCAATAAACTTGAAATCATTCTTAACTTTAAAAAATTAACTTGTTTATACCTAGCCTGAGTTATGAGTCATGATGTATAAAGTATGTAAGCAAAAGATATGATGATCAATTTATCACTACTGATAATGAGATAAAGATGCAGTTAGAAATCCAAACCGCCCTATTTATTCACCTTTTCACTATCTGGCATGATATTTTTCTCTTTTCTTTCAATGTGACCTGAAAATAATGCAACTACCCAGATTCCCTCATAAGCAATGGCCAGCGGTACCACTGCACTGCAAGCCACGCATGCCATAAATATACCCTCAGTGACACACGCGTGTTTCACGAGGTACAGTATTGTGGGCATTTTCCAAACGACAATATTGGATTTAGTAACCGACCGCTTGTACGCTGAAAAGTGTGTATCTCTAAATTATAAATTACTGCAGACTAGTATGCATGTCTGGTATCCGTGTAGTTAATGAGGTGAATGTGAATAAGTATCGGCCATTGCGTTTCCACCCACTCGAAATAAATATTGCTTCGTGGGGACTTCCTAAAGACCCTTGTCTGACCGACCGAACATACATGGTGGTGCTTCTACTACACAGAAAAACAGTACCCAAGACTGTAATGTTACAGTAAATTTTGCTTAGCTCATTGGTGTTAAATGCAGGTAACTTGCCAAGGTGTCAAAAACGAAACTTTCTAGCAGTGTAATCATGTTTTTTGTCGTTTAGACATTGTTTATTTAGCAACAGGAGATTAATCAATGACACACTACCAGTATATAGGCCTTTGGGTCATAAAAATGGTTAGAACGAATACTTTTACCAGCCAGGTAGACATTTTGGAAAAAGTGTCAAGACATTGAACTGATCTAATATTTGTGGAAAAAACATCGAGAATAGTAGAATGCTCAAAACTGCTATCCTGTTCCCTGAAATAATTAAATGCTAGTTCTGAAAAATGTCTCTTTTTTACTACTTGGATATGTAGGGGCCTTATGTTGGGCCCAATATCACTAAAGTACATAAAATTTGAAGGGAGTTTAAATGTGAAAGATTGTTTTCCAAATATTTTAAATGTTATTAGACAAATCAAAGAAATCATACGCCACGCTTTTACTTTTGCCAACATCGAGGACTTGACGTGATGCTTCCAACAGGTCATAAAGGATACTGGCCAGAGTCGCCTAGCTTTTCTCGGTAGCAGTTACAGGCTTACCAACCCTACAATGTAAATGCCATCATTTCTTCAATTTATCATGTCAGTACGCCCACAGACTTGGAGCAACTCCAAACATAAGGTAGTATTGACCGTTTGTTCGTAAATGTTCCAAAACAAGACATCGTTGAGAGTGATTCAAAAGAATGTTTTTTTAAAATGTAAAAGAGATCTCATGCTTGTAGTCATATAAAGCATCGAAATGGTTGAAGACAGTCTACTACAATCTGAATCTCTGTCCAGATATATTATCATTGCATTGCCTCCTTTGATTTGCTTTAAAAATAAAAATTAATATACTTTAAACTGACTTATGAAGAAATGGTCTATTACTCTGTTCTGTGTTGCATGACGTCAAATGAATTAAGATACTGTATTGTAAGACAAAAGACGTTGAGCTATGAACCACAAAGCATTTTTTTAATTGCTAGTGTCACCAATCACTTGATCGTCGCTAACATGTACAGTTCGTTTATATTCTGTGAAAGGGCTCACGATTTTATCCATTGCGTTATGCGCCCACTCTTTGCGTTGAGCACTGGAGGCGCTATCAGCCTGAATGTCTAAGCGCTTAACATGCACTGACGATACATAGAAATCTCCAATAACCATTTGTCTGTTAGTAAATGATCATGTGTTTGAAAACGGATAATCTGTATAATAAGAACAGCAGCTTGCCTACGGTATACTGTAATACACACGCATGAAAGACGTTTTGAATCAGAAGTACCTATCGTTCCTTCACATACTGTCACCAACCTTCTCACGGTCATCGAACCTTCACGACAAGTCGAGGAGGAGAACAACGTTATTCATGCCGGATTCTGAAAGAAACCGTGCTTCCAAATGTAAACAACTTCATAAACAACTTCTGTTATCATTGTTCTTCATGCTCCCATGTTATTATTTGATCTATTCTATCATCTATCTATCTATCTATCTATCTATCTATCTATCTATCTATCTATCTATCTATCTATCTATTTATTAGTTCAGAAGTTATGGCAGATTCAAAGAGTGATGACAACGGCTGTATGTGCCTTACTGAATTTGTCAACAGCACCACACATGATAGGTGTGTCCATACAAGAGACACTTGCACTCATAGTTGAAAAACGGAAACACTGAATTGTTAGCATTTTATTCGTGTAGAATAAGAATGATGTGAACATTAGTTATGGTATGCAAAAAGCAAAAATAACGACATGCACACGGAAAGATTAACAAATACACGGCATGGAAGAAAAGGAAAAAATAAGTCATTCAGATAGGTAGAAAACATTTTACTTTGCAAATTTAATTTGTTGAATGCGCATAACGTTTTTGAACGTATTGACTTCATCATGGAAATGCTATACAAATATATCCATGTTTTGAACAAAAGAGAAAAAGAAAAAAGTTATACATCAATATTATCAATGTTTTATCCTACTCAGAAATGGAGCGAGGTTATCCGTCTTTGGGAACAACAAGTAGCACTGAACACGGATAGTGTCTATGGTAAACCACTACGGATAGTCGCTGGTGTGTGTGGGGGCGGGGCGGGGGTAAAAGAGTCGGTCATATTAGATGACAACGTTCTCTCTAAAATCGTTTGCACGTTCATAATAGACATTTGGTGATGACAGTGACATCGAATATTGTGCATAAGGTGTATAATACTGGCAATACGATGGCAGCAATCTATACTGAGCTGCTTGCTTCAGTATTTGTTAGGTTGATCATGTCCTAGCCCTGCGTTCGATGCTGTGTGTTCCAGCGTTATACGGACCTGGTAGTCTGGCAGAGACCCTGCGATTCGCGTTCTTCCCTGTTGGAACACGCGCGCGCCCTTCAGAGACGCGACGCGAATCCAGGGTCTGGCGTTCTTGCAAGCGACCGGTCGGATTTCTGCCTGATCCGGGTACTTTATAGAACTCCACACACCGTTAATCAAAACAAATGACAAGTACCATAGCCAATAAATTAAAAATGTAAAATAAAAACATACCGCGTATATAAGTCTACCAGCTACTAGTATATATTCTCTCCGCCCAGTTAGATAGGTGTTCTTTTGACATCACCCTTATGAATATTCATTATACTTGCAAGAACCGACAGTCGCTGTGTCTGGCAGCGCGTGCTCACAGCTGCACAGCCTTCGAATGCAGGCCCATCGCGGCGCGCACACAACCAAGGCCACAGCGACTGTGGAGAGTCTAGGACCCTGGGAGATGAGTAAGACCGGGAACACACAGCGTTGTACTCAGGGCTATTGCTGCCCCTGTTTTTTGCTTGAGCTACACCCCTCAATTGACCGAGGAAGTTTGTGTAGATGAAGACGTAGGAAACGTGATACCGCGTCGTTCAAGCTCTTTTTGTACATTATTTAACGTATTTTCCTTGTATTCTCAACTCATCATAGAGAACTTTGTGTCACAATAAGAATACAAATTCAATCATTTTTTTTATTTGTGGGATTGATGGCATAGGCGGTATGCCTTTGATGACGTTTAGTTTGGGTGTTGCGTTTGAGAAAAAGACATTTGCTGCGTTAATTTTGTTGCGCGTCACAACGGGGAGTCCAAGCTGACTCCGTTTTGTAGTAAAATTTCAACCACTGTTAAAAATACTTCCTTACAGAAAATACTTAGCAAATATTGGTAGCTTTTTAGAGTAAAATTGTGATTCGAATCTGTGAAAAGTCAAAACAATCAGAGTGACAACCATTACGTAAATGCAACAACTTGTACGTTATGTTGTGTTAATGTGTTTATCAAAATACAAAACACTGTCGAAAGCTTTAGCATCACCTCAATGTACAAAGAAATCTTTATTATAAACACTGTGACCTTCCTTATCAAGTTGTGTTGGGTATTTTTTCTGTGAGAGTATACGTAAACCTCTAGCTTTGCTATCTTAACCGAAACTTTAACTTGTCGATTTTCTAGCAATGACAGTCCGAATATTCTTCAATAGCATCTACGTATATCTTGTCCTTTCAGGTAGAAAAAATAATTGAAGATAAAACAGTGGTATACAGATAATAGCTGATTTAAAATCTGACTATAAGGAGGAATACTTAATTTTTCGTCTAAATATTTCAGAATGCAGGTATAATCAAACATTATATCTTAGAGCTTAACTTCTAGTATACTATGATACCAAACAATGCCAATCTGTTCAGAATAACAAAAACAACAACAATAACAACAAAAACTACACAAAGCGGTAACTTTTGTGTAAGGGAGGGATTGAACACTCTTATCACTGTTTACACTGTTATCACTCTTATCATATATATATATATATATAGTAGTTATATATATATATATATATATATATATATATATATATATATATATATTATATATAAGTGGCCTTAAGACACTAGTACTGAGTTTAATGTTCGTTTGCAACATACTAGTTTCACTAAGTGTTAATGCGTCGCTATCTTAAACCAGTTACATTGGCAATAGTAAAACACATTACCTTTGATATACAATTATCTAATAAAGAGAGCCCAAGTTATTCACCTCTACAAAGGGGTAGGGGTATGTTTCCTACAGATGAGAAAAATTATCATACTAGACAACATTTGCAACGTTAACACTATATTAGTATTGTTCAAAAATCACCCAAGTATGCATTTTTATTTATTTGTTTCGAAATCTCGTTGCCATGTAAATCCTTTAGCTTTGCCGACATAAGAATTTGCGATATCATGTCGACAAATCAGTTTTAGCCAGGACTTTAATCAGTTATAAGCAACGTATTGAGTTCTACACAAAAACAGGTTGCGTTGATGAGTTCAATTGCGCATTTCGTTATGATTCAGGGAATTGAACCAAAACAAAAAACAAAAAAAAATTGCAAAATTTACATCTAACAGAGCTTTGATCCGCTGATCGTCGAAAAGAAAAGCAATCATTTTGGTAAATTATGAGACCATTTTTAAGCAGTGCTGCCTTATGGACAAAAAGTCAACTGATCCCATTTATCCCCTTAGATACAGGGTATTCCAAATAGCAAGTGCAACAATGCAACCTTTAAACATTCGGCGGCACAGTTTTGAACTAGAGAAACAATTATCTAATATTTTCCGTCATTTGACATTACAAATAACCGCATTCCTCATGTTTAATCCATGGGGAAAATAAAATTTAAGATTTTATATAAAGCGCTAAAACGGTAAAAGGTTTGATTACTCCAAGAGCTTAAACTGAACCCCCTACAAGCGATAAAAAAGAAAGTATTGGAAAAGATTGGAGTCAGAATAAATGTAACCGATGTGCATAAAAGCCATTACTACGTCAGTTAATTTGTAATAAAGACCACAAAATTAAACAAAACGAAAACGAAAACAAAACAAATAACCAAGTTTTTTTTCCGGTTGTAGATGTAACACGATTCGGACTTTTTTGATTTTATAAGAGAAATTTGGAATTTTGAAGTAAGAATTGTTCATCTTTTTTAAAATATATATATATGGCAAGAGTGCTTGACTGTGGCTTCAAAACCGTTCCACACCCACATACACCCTCAGACTTTCATCTCTTCCCCAACATGAACAAACAGCTGGGAAGCATGTTGACGTCAATGATGTCGTATCCGCCGTTCAGGACTTTTTTACGACCAAGATGAAACCTTCTACAAAGCAGGGATCTAGGCGCTAAAGCATCGCAGGCAGAAGTGTGTGGACCACAAAAAAGGGGGACTATGTTGAAAAATAAAAAGCATAGAAACTCATTCCAGTAAGACTTCGTAGTTAGGCTAAAAACTTTTCAGCCAACCCTCGTAACCCAAATTCAAACAAAGCGAGTGCACTTTAACAGTTAGTCTGGCAGAGACCCTGCGATTCGCGTTCTTCCCTGTTGGAACACGCGCGCGCCCTTCAGAGACGCGACGCGAATCCCAGGGTCTGGACGTTCTTGCAAGCGACCGGTCGGATTTCCCTGATCCGGGTACTTTACAGAACTCCACACATCCGTCAATCAAAAAACAAATGACAAGTACCATAGCCAAATAAAATGAAAAGTGAAAAAATAAAAACATACTGCGTATATAAGTGTACCAGTTACTAGTATATATTCTCTCCGCCCAGTAAGATAGGTTTTTCTTTTGACGTCACTACCCTTATGAATATTCATATACTTGCAAGAACCGACAGTCGCTGTGTCTGGCAGCGCGTGCTCACAGCTGCACAGCCTTCGAATGCAGGCCCATCGCACAAAACAAGGCACAGCGACTGTGGAGAGTCTATTTAACAGTAAGCAAGCGCACAATGGCAGTAATTGTTGAGCTGTGACAGGTGGATGTAAATACCAGTCAAAGAATCTGCCACATTGACACAGCCTTCGAGAACGAAGGAATAATTCTAGGTTTGTAGTGAGTATTTTATAACTTTATTCTCGTCGCTCGAATGTGTCGTCATAGGTGCAAGGAGTTCACTTCCGACTTGGCTGACAAATGTCTCAAACAAATGTGTATTGCTGTGACAGCTTTGTGGCAATTCTGTTTAGGGAACCCTCAACCAACACATGTGCACTGCTTATTCTTATCTTGAACTGTTTCTATTATTTGTAGTGCGTGTGGTTCAATTAAAGTTTCTAATTATTGTAGTGAATTTGGCGTTTGGCACATCAGCGAATACTGATAGAATATAAAACGCAGGCCGCAGAAACCCCGCCCGTATTTTTAAACACAATTTACATTGTTTTGCCTGAAACACCCTTTTTTCAAGGAGAGGGGAAGCACGAAGATACGAACAACGTTATTCATGCCGGATTCTGGATGAAGCATTGCTTCAAATGTAAATAATTTCATAAACACTCTTGTCAGAATTTTTCTTAATGCTTATATTTGCTGTATATCTCGATTAAAGATTCGTTCAGAATTGATAGAGGTATCAAAAAGATGTTGGCAACTGTTTTATGTAATCTTATTTAATTCGTCAACAGCAAAACACATAATGAGTGTACTCATACAAGAGATAATCGCACTCATAATAAAAAGAAACGGACACACTGCATTTACTATTAGCATTTTTTTGTGTAGAATCAGATGTTACAACATTAGTAATGATATACAAAAACAAAACTAACAACATGCACATGGAAAGATTAACAGATGCACGGCTTGAACGAATACGAAAATTAAATTATTAGGATAATATATTTACTTTGCACAGCTAATTCGTTAATGTGCATAACATGTTTAAATTTCAACCGCTGTCAAGTACACGAACAAGTCTAGCTTTGCTCTCTTTACTGGGACTTTAACTTTTCGATTCTCTAAGAATGACAGTCGTCACTACAGCCAATACAGGACGGTTCGACAGTCTCATATTTTACGTTCACTTTTTATACGTGGCACACAAGTTTTGTAGATAACAGTGTAAATAAAAAGAACCGACTCATTTGAGTGGAATACTAGTTATGTAACACTCAACTCTACTGTTTATCCTTGTGTCTCTATAAAAATAGATTGGCATCAATACGTGCACATTGTTTTATGTACATTGTTTTAGTGCTGTCCTAATTAACGTCAGTCTCTACTATAACATCTCGATAACTTATTTAGCAATCCCTTGTGTATTCTATTCGACACTCAAATGAGTCGGTTCTTTGTATCTTCAATGTTATCTACAAAACTTGCGTGCCACGTACAAAAAGTAAACGTAATGATGTATATGAGACTGTCCAGCCATCCTGGTTTTTGCTGTATTCTAAAACATCTACGAATATGTTGTTCATTTTATGCAGGAAAAATAATTGAATAAAATAGGTTTATACTGATAATCGCTGATTAAAAACTTTAACTCTGAGGAGGACAACTTGATTTGTCCTTTGAAATGTTTGTCTAATTACACATGCAGTTATAATCAAACGTTAGATTTCAGAGCTAAACATCTAGTGTAATACTAAACAATACCAACTTTCAGAAACAACATCAAAAACTTATACAGAATAGCGGGTACTATCCGTGTAAGGGAGAAACTACACTTTAACACGATATCGATCTACATTCCAACCCCGCGCCCACACGAAAATTGACCAATTCGAGATTATGGCCCGCAATAAATTCCATTGTTCTCGACGTTTTTCCTCAAATGCTGGGTTTGTCCAATGTACTTGACATCCTTCTGGAAACTTGTACCTTATTGGTCTAAAGGGCTCTTCCGATAATTTGTATAGTGTCTTGTGCCGTGGTTTTAGTGATTTAACAGAAGCAAACTTAATTACAAAAGAGAAGGGTCGACAACAACAAAAAAGAATAAAACTGAAGACAAAACAAAAAAATCAAACAAGCGGAAAAAATAGGGGCATTCGAAAAACAATGACATGAAAAATAGAGGTTAACATAAACTTAATTTTCGTTAAGAGCTTTCATCACACATAGAAACATGAGCTCTGAACAAAGGTTTGAAATTCATTTCAACACAACAAATTCAAAACAGAAAAGACTAACTGAAGAATATCTATGGTTTTATACAGAAAATTTGATTTCGATATATATATATATATATATATATATATATATATATATATATATATATATATATATATATATTATATATGTGTGTGTGTGTGTGTGTGTGGTATATATAGATATATTGGATGTGTGTGTGCTTTTGTGTGCGTGTGTGTGTGTGTGTGTGTGTGTGTGTGTGTGTGTGTGTGTGTGTGTGTGTGTGTGTCAAGCATTGTGCCTAGCGGAGAAACATTATATTAACCAACTCATACAAGATCTTGTCATAGTAGTAGAGAACATGTAAGACCCTCAACGAACATGATGGAAATTCTTTACCGCTCGAAAACTTGCTAGAACACTGTCGTATACATCATAAGTTAATTGGAACTTCTTTTCTACATCATCAAAAACAAAAACAACAACAACGACAACAAACGATATTCATAGTTCAAGTTATATTAAAAAAAATATCGGCCATTCTTATCAGAAAATTATTTTATATTGTTAATTTTTGTGATATCTAACTGTGTTTTGTGCTTATATGGAAGTATCGATTAGCTTGGCAAATAATAGTAAAATAATTGGCATACTCCATCTTCTATTACTCAAGTTTCATTATTTTCAAAATCTCTTTATTATTCTTTCCCATCTTATCAATCGACGTTTCCACTTTGAGAAGTCTTTCTTCAAACCTTTTAAGTCCAGCTTGGCTGTCACTTTACATTCTCCAATTTCATTTATTACTTTATCAACTCTGGTGTTCAAAAACAAAAATGAGACATGTTAAAGTAGAATAATAAGGAAAGTGATTCCAAGATAGATCGCCAGTATGACGCTTTGTATATAGAATCAAAAATGTCTTCCATGTCTTGCTGATATTCTGTTCGGGTTGAACATTTTGAAGCTTTGACGTTTTCATTACCTTGTTTTGCAGGAAAGTAAGAGGAAATTATCTTGTCCTTTCTGATATGTATTAGGTCACAGAGCATGCAGAATGCTTATATTCAGGCTGATAATTTCAGAACAATATTGCATAAAAGTGAACCAGTACACGGCGAGTGAAATAAAACGTGCCTCGCCGATGAACCAAATATGACACTGATTGTGAACAATATATGATTACACATAATTATTAAACGACTTTGAAAGACAGAGTCGGCCAATAAAAAATAAATGCCCCGATATTTACTTATTGAAAGAACATCACGGTTTCAATGTCTAGTGCGAAGGCTAGGTCCTACATTGGAACGTTAAATTTGATATTTATCTGAAATATATTTAAGGGAAGATGTTTTGACCAGACATGGGAAACGGTTCGAAATTACGCAATATGTAAATTTAATCAATAATAGAAATCGCAAGCGTTTATACAAGCGGTTTCATATGTGAAGAGCTTTTGACTTGAACTGCAAAAACTGGTGACTAAGATGTATTTATGATAATGTCAATGGATTTGCCACCAACTATTCCCAATAAAACCAGCCATTTGGGAGAAGACGGTCAGTAAATATAAAATATTCTGGTCAAAGCACAGCTAGAAAGTAGATCAGAAAGATATTAAGAGTTTGTGTTGTAAGTTACCAAATACATTTTATTACACAATTACATATTAAGTAAGAAGCAGTGTTTCGAAAGTTGATTAGTCCTGTTTCAAAATGACCTACATTACACGTCCTACACACATGTACTGCATGCTCTCATTGGTTAATCCGCTTCTCTAATGTCCACTTTCGGAGCAGTCATTGGAGGGACCTCATGTGTTAGGTCTCATTATTATGCATTATTCAATTTACAGCTTCCTGATTGGTTAATGTGTAGGTCCGGTCCTCCAGTGTTCACTGCCTCATTATGCAATGTCCATGTACTTTGGATGATGCCTGAACGTGGTCGCAGCTTAATCCTAGGATAGGAAAGGTACTCATGCCGAGTATTTGTCAAAATATCTAGTTAGATTTGACCTTGTTCGAGAGTTCCTTCACTATTCATGGCATTTTATGTGATACTGTGAATTATACATGAATTAAATATTGCCAGGAGAAATTTTGTCCTTTTCCCTGCGGTAGTTGGTGTGGAGGGACCGTGGTTGAAATGAGCTACTGACGCCTGAAATCGTGACGTAATTTTTGTTACGTAATGCCTTGAAGCTCTTTTGTTTCCTCTTGTCATTCACAGGCCTCACTGTTGTCGATGCGGCCAATGCCCCCGTCAAATCAAAATGAAAATTAAAAGCCTGAACTTTGTACGTAACCAACAATTGGAAAACAATGAGCCAACATGCCTGTAATGCATAAAGGGACAGGGATAAGTAAAAACATGGAAATTTAACGCATGAAGGTTTGTCGGGCATTTTCGTTGTAACTTTTGGCCGATCCGTGAACATCACGAATAACATATTTCTTCAGCGCTAGCCAGCAAGAACGGAGACATGCATGATGAGGCAGTGAACACTGGAGGACCGGACCTACAAATTAACAAATCAGGGAGCTGTAAAGTGAATAATACATAGTAATGAAACCTAATGCATGAGGTCCCACCAATGAGCGTTAAAGCAAATGGACCTTAAATTACCAGATGAACCAATCACTGATGTTGGTACATATGCCATGGACCTGACTTATGAAACAGGACTAATTAAACGTTGTTTGATGTGTAGATGTAAGGCATCTACAGAAAAAGAAACGTGAGGGGGACCGTAACTAGATTGAAGTGAGAAGTTAGGACGAGAAAGTACCTTTTGTCAGTAGTGTCTCTCTATATGTTGCTGGTTTTCTTGATGAAATAATTCTGTAAGTGTTTCTTCTCAAACACGTTCAACGCATCATCATCCTTTTCCAAATCCATATCTATAAACCATTCAAGAACACATTAAGTCCAACATTAATGAAATTCACTCTGCTTGTAGCTGCATACATTTTATGAGCTCAATGAGTACATTGCAGATCATTTGGTTAGAATATCTGTGGTCTTGCACTATATGATTACTATATTTACAATATGTGGCCTTGGTCTAGAACCATTAAATTAAACCGATTACAATCCATGGTAATGTGTGATTGAAATATTACAACAAGAACAAAAATATTATTTATCGATGGCTTAGATAAGTCTTTTGTAAACTACAGATTGGAGTACAGGTATTGTACGGTAGTACTTTGGTCAATGTGAACTCTGGAAGCCTCTCATTAAAATAAATACAAATTGTAAGGCAACCAACAATAGTATCACCAATAAGAGCGGTGATTGACAGGTAGATAGATAAATGCTTTTTCGGATATCGATACACTAGAACTTACGGAGAGAAGAGGATTCCTTGACTTGCTTACCACACACATCTGTTTCTGGAAAACACCATAGTCATAGCTCATAATAATATTATTTTCAAAAAGCTGCCCGGTACATTGATACTTCCTTGTAACTAAAGAGATTACGCTACATAAATGTATAAAAGTTGTATGGCGATCACATTACGTATCGTTCTTGTCGAAAGTTATGGTCGTCAGGAACGGTTTAAAAATATGAAGTTTGATCTTTGATAGTAATTTACGTTTCAAGGCGGATAGAAGCACCACCGCGCACAAAATTCTAAACGAACAACAGTTAGTTATTATTATGTTGTATTCTTATTTCACATATCATTTTAACATTTGTAATAAACGTCATTCACAAAATATTAACTAAAGGTTATATAACTTACTCTTTTTTAGGCACATGATTAAACGATACACATGATTGAAAATAATGAGTGGTGGCGCCAGTGTTGGTCTGTCGTGATACTCGCTAATCAATCCGAAACGATAAAACTTCCAATATAATTCTGCGTTGTCTTGCACGCTTTGGAATGTGTAACTGGTAGAAAAGAGACACAATAATTCAAATATACTTCTCAATTTCTGTTATAATTCATAAATAATTCATAAATTAAAATGCCAGTCTTTACTTGCTATTGTATGTACGTAACTCTGTCATATTATCCTAAAATCTCGTTCCTAAATGTTCAAAACAAGGATGCCCTATGTGTGCTTTAGACACTTACCACTATTAGTGTGACTTGTCAATCACCCAAGGTGTCAGATAATATGACATCAAATCGATTCCAGCAATCATTATCATTCAAGGCAAATAAATTACCAGGTCCAATAAACAGTAAAAACAAACACACAAAGAAACATAAGATCATGACAAAATCAATCGACGAATACCAATACGAAAGTCTCTCCTCTAATTTATAGAACAATATTTGGATATGCCATTTTATCAATGCACTTTGCAAAATGTACGTTACCTGAACATGGCGATGAGTAAATTGACTATTAAGATATTGGAAACCAGCATGTAGAATGCAAGTAGATAAGTAGCCACCAGCCGATGCCCGTCAGCATGAGGACAAAAATCAATCAATGTAGAATCGTCATGCGAATTCGTATTTCCAGCAAGTTCTTTAATAATAAATAGAAAATTGGAAAGATCTAACTACTTAACTTTGGACTTTGCGGTATGCGTACAAGTGTGCGATCGATTATTGCAGTTTTGTAACTAAATATAATAGTTTTAACTAAATATGTTTCGCTCAGATAAACCTTATTTTCAAGTGATAATATTATTCCATGCTCAAATTTGTATTTTTATGTTTTTTATCAAGCACAAATAAAAAATTGTTTACAAGAGGAACAGATGAATACACATAAAATGAAAGAGTAAAAAATTACTTATACAATTAAAGGAATTTTGGAAATATTATATGAATGTGTACCTTCATTTTCATCCAAAAGTAGCTCGCCGTAAAGCCGCCAGTAAGGTTTGTATAAAGATTGAACCAATAGGTGAAACGAGAGGTCTTTGTTTGGATTCAAGATAGCCTCGTTAGCAATGCCAAAACCGGCAACGAAAATAATCAGTATATATATGAATAAAACGAGATCCTTCATCTGTAACAGAAAAATAATTATTCAATGTTAATCAGTTTAATTAGTTTTACAATCAAGTAGATAATATGTCAATATGGCACAGATATCTGTGCAAAAAATACCGATATATTCTAACCGAACACATATACTTAATATCACGTTTAACCTTGTAATTCATTAATTTATATAATTTCACAATGTTAACATATTGTCGCTTACCATTCTCCTTATCATAATAATCTTAGGTCCAAGTCCTTCGTAAGCAAAACCAAATGGCAAGAAACGAACAGAGAACAAGATGAACGTTAGACTGTACGTTACTCTTGCGACGGCAAATCCACATGGAGGAGAAAATCGTAGTATTATAGACACTATAAACAGAGCATACATCCCAGCATCGAACCGGTTCCAATCGTCAGACCACCAAATGGTGAAACCTTGATCCAGCTGCTGAAGGTATAGCAGAGCAAATGAAGAGCGCAATTTTAAGTATACTCGTTTCGGTAAATGTCTCAAACGGTGAACTTTATAATTATCAGGCGCTAGTTCATCGGTTGGAAAA
Source organism: Ptychodera flava (assembly GCF_041260155.1). Classification (NCBI taxonomy): domain Eukaryota; kingdom Metazoa; phylum Hemichordata; class Enteropneusta; family Ptychoderidae; genus Ptychodera; species Ptychodera flava. The sequence goes on from NC_091930.1 coordinate 8,335,053, forward strand.
AGGTTAAAGTACTATATGATAACTTTCTTATTGATGATTTTATCAAATAACGAATGTACCGCAGCTTTTGCACTCAATCTACAGATTTAGATCTTATTTAGTTGATTCTGTTATGATACATTGTACCAACTTTACTGAAGAAATATAGTATAGTTTCTCTTGACTCGCAATTTGCGGTTGATGAAAAGTTCGTCACCAAATATAATATAATATAATACAATACAATACAATACAATACAATACAATACAATACAATACAATACAATACAATACAATATAATATAATATAATATAATATAATATAATATAATATAATATAATATAATATAATATAAGCTTTATAGAAAGTATATTAGGTGCATTGCAAGCAGAAATTACACACTTACTTGTCTAAGTTCTTCAACTATCAAAGTACAAACCCAGAAAATAACAACATATTCGATGATACTAGGTGCGCCCTCTTCTTCACTGGCTTCAGATCAGTCAATAGGAAGATGGCATACAATACCAGCAGAGTGAAATATGAGATCTGAAACGAACACGGAGTCGTATAGGTAAGAAGGTTGGAGATTTTCATTATTTTATCTTTAACTGGTAAACCAAATTTGCTAGCGTCATTGTGATTCGGGTATTTTTATTTATTTTTTACAAATAATATGTGGTTCGGACGAGGACGTCTCAATACATTCATAAACTTCCTTCGCATTCTTATCTAATGCGGTGTGTTTTCAAGCTATTTATTTGTATTTCAACATATTTCATGAAGTAGATGAGGTAAATATACTCACGTTCTTGAAAAAATACGCAAAATATTTACAAAAAAACAATTTTATTCATAGGCCCTTCATAATATGATTCTTACCACGCTATATGCAAATTTGGTGATTGGTGCAGTGTAGTAGTATCTCATTCCCTCCCAGAAGGTTATGTTATGAGCTGCAAGACCTGATCGCCTTACTTCGTTTTCCGTCTGAGGATTATCTGACTCCAATCGGCAAAAGTAGTTTGATAAGCTTCCTTTCTTATCATCCTCTTGTTTGCTACTATCCTTTTTATTTTTCGCCACACGAAACACCTTGCCACGAAACGCAACGGGTAAAATAGGTATAATAATCCCAAAGAGAAACTGTAATTAAAAAGACAAAAATACAGTAGTAAAATGCCATATTCTCAAACTAATTGGTAGAAAGCTGACAAGTCGTATTCAACAACGTTCGTACTTTGATACGTACGTATTCAACATTTATCATGAAGAGCCCCGTGGTCCTTGATCTCCACATTTATCGTGGAGGGAAATTCTCATTAAAATATATTGCGCATTTGGTCAAATGATTAAGGCTAAAATTAAAATAAAACCATTATCGGTCTTAAAGCAGTCGAAGTAGTGACGAATTTTCATTTTAAGGTGGATATCGCAAAGGTTCATATAATCAATTTTTTTTTCAAAGTTTCAGTACTGAAACAGACTTTACAATTTCAGGATTAGATAATAACATATTCAACTTAATGAAGATGAGGAAATAATGGTAAATATATTGAAATATATAGAAATATGACATCATTTCATTAAATAATTAATAATTTTTTAACATCTTAAAATTTTCGAAAACTAAATCTTATCTCGCATTCCGCCCGGTTTTGTACAAAAATATATTCACGGGCAATTGATAATGCTCGCTACGGGAAAATTTTGCTTGGATGTCCCCTGCTGCTAATAACCATAGGAAATCAATGGATGCTCTTCAATATGAGGACAATAAAGCTTTAAGGCCGACAGCAAGAGGAATAAACACGATTGGAACTAATTTTGGATAATTGGATCTTCATATTTTTCAAATTCTCAAAAGTGTTAGGTGCCCTATAGCTGAATGTTGCAAATTACTCACAAAAACAAGTGTGTAACTTAAAGGGAAGGTAGATGAGGTTACATTCGCAGATTAAATCGACGTTTGGGAGTTAAATCGCTGTCAATGGCTACGCTTGATATGAAAATGCATATAGCTTGCTTGTCTTTTGTGTCTATCATTGTCCCAAGATGGTCACAAGGAAAAATTGCAAAGACTGCTCGACTATTATAAGATTACAGATGTACAGATACTGATACCCATCGACAAGTAGTTTTAACACCGACGGCACCGCCATCGATATGCAATCTAGACTCAAGACAGGGAATTTTTCACCGAAACATAAGGGCCTAATTTACATTGAACAATTAAAAAAGAATATGCTTGCTTGTGATGGATAAGTTACGGTAAAAATTCAAACATTGTAGAATGTCCGCGTTCGCCTATGATGTTTGGGAGGTTACATACTGCTGCATCAAGAATGCCTTCATATAGAATCTTGCAATTTGATGCGTCAAAAGCCAACGGTCTGTACATTTTTGTGAAGTGGCTTCAGTTTTGCTCCTTTTATCGCCAAGATATCAGCGTAGAATTGCTCTTTTGCTGCTTGGGCGTACACGACAGTTTAGGGAGCCGTCATTATTTGCAGCCTTGGGGTTCAGATGAATTATATGAAAAACTGCAAAATTTCAAGTCATCCAGGCCAACCAGGATGAATTCGAGTAACCCCTTCCAGACACAGGAATTTTGACTGACCTCTCCTTATTCAGAAAAGAAATATCGATATGTGCATTTTGTATAATTTACAAAAATACAGCAATAGTCAAGACCTTTCAAATCCTGGTTTACCTTGCTAGATTTTCATCAGTTGCCTTATGATGGTTGAAAAAAGGTAACACGAACAAAGGAAATCCAAAGTCATAAACAAAATATTGACATGAAAGCCCCTTCTATAAAACAAATAATCAATCATATAGTATTTTTTAATTTTGATTGGTATCATGTCATTGCGGTATGGTTGAATGTCAATTTAAATGATTATATAATGGACAACATTCTCTCTCTGTAATAATAATGATGAATTCACAAAAGTTCAGTTTTGTCCTGGATCCTGTGCTCTCCTTCTACCTCTGGTCACGACTGTTGGAAACGACTCTCTACATCGTCATCGCCACTGTCCTATTCTTCACTGTCGCAGGTACCATTGAGTACATGAACAACAATATTGCTGTAGAACGACATTGTGATTCCATGGTGACAGATTCAGTGCGCATGCCCCAGAGGGTGTTCTAATTATGTGTGTCTGGCGAGGAGGAACTACGAGAAGCGGTATAGCTTGCAGTTCTTGCAATCTCCGATGCAATTCGCTCGGACAATCGAGTAATATCAACTGAGATCCCCGTGCACGGTGGCCGTGAGTGATCGGAGGCCTGATCGACTTTGCCTGTAGTGTGGTGGTGGAACTTGGACGATTTACACCTGGCGGTAATCGATTACGCTGTCAGACCAGGTTAATTTCTTTGATTGGTGAGTCAAAGCGGGGATACGGTACCCGCTTGGCTTGAAATTCCACGACAATTCATTGGCAGTGTTGGATGTTTAGTTGACGTTTTAACCTGTTGGGTTTCATAGTCGCCAGTGAGTGAGCGGATAGAGTATGCTTTCGAGTGTGCTTCAGATTCGGTCCCATGCACCATTCTGGCGATATCCAGCACCTTGTTAGTTCTTTTGTTCTGTCCCTGTCTGTTGATATATCGCGATTAATCAGTTGCACAGAAGAGGTCAAATAAAATCTTCTTGACAATTTCAACTTCTTCGTCATTGAACTGTTTGCAACAAAGTTTAGCCAGCACATCATGCGTCAGAACATTTAGTTTATTAACAATTCAGCAAAGGAGCTCGTTGATTACTTGACCACTTGTACACATCGGCTGGTAGGGTACATCTTTAGTTGCGTTCTTACTAAAAGTACTACTACGATCGCTACATCCAAATCGTTTTTGTTGCATAAAGAACAAAACATGAGGTCTCCCTGACAGCAGGACACTCTATTATTATTATTATTATTTCTTTATTTCAGGCCATAAGCCCATACAGCCCATACAATCTTCACAACGCAGTGACTGCATGGTACTACAAATGGTAAATGTTACGCAATATGAACTCTGAGCAGTTCAATGAAACGCCTGAATACCGGCAATTGCGCTGTTCAAGGTTATAGGTTTGTTTCTAAATTTTATACAGCTGTACGCGTGCGACAATGGACACTGCTGCTTGAAATGACGACAAATTGTATCTATATATGTTGCGTGCGTGGCTTTTAATCTGATTGTAAATATGTTTTAGTATTTAATGTTATACTAGAAGTCGCCAAAAAGGATGTATTTTCGTCATTATTGCATGCGTAATTTTCAAAACGTAATCTAAAAATGCAGAGAGATATTTATTTTTGCATATTAATGAGAGAACAATAATGCCAATTATGAACAGCCCAATTACAAGCAGCTGGTCGAGCTTTACGCTGACTTCCTGGTGATTACTCTCTTTTTAAGTGAGTCGATTATACTGGCGTATTTTGATGCATCTAAAACTTACTTCAATTAAGTCTAGTTGTTGTTCGATACACAATATCAATGCTGACAAATATACGCCGTTAAACAAACGCTCTGGGTTTGTTTCGTAATGTCGCAACCAAAACAAATATTATTCATTAAATTTTAACACAATTTAGAAACTCAGTATAATGTATACCCGAACCACGTACTTGATAGTGTGAAGTAAAGATCGTTTGATTTCGGGCTGTCTGTATCAAGATTTCAGCAAAAATGAAACTCAAGTAATGGATATTTTTCCCTCATATTTGAGCTAGTTTACGTTATACGCCTGCGTCTGTAACCTATGCAGTACATACGTATCGCCCTACAGTACGGTAAGTTTCCATATCAGAGGAGGCCGTCTCTAATAACTTTGATGTTGTTGTATACAATAAACTAAGTTGTCATTGGACGCCGTTTGACCCTTTACCTCTTAACATTTTTACATGAACACGGGTAAAAACAAGAGAATATTTACTTTTTTTCAGAGAATCTTCACCTTAACTTTCAGCGCGTGAGGAAGTGAATAATTACAGGTCCAAAACCTGTGACTGTGAAAACCTGTGAAATTATCAGCTGCAACTTTCTGTCATGTGCACTGCGCTGCGCAGGTTCAAATTTTGTTCGGTGTGCTAATTGTACGAGTTCAAAGCGCGTTCCAAGTGTGTCCGCGATCGCTCGATGCAGTGCACGAGAGGAATCCTCAAATTTCATTGATTGCCACTGTTTCTTGTTAAATTGGACTCAAAAGATGTATGGTGCGCTTCGGCCTCGATGCTACGCATCTCGGGGAATACCTCCGCTGCACAGTGTTCTTGCAATAACTCTGAACGCGTACATACGTACTTGGATTTCCATATTTTCATGCGAAGTTAGTACACATATGGACTCGTTTGCACCGCTATCACGTGATTTCTTGGGCGAACTGAGTCTGTAGAACGTATCGCGTCATTTTAGAACCATTTTCACGAGGATATATATATAACTATATATAATATATTATATATAATATATATATATATATATATATATATATATAATATATATAAATATATATATATATATATATATATATATATATATATATATATATATATATATATATATATATATATATTTATTTATTTAGTTAGAGGTTATTACCCAATATTGCCTGTTCCTGTGTCGTATCAGCATGAGTGTCATTTGTGCTGCGTCAGACACGAGACGAAGTCAAGTGTCTGACGCAGCACAAATGACACGAATGCTGATACGACACAAGTAACAGGCGATATTGGGTAATAACCGATTTATCATATACCCATGCCCATAATTTTAGGGAATTTTTACTAATAGAACGAAAAACCTTAAATTTTGAGGCTTTACTTTATTACGCCTTGCTCATAAATATCAGAATGTTTATGTGAACAGGCTTCATTCATAAAGTATACGACGAAGATGTCAACATCACGCGCGACATCGCTGCAAGTCGTCCATATCTCAATGAACCCAAGAAGAAAGACACCGGGATGCAAAAATCGTCATACAGAAGGAACATTTCAAGGTGCAATATGCTGTACAACTGTAACCGATCAACAACTGCTGCAGCTTTAAATCTATCCTGATTTCGGTCGTCGTACGGCACGGAACTCGCGCGGAAAGGGGACGCCATTTTGTTAGTTTACCTTTAGAGTTGCCATGTCAACAGTCGTCGCGCGCGCGACATCGCTGTCACACCACGCGCTCACTACCTGTTCGATGGAGACCGTGCACAGTGCCGGCGCCGTGCGAACGGCAAAATGTTTGCTAGAACTTGACCCAAAAAATACCATGGGAAACATTTCAAGACTCAACGTGATATTTCCGTATTTTGCAACCAGAAATTCCTCGAAGCGCTTCAAGTTTTTACGTCGGCAACATCGCTTCGCAGGCGGGGAGCGGCAGCCATTTTGTTGTTTACGCTGTTTACCAACAGACTGTTAATATAGTTCGGGAAAACTCTAAAACTGATGACGTTCATCGTGCATATCTCGACGTTTACCGTGAAATATCACGGCTGATATTTTACGTTGAACGTCACTAGGATGTAGCAATATGGGCATGGGTATATGATAAATATATATATCAATCATCATCATCATACTTCTGTCTGATGATTGCAGGATACATGAAACTTAAGTAACAGATATCATAACTTTGTACTTGAAGTAATTTTGTGTTATATATATATATATATATATATATATATATATATATATATATAATATATATAATTTTTATAGAATATGTGTCTGTGTCTATGTCTGTGTGTGGATGTAATTTCGATGGTTACACCTCAATGATGCATAGACTAGAAATACATCCCCGTTTCTCACGCGAAAATGAAACAATTCTAAACCATCCAAATATTTCTAGAATCTGTCTACAGATACTTACAGGAAAGCTATACATTGCATTTTCATCGGACAATAAACTATGCAATTAGATAACTTAAACTTAGTGTCCCCTCGTAAAAAGAAAGTTCCGGCTATGTATATCCAGCGCTTGAACATTCCTGCTTTGTGAGTAATTTTAAATGTAATTCAATTTTATAATCTTATCCATACAATACCCGCATGTCCCTAACTAAAAAGAAAGCTGGCAAGACATCCCAAATGCAGAAATCAGCAGAGCGTTATAAATAAATAAACAGATTACTTCAAGTACAAAGTAATGAAATCTATACTTAAGTTTCATGCATCTTGTAATCCTCAGATAGAGTGAAAGGATTACTACCATTCTATCTGTATGTAGTATTAAAATTCGATAAATAATATTTGTTTTGGTGGCGACATTTTGAAATTTTTTTTTAACAAACTCAGAGCGTTTGCTTAACCATAGAGAAAGATAGATAGAGTGGCAACGGGTATTGTTTAAGGCGTGAAGCGGTTACGTTAACCCATCCATGTTCGCCTCGCCTCAGGTTGCTCTCGCCTCTCTTTTCCGAAGAGTGCCGACCATGAATCCTTCGGTAATTTCGGATTTTCGCCAATTGTTAAGCGAAAGTATGTTCGGCAAAGTTTGTGTTGTTGTTGTCGTGTGGTGCTGAGCAGAATTGACGTGCTGGCGAAAACGGGAGTGTTTTGAGCTTCAGGAAAATGAGTTTTACCGTTTTAAAAATTCCTCTCATATTTTTATGAATATATAATGAGTGTGTTTGAACCAAATTTGAAAGTCTTTTATCGATACTGTCTGGTTTTACTCAATGGTTTACGGTCAGTCATACCCTCTATTACACGTGCGTCAAGGAAGGACATGTTTATGAAACTGCTGGCGTGTTATGTTTTGATTGGCGTGAAGCAGTGTTTCTGGCCTGAGAGCTCACGAAGTAACTATGGTTGCTACGCGACTGGCAGTACGATGCCATCTCGTCGTATGTTTCGCATAATCTCGTGTAATTATCAACCACAAACAAACCCTCCAAAAAGTTTAACACCTTTGGAGCTCATTTTAATATGAAAAGCCAATAGTCTACCGAGACGACCATGGAACAAAAGACATGCAAGTGTTGCGACTCTGTCTATATGTTACTCTGTGGTTAACCGTGTAGATTTGTCAGCATTGATAATGTGCAGCTTTTCTGATATACAAAGATTACATCGCTTGTTCATGTTAGAGTAGCTCAATGCTTTATCAATGATTGACCATGAAATGTCAAAGTCTTGTCCCTTATTTCTTAAGTTCCATACATATTTTGATAACTCGGTGTCGTTTTTGTATCTCTCGTTGCGGAACGATTTCATGTGATTAGTGTAGCGCGTCTTGAAGGTGTTATCAGTGAGGCCGATATAAACCCTCTCTCCGTTGTCCTCAGTTGATACGTTGGCCTTGTACACCACGCCTTCATGGGGCATGCCGACTTAACCCTGCAATTGCAATTAGCTGGTTGGTCCTTACGCTGTTCTCCGGAGATTACCCTCTTACCTATCAAAATGTCGCCACCAAAACAAATATTATTTATCGAATTTTAACACTACCTACAAATAGAATGGTTCGTCCCAATCATATATGTAAGAGTGTCGAGCTAGTAATCCTTTCACTCTATCTGAGGATTGCAAGATGCATGAAACTTAAGTAATAGATTTCATTACTTTGTACTTGAAGTAATATATATATATATATATATATATATATATATATATATATAATATATATATATATATATATATATATATATATATATATATATATATATATATATATATATATGCATGCTACGTCTAGAAGATTTATCAATTTTAAGATATTGCGTAATTATTCAAGAAATGATTTAGTGAGCCTCTTTGGTTGTCGTACTACTTAATATCCTTTGTTAATTGTCAGTAATTAGTGTAGCGGCAAATCAAGGAAAACTTTTTCTTTGCCAGTCTTACCCTAATAAATGGGGACAAAAAAGAGCAAAGAATGGCATGCCGAACACTTCTTTACTCCGGTGTACTTGTAAGGTCGATGACCCTGATTTACTCAATATCAATTCAAAGTGCTTGATTGAATTACGCTTGAATACTTAAATTTTCGGCTAAAACTGCATGAAAAATTACTTACAATCAACCACTGCTTCCATGAATATATCAACAAGTTACCCATCCAGACGTCATGAAGTTTCCTCTGGCAACAATCACATTTCAAAAAATTCATGCATTTTGCCGAATATGCAACGGACAAGCATGTCGTATTTCCCCATGCAGGCAGAGTACGCACCAATAAGTCCCCCGACCTGTTTGTGTCAGCTTCATAACAACTTTCTAGTAAGTGAATGGCAAAATCTTCAAACTCTCTGATGAAAAAGCATAAAGTCAAAGATTTGTAGGGAAAGGGAAAGGAATATAAAAAAATTTAGTCATGACTTCCATGTTTGGCAAAATCGGATTGTTTATTTAACTGTCTTCACTCGTCGTTATTTTCATTGTTATATGTGAGGTAAGAATCAGACACAACATGCGTTTATCCGACAAAACAGCGCCATATCGCTATAAACCTAATAACCCCCTATCCCCAATAAATCAAACCCGGGAGAAAAAGAATACTTTCATCGAAACTAAAGCATCCGTAATTAAAACAACAAATAAATAAACAAAAATAATTCCACAACATTCGTTAAGAGTGGTAAAGTTAAGTGACTGCAAAACATCGTCCACCCAAGACTCTTTCACTATTTGTCTTTCATAGATATCAAAAGCTATGCCTTTTTGAGCGCCCGATTCGACACCTCTGGCGTCTGGTAAAATACTATAGTCTGAATGAGGTCACATGAATGACATTATCCGGGATATGATGGCGATAAGTTTTCTAACCGACTATGGAGAGCAATCCTAGACATGTTTGGTCATTTTTCTGCCTATATTAGTGTGTGAAATTGCCAAAGTGGTATATACACTACAAGGGTCGCTTTCATGAGATGATAAGTGCTACGCAAAGGTTTAATAGGACGAAATACGGTATATACCACTCTCATTAATGAGATATGGGTATATTATGCTTGTCTCATAAAATAAGATACATTAAATGTTCCAACATGATTGGATAATCTATATGATTGGATAATGTATGGTGTATGTGAATTGATTGTGGTTCATGTGCTGTTCATCACTGGTCTATTGAATGATATGGTCTATTATCACATGAACTGGCCCGAATTCCCACCTGTGTGACGTAGAAACAGGACGGATAAGAAATCTGAATTACCCTGTTGTACGTCATCGACCGGAATTTTTTTCTTGCATGGTACCGTTCATACATGCGGGTCGCGACGTGAACATAGACCGATTTGTCGTGATCGATGCCGTACTCTCATGACATGTTTACAAAAAGGTGACCCGGTAAATCCACACATGGAAACATAGAAGGCATGTCCAGCGAAATTTATAGTCGTTAAAACTATAGCTGTTCCCGAGAATCGAATGGGTATACCATCGATCCAGTCGAGTCGCCTCGTATATACGCGTAAGGCTCAATCCCGGTTGGCGATAAACCTGAAATCTACACCTCAACGGAAGTTCAACTGAATAAATGAGTACAGTATAATCTTCGGGAAAGCGACATACAGGCACAAGCATAAAGTCATTCGACTAACAACGATAAATTTCCTTCATCATACAAAAAATTATGTAAATTCTTGCTCGGAATCAAACCTGTAGCTAGGCGTAAGGCTGTAGCGCAGACATCAGCTGTTGAGCTGTACGGTATATGTAGTGCAGCGCTGTGGAATCCGATGTACTTCGAAAGTTGACTCAGACAACACTCAAAAGTTTCCGTCAAGTAAAATTAGGATGTATCTACGGGTGAGATATATGTCACTGCAAACATCAAAGTCCTTAAGACGAAAACATTGACGACCGAGATCGGGATTAACAAGTTGACACCGGCATATGGCAGAGACCAGTGACGGCAGCGTTGTGAGTATAAACATGCAATGATGTACACTCTGTGTGTCATCGAACGGAATCTTTCGCGCTCGCCCCGGTCGTATAAACTTGTGTGATATTTTGGAAAGCCACGGAATCTTTGAGAATGAGAATTACTGTTTCGATCGTGTCGTTGCATTTACTTCATTAATCTATTTGTAAATATTCTGAATAACTCTGACTAGTATCCGTCGCTAGCACGATGAAAGTTATGTCCACCGTACCGATGGCCGCGACTTGCCTTGGCATCGGTACAGTGCGAGACAATGATTGACAGGTTCACGTGACAGAATCCGTATGTCTGGTTGGTCGAGATACCATTTGATGTAGCAAATACAGATTGATGGGATCTATGAATGAAAGTATCTCCTGGGTGACGGGGATAAAATTCACGGCTTCAACCAACAAAAGCTTGAAGAGAGATTTTGTTTTTCATTGTTTCCTTAAATCAATGTGTCTTGTATATGTGTGTATTAATACATGTTTTTACGTACGAGGACTTCGGCAAAGCTACTTTGTAAAACAATGCATATGGTTTGGTTTTAAGGCATATTATAACAATAATGGAAATTTCAGAGAAAAAACCTGTCGTTCTTCATTCAAAAAAACTCTATGCTACATCATTACCTTATATTAATTGATGACATTTTGTCAACGGTAGTCAAAATTCATTCACCTTTCAAAGTGTTCAAATTGTATTCATAATAAACCAACTGAAAGTCGTTGATTAATAATGTACCTTCAAGATATAACGGCTACGTGAAGTGCTACGATCATCTAATATTAGTATTTATGTCGATCATGGAGATTTAGTCTGTAAAGGGAGAATACTGCACCAGGTTTACTTTTTTTCTGTATACAGTTCAGCTCATAATGACACTATTAGCTGCAATAGCAGTACAGAGAAACCCACGAGGAAAGCAACACAACAAAGTCTTTGAGCTGCAGAGATTTTGACAAACACTCCGTAGGCTAATATATAATTTTTGTCAGATAAGCACGCTTTGTCAGGTATCCCTACCGAGTGTTCACTACACATTGAGTGCTATCAGGGTGGAACCGATGATTATTAATTAGTGATGCAAATGTTTCAAATTCCATTTTATTATGTGAATATATAACTTTCCCGGCAGAGGATTTACAAAGATTACCTACTTGGCATTTTTCTTAAGGGAAGATTGTAGTCTGAGGTCTTTCTTCTTCTCTGCATAGACAGCCAAGCCTCGGAGTATCTTACTGGCAATGAGAGCTGCACCTGCACGACATAAAAATATAAGCGTCATTAATGACGATTTTATTCTGAAAATAAGAACGTCATGAAACGAGTCGACCAACGAAGGCAATGACATACATTGTCAACTACTGTAAGCGGGAAGATATAATATTATTGCGGCTCGTAAGCTGGTCAGTTTTAGGTAGCTCGTTAACAAAGTTAAATTCAATTCTTCATATCATGAGATATTAATTAAACATATTTCAAATTAATCTCAATTCTTCATATCATGAGATATTAATTAAACATATTTCAAATTAATCTTACATACTTTAATTTACATGATGTATTCTAGAATGAATGTAAACTGCTATCTTGAATTATTTTCTCTATTTTTTGTTATTAATTCTATCTGTTGAAATTAATTGTGACAGGGAATTAATTGTATGTAGTCTAACTGCTTTTCTATTTTTCATTTATTTGAACGTGCCGAAATAATTGTATGTAGTTTGGAATTAGTTTCACTAGTACCTCGAATTAATTGTGCAATGTGTGGCAGAATTAATTTTTGTGTGGTCGTAGAAGTTGACGGCTAATCCCAATCCTTTGCGCACGTTTCTTATTCAATATGGCGGTGGATGCGAACGCTTCCCTCTCATAGAGAAAGAAAAGTGGGCTTTGCGTAAGTTTACAAGCGCAGCTGAGCACATCGTGTACCTAGGTGAGGTGGGTGTGCTCGGAAACGAAGATCAATGCAAGGGTTGGATTCAAAATCGGCTGTTTCCGCGGAAAAAAAACTGCTCGCCACAAATCAGAGGCGCTTCCACAGTGCCGTCGGTTTTGTCTGTGGCAGTCAGCGGGGTAATGCGAACGATACATTGTGTAATAAGGTTTATACTTCATGCTTGAGACTACTACTGAACTACGGCTTCCGTGCATTTCTGTACCGTACGTTATCCATATACTACAAGTGGACGAGGTGACTACGTCTGTGACCTTAGTGTGCAAAGGACGTTGTTTGCGCAGCGTGTAAGCTGTTTGGAATGAAAATGAAGTCGGACAACGAAGAAGAAAAGGCGACAGATTTAATTCAGGTTCTCAAGCAGTTAGCGAGGAGGAGTGCCACGCCACCGAGCGGAACTTTGGGTAGAGAATCGGAACAGTTGACGCGTTCTGGTAGCTACAATTAACTTCAAAGTAAATCAAACATTCCTATTTTTGCCAATACTAATTTTGACGTGGTGGCTACCGGTTCAGACCGAGAACCGGACAACCACGTCTCTGAATATTCAGCGTGAACGAGGGCGATAAATCTTCAAAGAATGAGTCGGATCGGGCTGGCACTAACGCAAACAAATTATCTCCACTTAATTCCAAATTCTACACTTGGCTCTTTTAAGTATATATCTGCACTCCCACCAGATTGGTCCACAACGACTGGATTACAAGTGATTTGAGAACGGCGACACCTTACGATGTGTTCACTGTCAGTAGAGTTGAAACGGATACTAGGAAACTAAAGTGCATGTTATGTTGTGAAATACATTTTAGGTCAAAAATGAAAAGAAATGCGTTGCGACACAATCGGTAAAAAACCCCACAAAACTGGAAGAAAATAAGTAGGTGAGCTGTGCACTTATGATTAAAGGGAACGATGTCTTATTTTCTCGATTCCCCTCCAATCAACACAATATAAAAATATTTTCTTACAGTAGTACAATAGTTTAAAGCAATCTTGTTTTGAGGGACTATGTACACACTAAAGTTTTCGATTTCATGAACCAGAATCTAGATCTCTTCGTTCAAGTGACGAAGTATCTCCTAAAATCAATGAACAAGACTCAAATTCTATGATGACCGTTCTTTCTCATATGTTGCTGTAGCAGCTACCACAGCTCTCGTACGTTCGACTGAAAAAAAAAAACTAAAACTTTTTCCGTTGCACGAATCGGAGTTTTCCGTTGCAACCCATATTCGTCCGGGAATAAAAACAACAAGAGCTACGACTGCACAGATGAATGCCGCTGCTTCCTTGTGGAAGAGGCTTTCTAGCCACATTCGTTCAATATCAAGTACTGAAGTTTTCAAAGTTTAACTAAAGATTTGCTTCTTCGAGAGAGCATAGTCATGTGACATTATGTAAAGCGCCAGTGAAAATTGTCTATAGGCTTTGTCTAGAAGACTTAGGTGACCGTTCTCAGCTCACGTCTAATGTCGTACTAAAATAGCGTTGGGGACAGAATTTTATACTAAGTTGGGATGTTCGTTATAAGCGGAAGAGCGTTTTGACCAGTCGCTGACCATGCTTGGTTAATCCATTGTTATCAGTGCGTACATATTGACACACACAGCAACTTAAAACTCATTAATCTGGCAAAAGCTGTTGCAGAAATTTGTATGGCAAAAAGTTGTCGTGCAACTTTGAACAGCTGTTCTACGCATTGCAGTCAATAATAATCTCGGTGAATCTGAAGGTAAGGTGAAATCATGTTCAGTTTGTCAACGAGTAAGACAAATGCCGACTAAATTACCTTGACATCCGTGGGTATGGCCAATGAGACATTTTCAAACAGTTCACATTGATCTTTGTGAAGATAATAAATTGTATTTCTTAGTTCTTGTTGATTGTCATTCTAAATGGGTAGATGTAAAATCTATGAAGAGTATCACAGCTGATCGTACCATTAATGAGTTGAGAGTAATCTTTGCAGAACATGGCCTCCCAAGCAGTTAGTTTCGGACAATTGTCCGAAATTCAAATCTGACGATTTTTTGTCTGTTAATGAAAGAGGATGGCATGGAGCATGTTAAGGTAGCTCCATATCACCCTGCATCCAATGGCGCTGCTGAGAGAGCAGTGAGGCTGGTAAAAGAAGCCTTCACTAAACAAGTCTTAGCAGGAGATATGTCTTCGTCACTGAAATGTAGAGTTGGTAAATTTCTGTTTAGATACAGAACTACACCTCATAGTAAAATATGTGTAAGTCCAGGTGAGTTAATGTGTAAAACATCAGTTTCGAACTAGATTGCAATTGGTAAAACCAAGTCTAGCAAGGCAAGTAGAAAAGACACAAAAAGTACAAACAGAGCAATTTGATCGTCACACAAAACGAGAGAGATATTTCGAAAATGGTGATATTGTAAGAGTGAAGAATCCCAAAGCGGAGTCATAACTGGAAAAATGGTTGTAAGGCTGTATATAATCTAATCAAAGCTTCTCGGAATTACATGGTCAAAATTGGGTACATGACTAATCTGGTTCATGCAGATCACATGGTTGAAACCTACGAAGAAATTGAACCTTAGTTAAATAATGTTGGAGTACAACAATGTTCATTGAAACAAGCTGCGTGTAGGGATTTTGGTACACAGACAGTAAGGTAAAAGTTTAGAGCAATTCCGACTTAAATACCCAGTGTAGTAAAACCTATGGAACATACTGCAGTTATTGGTAACAGTAGATTTGACAAGGTAACACTAAGTTAGGAAACATCAGTAAAACTAGGTGTAATTACTGAGCCCATAATAAGAAAGTCAAATACAGTAAGAAAACCGGTAGTATATTAAATCTGTATATTTTGCAATGTACTTTATTTGTAGAAATCAGGCATGTAACACTTTTGTTTTAAAAGGGGAAGCAGTGTAACATATGCTAATATATCCATGCAGTGACGTAGTATTGTAGTGCGTATGCTCAGAGAAAAAGAAGAGTCTCCTCATGCTTGAGACTAGTGAACAACGGCCTCCGTGTATTTCTATACAATACATAGTACATAAACTACACATTGCTGTGTGTTCCCGGCGTTATATATATGACCTCACACCTACTCCGGGAACACAAAGCATCGTACGGAGGGTATCAGCAATGCTGTTGTGGGAGGCTTATAGGCTGCTAACACACCAGGAAAACTCGGACAGACTAACAGTAAACAAGTAAATAAAATATTAAAATTAGGTAGAAAGGTTAACAAAAATAAAAAAAATTAAACAAAAGAAACAAGTAAACATAAACAAGCAAACAAACAAGCACACGACAGGCAGAGGAAGTGAATCTAGTCTGTTCCTGGGAAGGTTCACAATGGATTCATCAGTCGTTAGTTATTTTGCTTGTTTACTTCTTTGTTTTATGTATTTGTCTGTTTTTGTTTATTAATACTACTTTGTTTTCGTTTTCGACCATTTTTCATTTTCCTTGCTATTTTTATTCACTTGTTAACTGTTATTCAGTCCGAGTTCCCTGAGGCGTTGCCAGCCAATAGGCCTCCCACACAAACGTGCTGACTGCCATAGTTGACAAAACCACTGGCAGCGACTCGGATTTGCGGCGCGTTATTTTTCCCGTGGAAAACAGCTGATTTTGAATCCAAATCTTCCATTAATCCTCGTTTTCGAGCACATACACCCCGGTAGGTATACGATGTACTAAGCTGTGCCTATAAACTTGCGCAAAGCCGAATTTTCTCTCTATGCGAGGGAAGCGTTCGTGTCCTCCGCCATATTGAATAAGAAGCGTGCACAAAGGACTGGGATAAACCGTCAAATTCTACGACAACATGAAATTAATTCTGCTACCACAGAAAGGTAATTCGAATTGCAAATAAAATTAATTTTAAACTGCAAAAAAATATTTCAGCAAGTTAAATTAAACGGAAACTGGAAAATTATTTGCAATATACTGATAGAATTAATTTTAGACTACAAAATTAATTCAAAGACATAACACTAATTTCAACAAATCAAAGTAGTCACAAGAATGTAGAAAATTAATTAAAGATAGCAGAAGAAATTTACACTATGCCACGTTCATTACAGCATTAAGATTAATTACAAGTGCTTAATTAATTCAAGGAATATACCAAATAAATTTCCAGTACTAGTAAAATAATTCAGCACTACAAAATATAATTTAAACACACAAAAAAATAATATAACATAATTTTGAACAGAACCGACCTGCATACTTTTGAGTAAATGAATATTTTCATTTTGCCGTCTTTCTGAACTCTCCATTTCAAAGCTAAAATATCCCCTTGTAGAAAGGATAAAAGAGTAGTACTGACCGATATTGCCAGTTTCCAATCTTTTCCAGAACAAAATGGCCAGGGATCTTCTATTAAGCAACACTGCCCACAGGAATAACTGTTTGTCAGGACTGGATATGTTTAAGACATCTTCCTTTTTCGAGCAGTCGGGCTCGTCATACTCTTTGTTCTCTTTTGTTAGCTCCAGGAGCAAATCATGAACTTTTTTGAACTCGATCTTCTCAAGATAAATTGTAAAAAGAAGTGCAATTTAATATGCAAGTTTTTTTGAAAAGCACATATATTTGTCAAAATGCGTCGAGTGCTAATTCTGAACCGTCGGCATAACAAAACTTTCCATGTACAACCTGCATCATGATGATAGTTATCGTTATTTGCAAAATATCGAATAGTGTTACTTATTTCTAAAGATTTCAATTTTTTATGGCTCTTCTCAGAAAGTAGCGTTGCGTCTTAATATTTTACAATTTCACTTCTTTATAAATATTACTGTCAGAGGCGTTCTCACTTCGATGAAAACCAATCCCTAACTTTGACATTCCACGTTCATACAGACTTGTATTTTATATCATGATCATTCTATTGAGAAAAATCATGTTTAAGTTTTACAGTTTAAGTCATCAAGGAAAGCATAATATCTCGAAAAGCACGTTGAATTTATAAGTGGGTACACAATATAACATAAACATACACATGCTTAGAACCATGAGCCGTAATACGAATCATGAGTTGATAAATAGAAATAAACACCTTATCGGATAGGTTTTATTAGTTTGGTACGAATCATTATTGTCATTTTCTGTCAGTTTTTGCTAGCATAACAACGAACCAACTTCCCAAAACACTTCCCTTTGCGCGGATGCTGAACGGGTGAGTAACACCAAAGTAAATGATAACATGACAAAGTTATGCTATGCAAAATGCCTAACAGCTCCCTTCTGTCTCCACTTAGACTTCTCTTTCAGGTTGCTAGCATCGCTAATAATCTGAGATAGAACATGCATTATGAAATACATGGCATGATTATACTGTTAATAAAATTATGGTGTTTTTTTTTTCGATGAAGTTTATTATGTCTATCGGTAGGTAGTATTTAGTCCCTGATTTTTAAAATTCCTCCCTTGTACATGTTCTGTTAGTGTTCTGTTTTAATATAAGGCAATTCTTATATCAGACAATTCCAACTTCAAATACAATCGCATTTCATGTCATCATCGCATCGAAAATCATGTTTTTTTAACAGTCAAAGTATTTCTGGAAAAGACCATGTATGTAAATGCTGGCTGACTTTAGAGGTAAACAAAATAACATACTCGTAAACACGTGCCAACAAGTATCCATATTTTTTCCAGTCAAAACTGGCATTTTTGAATGTTTTTTTTAACTTATGATTCCTGTGTACCGTACCTCGATTCATATTTTGATAAATGCAGTTAATACCGAATCGGATAGGCTTCGTTAGCTTGGCAAGTAGTCATCATATACTTTTTTGTCAGATGTCGCTAGACACAACAATGAAACAACTTTTCAACACATTGTCCTTTGCAATGCTGCTGCAAGGGTGAGGTGACACCGAAATGCATGGTAACATGATACAGTTATGCTATGCACAATGTCAAAGCACGTACCTGATTGTTTGATCCACACTTCTCTTTTAGAATTTGCTGGGTGCTGGTTATTAAATCGGCATCGCTAATATTTCCATATACAACCTGCATCGTAAAACAATTGTTACAGATAAAGTTTTCATGGTGTATCTCATTTTCTGTCTCAATTGTTTAGTCATTGATTTTACAAATGCCTTTATTTTCACATATTCTTATTAGCAGTGTTATGCTTTCTATTGAAGAAACTTTAGGTTAATATTAGATGATTCTGATTCAATATCAAAACACAAATTTGTTTCATCATTGCATTCAATAATGATCATGTATTTTGTTCATCATTGCATTCAATAATGATCATGTATTTTTTAAGTCAAAGTCCTCGTTAAAATGTCTAAAACGTTTGATTACATCCGGAAGGGGAAAATTAAGATATTGTGTGGTTGTTAATTTTTAAGAAAGGCATAGGCATATTTTGAAATCTTCAAAGACCCTATTTTATCAATTCCCAGACTGAGTTCTGAGATGCATCATCTCGAAATCAGAATTTTGAAACTAGTGATAAATACCTCAGAGTATAATTTTTCCAAATGCTCCTTTTCCTCAAATTCGTCTGTGTCAACAAGATAACTAAGGAGCAACTCTACAAATCTGCCTTGTTGTCTCTTAACGTCAGGAACATCTTTTTTTCAAGAACTCAACCTTTTCTGGAAAATTAACATCACTTTTAAATACATATTTTATACAAATTAGTCTTTTTAACATATAAACAGCAACGCTGCAAAACAATTGAGGTATTATATTTGTCTGCGTTGACATCGACAAAGAATGGCCTACTTCAATACATGTTCGCATTAAGCTCTTGCAAATGTTTGTCTGCCGAAATATTAAGGGGTTAAAAGGTCAGTGCCGTGTCTAAGGTAAGCAACTCTCTGCTGAAGCATGTCGTCGTCAGTTTTTACTAATAACGTGTTCTGCTAATGTAAACATTGGCAGAGTTGAAACAGTCAAAAGTGTTACTACAATCATCATGGTAGATAGATATAATACAATCCTTCCCCTCGTTCCATCGTATCTTATAAACTACCAATGTCATACACAACCTTATTCGAAGTCAGTCTAGTCAAGTCAGATTTATACACAATAAACTGATGAGGCAATACCCGGAGGAACTGCATGCTTGATAATCACTGCATTCTCTCTGAAAAGAATAGCAACAATTGTAAGTGTTGGCGTTGAGGGGGCCACACACAGGAAAATAATTACATATTACTTGTACCTGCCAATAAGAAAGCTTGTCAGGCTTTAAAATCTCATCCCTTGCGATATTACACTTGTTTAATGAAACTGCCAAATCCAATTGCACTTCACCAGCCAAATCTTTAGACAGAAAAGAGTAACAGATAATTACATTTGAAGCAATATGTATATGTATGTACGTATGTTTGCGTTTGTGTGCGACAAAATCTTAAAATTTGTTGTAAACTGTGATTACAAACACTGCATGAAAACCCAATAATACTTACTGTATTTGCATGGATTATTGCCTGTATTTTAGCTGAAGAGTGCATATACAGATGAATACAGTCAAGAATACATTTTTTGTATTCAGCAAGCCTGTATTCATGTGGATTCATGTGAATTCACGTGTATTATACAATAATACAGTCGACTCATTAATGTGTATTTATCTGTATTATTGCGTTTTCATGCAGTGAAAGGCGTTTCGAAACAAAATATACATTCCATAATTTCGCACGTTATTGATTCCGTTAGTGTTCTAGGTCAACACAAAGACAAATTAACTTACCTGGCAACGTTAACACTGCTCTCAGGATGGCTTCGTCGATAGTGTTCAAATTTGCATCGTCCATTTGAAATACAGTTACCTTAACAGAAACATGCAAGAATTACACATGTTTTTAGTTCAAGTAAACCATCAATACCTGCAACATTGCTGGGGATGTTTTTTTCACGAGTCGTTGGAGAAAAATGGCATTTTTAAATGGTCTGATTTATTTCAAAAGGGATAGTCCACCCAAAATTTGATCAGTTGTATACAGGTTTATGCTTATGTAATAAAAGCATTTATCATTACTTTTCGTGCAGAAGGAACAATTTGTAAAGTGGACTAGACCTTTGGCGCTATTGGCTAATGATAACAATAGCCATGCTAGCATAGGGAAGAAAAATAAAATAACGCTTGCACTGCATAATAAAATGTAAAAATTGTAAACCCTTCACCCTGGTAACACATTAATTTAAGTACAAAGAAATTAAAATAACCACTGCATAAATTAAACAGTGCACGTGGCTACAAATTAAACCAACCCTTGAAACAGAAGGTAAATCCAACCAATAATATTGGTAAACCACTCTCCCCTGACAAGGTATGTGAGAGGGTACAAAAACAGCACTAGTGCAAATGGCCACCAAAATGGTTACCGGGTAAGATATTGCACTAATCATGCTGTAAAAAGGGAATACCTTCATAGGGTAAATTAAAACTATGCAAATAAAAATGCATACATAAGTAATACGTAATAAGGTATGTCCAACCAAAATTAAAAAATGATGGTAAAACCACTCTGTCATGACGAGATATGTCAATGTGAGTGGCAACAAAAACAATTGAAATAACCCCAATATGCATGTACGCAAGGCTGTAAAGTGTATACGCATGTACGGAAACTGATAACACCGACACTACTGGCAGTACTGCACCATCAAAACACGCTCAAATTAACCGTAATGATTTAAGAACTGCCCCCGTAAGCTCCTATAATAAGCAGACGTTCGTATGCCCTTGTTGATGATAGATGGCGCTTTAAAAAGCAGAGAACGTACCATGGGCCAAAATTCCCTCATTGGTCACAATTGCCCAATTTACCTTACCTGATCTCGCCAAGTGCGCTAAAATGAACCCCATCGGCGCAGAAAATCTGTGCACACTTGCTTAAACACGCTTGTGTTTCCAGGAATGCCCAAAGGCCAAGCCTTCTAACGGGCCTCTAAGAAAGTGTTCAACAGTGCGACACGCTCGTTAAAAACGGCTACTACATGATGTGATGCGCGGGAAAATCTGGCAAACAAAAATAAACTTGACGACCATGGAACCGAGCATTTCTGCACGAAATGCATCAGACTTGAGCCGATAATAGCTGCTGAAAGTGATGACAAATCATTAGCACCTATCTGTAAAACAACCACACTGGGTTAAAACACTGGACGACATGTAAATCAAAACCCCGTACATATTTCACCGTACGGCCTCCGATGCCGTGTAGTTGTATTTCTGCAGAACTGCTCATGTTGAATGACTGCGGCATAGGACGTGCGTTACGCGGTAATGACATAGACGCCTCGCCACGAAAGAATGACCTAAATTTACACGTTTGGCTTCATACTGATTGCCAAAAACATGTGCCTGGATGCCCGGCACTTATATAAGGGTAGGACATCTAAGACAAAAAGAGAGCTTGCCTGAAAAATGTAGAAAAGGAGGATAAAATTGTTGGAAAAACAAACTGCCAGCTGCTTGTTTGGAGTGTGATCGAAGGATAAAATTGTTGGAAAAACCAAACTGTCAGCTGCTTGTTTGGCGGTGTGATCCAAAAGAGGCAGGGCAATGTTGTGACCCCCCTCTAAGGCACTAATGAATGGAACTCTATTTGCCGTAGAGGGCAGTCTACCCTTGAAAATATTAAAACTACAACTGCATGTATATAAATCCGATTATCTTTCTATAATCGTGGTTTTATCATTACTTTTCGTACAGAAGGAACAATTTGTTGAAGTTATACACGAAAGTAGATATCAAAATCAGGCAATACGGAGACTTTTCCATCCGACTGTGCGCAACCAAGTTGTCAATTTCCTCTGCAAAGCATGCCGGGAGAAATACCCGGATGATGACGTAAAGTTTTTGGTTTTGGTTCATTTGCTTGCGGGTTGATCTTGGGAGTCTCATCAACAGCTTAGATATAAACATATGCCTGCCTGTAGGTATTGCGGATGTGCCAATAATCGTGAGCGAGATTTGAAAACGCAGTGAAAACACCTCATCTACAAATTGTGGTTGGTAAAGATTGGCTCTGACATTAGTTCACAAAACTATCAATGAAAGATTTTGCGTATTCGAAGACCATTTCCAAGAGAAGGAAATCGCCGGCTGTTTGACGATCCATAGTAAAATAGCAATTAGGAGGAAAAGCCTTCAAGATGATGCTGTACCACAAAACTACACTGGAAAAGCAAATGTATCGGAGTAAAGGAGGACATAAAGGACGATTGAGAGACAGACTTGACTCAAAAGAGGTTTTATAGTTTAAAATCAATATCATTTTCCGAACAGCCAGAGAGTTTTGTTGTGATCACTTTTCTTACACAAAGTTTACTTATCATTCTTGTTATTCTGATGACATCGCATTGGTATTTAATACATGATAAAATTTGCTGAAATCAGAACGTTCATTTTTTTTCTCTCTCATTTTAACGACATCAACGCAACTAGCATCCACGCGTCACAACATTAAAAACTTGAGCGATTCATATCTTCAAATGAGTTATCCGGAACCAAGACATGGGTGCCCAACAGTTCGGGAAAGAAGTGGATCAACTTCCGTGAAACTAAAAAATACATCGTGTTTGAGTGCATAATTGCTTATGCATACTCAGTTACTGAGACGTCTTTTCAGTAGACGCTGTTTACAATCAAATAGTTCTACATCAGAAACTTTGCACAGATGACAACTTTTATCGATCTCGGGAAAATTTCCAACATGACCAAATATATGAAGTCTTTCTTCATGTTACAAAAAATATAGACAAGTCAAATTAAACTTTTATTGTCCGGCCTTTTTTTGCTGTAAGATGAATTTTCTACGATACCACAGCAGCAAGAATCTTCGAAAAAAAAACGGAGCGATTATGCCACTAAACTGTAAAATAAGCGAGAAGCAGTTAGTGAAGTGCGTTACTTCGTTACCGGTGCGGTTACAAGGGATTTATCAGAAAAAATAATCATATGGACTTAAATACCTGGTCCAAATGAACCAACGGTTTATATGAGCAGGCCACACGACCGGTCATACGACGACACCGTGTTGGATGGAAGTGAAAATGGAGCTCTCTGTTGTAAGGGTTCAAGGAATTTCAATAGGCAGAGATCAAAGTGCATCATCGTAATTCAAAATCGCAACTCAACCTCAGCAGCACACGACATTATTGAGCTAAAGTGAGCGAAAAATTTTAGCGTTTCTCTCTTCAGTCAGATTATTCAGATTGATTATTCCTCAGGGCTGCTTTCTCTCCACTATGCTATAGTACGTGACTTTTTAATTTTGCCATATTGTCTCTCCCGATCCGTCGAACGGTGGGTTATTTCCTTCCTTTTTTCTGTAATTTTACTCCCCGACCAATCGCCAGGTTGTGGCTGTAAAGTGTTAATTTTTGCCGACATTTTTCTCCAAAACCGGTCTTGGTTTTCGCATGTTAGACTTTTTTCATTTTTTTTTTTTCTCTAAGGCCGATCTTGAAGCAGTGGCTTTTAGGGTTTTTACTTTTTTCATGATTTTTGGCTTACATCGGTCGTCAGGTCGTTATATTCTGGTTTTGATTTTTTTCAGTTATTTTTCTACATGGCCGGTCACCAGGTGATGGCTTTCAGCTTTTTTACTTTATCTACAAAGTGTTGAATTTATCTTGACATTCTTCTCCACGATAGGTAGTGAGGTCGTGGCTTTCAGCTGTTATACTTTTCTTCTGTATTTTCTCTCCACGACCAGTACATGGTTGTAAAGAAATGAATTTTCCCGACATTTTTCTCAACGACCGATAAACGGTAGTAACTATCAACATTTTTACTGGTTTCCTGTACTTTGTTTCCACGATCGGTCGACATGTCATAGCTGTAAAGTGTTGTATTTTTCGCGACATTTTCTCTTCGAACGGAGATGTGGCTTTAAGCGTTTTGACCTTTTAATGTTTTTTTTTCATGACTGGTCGCCAGGTCGTGGCTACAAAGTTTTAAATCTTTCTCGACATTTTTCTCAGCGACTGGTCGAGAGGTCGGCGCTTTCAGACTTTGATCTTTTTCAGTAATGTTTCCCAAGACTGCACAAAGTTGACAAAAGGAGACTCATATCCGCGATCTATTCATAGCTATTTAAAACAGTTACATTGAGACTTCAAGTGGGTCTCGACATCACTTGCGTTAATAGATGCATTGGAAATAGAGAAAAGCAAAATGAATGTTAATTTGGTGTTTTGCGTGAACATACCAGTTTTTTATTCCGATGACCACTTATTTTCTTCAACAGTGAGACACAATCATCCACTTGGGTCTCGTTCCCCCCAAGTATATGTCTAATGTCGTCTTTCAAACCTTTAAAAGAATCGCTGAAAAACAGGAAAATGAAAGTCTTTGATTGTGCATTCATAATATCAGGAAAATGTTGTTCATGGACGGATTTTTGGTCTTTTGGTATTCAGCTTATAGTTGAATAACTCTCCGGAAATTATTGTACAAAATATATCATGATTTTTTTTTCAAAACCTTGACATTAAAGTTAAAAGTCGTGTTTAAAATGTCGACTGCGTGATAACATTCTGTTTTGATTAAATAACAACGTCTCCCCCTTTTCATTTTAAATTCGAACATACGAACTCAGAGTTCTAACAAGGTTAGATAATTTCAACATCAATGTGACGTGAGCTGACATCGTTATAAAATCTGAAATCTGACACGATATCATTGTAAGCAACCATATTTTATGGGTGAACGTGGCTTGCTGTTACAGTATGAAATTCTTACTTGGATCCAAGACGTAAAGCCTTGACAATAATATCAGCAGCTCTACCACTTCCACCGACTATAACTACAGGTCTGCTATGAACTGTGTGACCTAACGCATGATATTGAACAAGAGCTTGGTGTATGATTTCTATCGTCCGTAGCCACCTCCCAAAACTACCAACACAACCGGTATGATAGCGTTCTCCTTCTCGCTGTTTTCGGCACCTGCAACACAAAGATTGACCTCGCGAGCTACACACGAACATTATATACTTAATGCTTTAGAGTAATAAAAATAGTGATTTATATCAAAGCTGAGAACAAATACTGCAAACTATAACCTCCAAGAGACTGGTGATGATAAAAAATATTCAGGGCAAGTAAGGAAGAATTTATTGCTTAAAAGAAAAGTGCAAACCTTTTCATTTTCATAATGTTTGTATCCCTAGATGAAGTTAGACAATGACACACTTTATATTAATCCAGTTTGATAAAGATCGAAGTAATGAACTAGCGAGACGCATTGAGATGTTCTTGTAAGAATACAACTTTAAGTCTAGGATACAACCGTACCCTACGGTTGCATCAACATCCGAGAATCGCAGAACTATATTTCTCGTACAGTAGAAAAAGCCGTAAGCTTCTTCTTAAGGTAATATGCACCTCGAAAGTAAAAGACTTAAATTTTTGCTCAAACTTCCCTCAGTGAAACTTTCACCCATCTCTTACCAAAATAAGGATAAAAATCAGGGGTCACCGTGCAAAATTTGGTGCGAGACAAATAATTTGTGATTTCTCGATATTTGAAATCCAAAATGGCCGCCATCCCTGTGTTAAATCTATGAAAAATAATAAAATTTTCGATTTTCGAAAAACTAAGACGGTGAAAACTTTACTTTCGCCAAGAGCTTCAAATGAGCCCCCACAAGTGGTAGGTCAGAAGAAAAATGATAAAATTTGAAGGCCTGAATTTCTGTCCCCGAGGTGCGTTCTACCTTAAAAGCAGTTAGTATTTTACAATTTATCAACTAAACTGACACATAATCATCATAACCGCAGTCATAAAGAATTTTAGGATCTGTTCTCATCTGCCTTACTGATAATGTTAGTGTATCAAGCCTCTTACCAACCTTACTCAGTTCCTTACCGTCATGACTTTGTATGTGTCGTTCGAGCTTAGCCCGAAAATTAATATCTGGGAATTTAGACTCCTTATCATCGTCAACATCTCGTGAACTAGACTCCTTATCATTCTCAGCATCTGGTGAATTAGACTCCCCATCATCCTCAACATCAGGTGAATTAGACTCCTCAGCATCCTTAGCATCTAGTGAATTAGACTTCTTATCATTATCAGCATCTTGTGAAAAAGACTCTTCAGCGCCCTCGGCACCGTCAACTAAGATGAAGTGTGTGTGGTTATTATCTAGTGCTGGCATGAATCTAAGGTCACGTCCCTCGATATCACGCTTACGGTAGTTGGCAGGCCAAAGGCCTTCGTTCGGCTGTTTATCGTCATGAGAAAAGCGAATGCATTTGGTTATTAATGCTCAGTGGTAATTGTTCCCTCTAAAATACTTGTCATCAGAGCACGGAATTATGTTGTAGCATAGACAAGATAGAATCGTTTTTCGTTGCGATAAACATCCTGCTTCATAAATGCGAGTCTGAGCATGACTAGTGTATACAATGACTAATCTCATAAATCAAATAGGAACTGCATTTAATAGATGTGCTCAGAAAGGCCGAAGTTGCCAACATGAATGATGCAAAACTCACGCACTATAGATTGAAATGTTTGCTTTCAAGACATTTGACGCTTCACTTTTTATCGGTTTAATTTTAATTCGTTATCTTCATCCTTCAAGAACATTAGTGTGATTTCTACTTTTCTGTAAGTTATGTTATTTTTAAAGTACTAGCGTCGCAGTTAGCCTTGAAAATGCAATGCATAACGTATAATCTGAAATGGTGTCGTTAAAAACTGTATTAGAGTCCGGACAAAAATATTACGAAAAATGAAATCGAGCTTTGCATTCACGCAGATCTGGACAAGTTGAGCAGAAGACAAACTTTCATGATTTTACAATATAGAAACGGAACCAGTATTGTACAGACAGTATGTAGGTTTAATAGTTTGTACTTCCTTGTAACGTTCGAACTTAGTTTGAATTTAGAGATTTTACATACTGACAAGTTAGCCAAAGCCTCTTTGTTCTGTGTGGTATTCCAGTCAGCGATGCCCAAAGCGATAACTTTCTTTCCCCCTTCTGTCAATCGACGCTCTTCCGATATCGCTTTGCCGAGCTTTTGCATCAACCGGCCGCAGATCCGCCAGTTATAATCCATGCATCTAAGAAATAAAATTATGCCTGTATTTATAGTAATAATCATAACTACGTTAAAACGATGGGTTTTATTCTAAATGTCTGTGACAATTACCGATACGGAGTAAGTGTCTTACTGTACAGAGTATCCTGCATAACTTACGGACATTTCAAACATTCGCCGACGGATACATACACTTTTGGCTGTGAATAAGAAATAAAATCGTTTTGCTATTTTAAGAATAATTTTAACACCATAATAATTCCACATGGTATTCTTCGGAGACTGAGTGATATAAGGATGTCAATGTTTAGATATGCAGAAACATCGTATTTGACTATCATATAAAGGGATGCAATTTCACCACTGATCATTTTTATGACGGGTACGAAGAAGCATCATTTAAGAAATAACGAAAGAAGCTAACCTGTTTTAATAACCGTTTTTACCAATCCTTGGTTGAACAGTATCTTCAATCTGTCTTCATTCCATCCGACGAAGTACCGTGCACCACCAGTGAGAGAAATAATCATTTTCGGTTTAGGAATTTTCCACTCCTCAATCATAAGCTTCCAGAGGATTTCAACTGGTGTGTCATCAGCTACGCGGATGTACTGTAATAAAACAAGACGAATAATCAGTCTTGCTAAGAAATGACTGGTAGGAATACCGAGTCGATCCATTCTTGTATTTACTCATTTCATTGATTTATTCTGATGTCATGATCGCTAAGCCTTGAAAATATTCATAAACGACGAATTTTATATCAGGTTTACAATATTTTCATATTAATTAATGTAGTAGTAGTAGTAGTAGTAGTAGTAGTAGTAGTAGTAGTAGTAGTAGTATTTTAGTTTTTCAAATATCTTTATTTCACATGGGTTCCTACATACTTAAACTGTAAAATGAAATTTTTACATTGCCAGGAACAAAGGAAATATAAGGTATAAATAAAAGAAAATCACTACAAAGTGATGGTCGGCATTGAACAGAAAACGTCATGAATGACAAAAGTAAATGTCAGCAAGAAAGACATATCTTAAATCTATCACATAATATTTCAAAGATGACACAACCTAGCGATGCACAAAAGCAGGGAAGTTTCTTAAATGTGAAAATTGAGTTGACCATCATGAGTGTCACAAAGAATATCATCAAAAGCCCAAATAAGATTAAAAGAATGTAAATTTTCATTGAGACGATGATACTCAAATTCAAGTCTTAATCTGGAGAAAATCTTGGTTTTAAATATGTCCAAAGGATCAACAGGACCCTGGTTCCTAAACACATTTCTTCTTGCTAAATGGATACACAACTTAGCCATTGTAGAAATGTAAACAAAGAGAGACATTGCACGTCTATGAATAAATACAGAGTT
This sequence comes from Ptychodera flava, assembly GCF_041260155.1. Classification (NCBI taxonomy): domain Eukaryota; kingdom Metazoa; phylum Hemichordata; class Enteropneusta; family Ptychoderidae; genus Ptychodera; species Ptychodera flava. The sequence continues at coordinate 8,364,274 of NC_091930.1, forward strand.
TTTAACAGGAGGATTAATGAAAAACCATGCAATGTTTACAGCTTGCCCAGGTAAAACTAAACGAGACGTTATAGTGGAAATAACACCTAGAAGCGGTTGAATGTTTGGACACTCAAGGAAAGTATGTAAAAGAGAATCAATGTCATTACAGAGAGAACAGTTTGCATCTGAACGAAAACCAGCACGGAACAAAACCAGTTTGGTAGGCTCGTTGCACAATGCGCCATTGTAAATCCCTTTTTTTCTATATGATGCGATCACAACAACATGAAGCAAAGTTTGGTTTGATGGAATGAGGAATGCCCAAAATGTCCCTCCAGATGGTGTCTAATCTGTCTGGTAAACATGCATAATGATGAACCATTATCAAGTACTTGTAAATTGCACCTTTTTCTATTTTACACAGAAAATAATTGTGCTCTGTAGAATGTTGCAGCTGAAAAGAATACACAGTATCTGGCGCACTATGTGGATTGTTGTTACAAAAATGATTTTCAATGACGGATTTCAAACGAATAGGAATAGCCTTGTAAACACATTGTAAAGGCAGAAATAATACGCTGTGAATGAATCGCAACTCTAATCACACAAATCTGAAGAAGTTAACCAACGATTTTCCACAGTATTGAAAAGATCACCTATACACAGCTAAAAGTCTGCAGTGATGTAGCATAACTGGCCAGTAACTGCAGTGCAGCATTTCTGTTACATTTCAGCTATGTCAGTCATGTTACATGCATGATCCTGCAGTACTGTTACATGCATGCTGGAACATTTGTGCAGCACACATGTAACACTCTTGTACATGCAGTGCACCATACCTGAAACATTGCTGTTACAGCAATGTAGCATGACAGCCCCAGCATGTGTGGTGCAGTCCAGAAAGGACATTGATGTTACACGAGTGTACCTTTTATGAAACATCGATGTTGCAGCATTGTACCATGACATTCCCAGCATGCATGTTGCAGCCCTGCTGGGACATTGATGTTACACGAGTGTACCTTTTATGAAACATTGCTGTTGCAGCATTGTACCATGAGAATCCCAGCACGGATGTTCTAGCCCTACAAGGGCATTCATGTGACGTGATGAGTGTGAAGTCCAACAAAGATGTTCTTTTGTTATTGATGTGTTGGAAAAATACATGTAGCACTATTTCCCAGTGGTTCCATTCAAGGCTTTTTGGAATATGTTCTTTTTTTAACTTGAATATTACACTGTATTTAAATTACTTCTGAATGTATTTTTGCTGCATTTGAATAAAATGACTGGCCACCAGACCTGAATGTATTGAGAATTACATTTTATTACCTCAATTCTTAAAAAATGTACAATTGAAATAGGACAGCATGAATAACAAGAGCTTAACAATGAACAAAGATATAAATATAACTAAAAATTTCGCAAAATCAAATACGGCAATAAAAGGTGATAATGACTATCATGACTATGACAATATGACTAAAGGTGATATGAGTAAAATCTTAGACTAATCGGTGCCTTCTTTCTGGAGAATACTATTCTAAAAATAATACTATTCTAAAGATTAAATTGGTATCATTGGTGGTAAAATTTCAGTTCAATCTATGTGTTGGTTCTTAGAGAAGATTGTTAATGATTAAATTGCGATTTTCACTAAATGCAATATGGCGGCCAAACCATGAGACTGATGAAATAGCCTTTTACAAATTTGAAAATGCTAACACTAAGGATGACACGAGTAAAATTTCAGGTAAATCAGTGTTTTTGTTCAGTGAGAAGAAGATTTTTAAAGATTAAGTTGCGATTTACAAAAAAAAAAATATGGCGGCCAAACCACGTGACCGATTGAAATGCCTTTCCCAAAATTGAAAGAGCTAATACTAAAGGATGACACAAGTGAAATTTCACTTCAATTGACGGATTGGTTCCAGAGAAGACAACTTTTAAAGATTAAAATGGTATTTTTTGAAAATCCGATATGGCGGCCAAGGTCATGTGATAGCATGCGATTTTATTTTTACATTATAATACCTTCGCTCATGCATGCTGTATTAAAAAATTCGAATTGAATAGACCCGCTGGTCTTCAGGAAATCCAATATGGCAACCAGGTAACCTGACTAATTGAAATTTGAAGGGTTAGGTGTATGAGATCTACATTATGGACCTATTAGCCCTGCAAGTTTGAGAAGTTAATGGTGAGCAGTTAACTAGAGTTCTAGGACGACAAAATAGTTATGGAAGAGGAAGAAGAAGAATATTGAACCCAGCCGGTAAGCTTTGGCCCCTCAAGAATTAATCTAACAAACACACTAGGGATCTAGCCCATAAGCTTGGGCCTCTAACAATGAAACTATTCGTAGTTTGAATACACCTCGTCGTCTTCATTTTTAACACATTCGTAAGAGAGTTTCCTGCCTGATGCATTGAACCAGTCTTGGTAGGACTGCCAAAATCCCTTCCTTTCTGGATCTTTATCTCTGTTGAATTTCCTCTGGAAAAATAAAAAAAAATGTACAGTTGCTCCAAAAGTACATACTGTATGTGGTAAAACACTCATTATATGTCCATGACCACTTTCATGTAAAGTTTGATATGTTGTAATTAACATCCATAATAATTTTACAATTATTACATGTGTATTGACGTACTCCATTTTGCACGTGAAAATAAATTCTCGGATAACCGGTTCGTTTAGTACATATTACAAATTGGTTTGATCACACATAGTAACTCTTTTGTTTGTAATACAACTAAATTGATAATTAAAAACTTTCTACTTACAATGAGAGCCAAACAAAAGACAATATTTGGTGTAACATTAATTAGTTTTGTATGGCAGATTGTCTCTGCAAGGGAACAGGTGTCCATTGCACAGTAATGATGTCTGTCATCTTCCACAGCCATGACCTGTTGGGTATAAATGAAAATGTTTTTAAGCTTGATAAGTTGCAAATCCAGTTTACTCTCTATGCTTTAT